>NC_134340.1:4782050-5093300 GCF_964195595.1 Calonectris borealis | reverse complement strand
GGACAAAAAAGACATGGGAAACGAAACAGATAAAGAGACCTTTATTAAAACTTTGTTACAATCATATTTTTATTATGCCTTAGACCACTAATAAAGACTGGATTAACTACCACAATTAGCTCTAACTGCAATTAGGATAATTAAACACAGCCGTATTAGCATTCCATCTTTACTGCACAGTTTGATGTGTTTCTTAGAATACTACTTAGACGCAATTTACGCCTGCTAGTGTCTCGTTAACATCGGTATTACAATCTGCATCATTTATGCCCAAGTAGTAATCTACATTTCTTTAAAACTATTCAAAGCTACTACAACCTTTACACAACTACAAATACTTGAAATATACTTAGGAGCCAGTAACACACAGGCATTCTTTTAACCGGTCCGTAGCTAAATTTATCTATAGATATTGACAACTCTCCCTCTGTTGACTAATTCTCATTTAAATCGTCATTTGCAAAAGTTATTAGCACAACAGTCCCTCAGAAAGAGCTGTGAACACTTGTAACAATTCCCCCCCCCAACAGCTATCTTTACCCACAGACATTAACAACGCCCACTTGGCTAGGTACTTTCATTTGTTTTTTCAGTTCTTACTGTGATTCCAATCAAGAAAAATTTCTGCCTGTAATTTTTCTAAAAGTAAGTTTTACGTGTAATTTGGTCCGTTGCTGACTCCCAGTAAAATTTTCAATATCATTTTTTACATTTCAAATGTACAATGTACTTTCATTTCCGAGATAAAAATTACTCTCTAGTTGACCAAATACTTGCAACAATTACATTTACTCACTTCTCACTCATTATTTTAGAAAATACATTGCGCCTCTAAAAACCAGCGCCCCGGGAACAAAACCAGCACCCCGGGAACAAAACCAGCACCCCGGGAACAAAACCAGCACCCCGGCAACAAAACCAACGCCCCGGCAACAAAACCAGCGCCCCGGCAACAAAACCAGCGCCCCGGCAACAAAACCGCAGCCCGCGGGAGAAAACCAGAGCCGGGAAACAAAACCAGAGCCCCGGGGAACAAAACCAGAGCCCCGGGGAATAAAACCAGAGCCCCGGCCTCAAAAGCCGGGCCCGAGGCGCGTTACCCGAGCTCCGAACAGTGGAAGTGGCGCCCCGTGAGCAGCAGAACCGGCACCTAGAACCGGCACCTAGAACCCGCACCTAGAAACCCAGGAGCCTGCTGTGGGCACACCGGGACCCCCAGCAGCACCGCAAATAGGCCCAGAAGCACGCCAAGATGCCCAGAAGCATCCTCTGGCCACCCCGACAACCCCAGGAGCACCCCGTGGGCACACAGGGACTCCCAGAGCATCCAGAACCCCCACAAGCACCCCAAGACCCCCACGAGCACCCCGTGGGCATCCAGAGACCCCCCCGGAGCACAACAAGAACCCCCAGAAGCACCCCAAGACCCTCAGGACCATCCTCTGGGCACCCAGACACCCATGGGACCACCCCAAGAACCCCCGGCAGCACCCCAAAGGCAGCCGGTACAGACCTCAGAGTTCTGCACCATCTATTTGCATGGACCTTAACAGACCTCATGCTTTCCCACAGGAGACTTCTCTCACCTTCAGCCCTCTATCTTGTGATGCGCAGGCCCGGGCCGTTTACTCGGCGTCTCCCGTCACTTTGGGGTTCCTTTAGACTGGCTTTCGAGGATTCCTTTACAAGGGGAGCACACATAGGCTACACAGACTATAAGCAAGGGGAAAAGCAAGCACTTCAGTCACTACAATCATGCCTTACGCTAAGGGGATTTTGCAAAGCCAGTGTCTTACCAACCCGACGACCAGCAGAAAGACGAACCATCCCTACATTCTCGGATCGTCTTGCGCCGCAAACTCAGCCCCAGCAGTCGGTAGGTGCCAGCTTTACGTGGGCGTCCCCACGGAGGCAACGGTGACCTCGCTGTACACCGGCCCACTGTTCTTCGGGAAAATCCCGGTATTTATACATTTGCCAAGGAAACGGGTTTCGACACACGTGGCCAGCGGGTGCCGAAACACGCCTCAATTGGCAACTCTCAACATAGGGAGCCTACGGCGCATGCGCTCGCCGATCGAGCGCGCTGCACGAGCCACAGCCACCCCGTCTATTGGTTCCTAGGCCTTGTTCACGCAACATATTACCATAGTCCAGCATTTACGTATTAACCTACACTCAAGCCAACAGCAAAAGGTAACAAAGCAAGCAAAATTATACCTTGTACTTTATATTTCTTCGTTACGGCACGTCTTCCACGTCCTTCACGTCCTCCCCTAACATTTTCTCAACCTTCCTTCTCCTTCTGTATTCAGCATTTTCACACAATAGACCATGAACCGTCTGTTTTCTATGCTGACTGCCGTTTTCTTAGCTATCTATTTCTCACCCAGCGTCCAGCCACGGACCAAAAGCCCATCTTTTAACCCTTCCGTATGCGTGTGTATCTCCCGTCAGCTGCGGACAGACTAAAACAGAACAGACCTCATCGACACCCAAATCCAACTGCAAAACCCACCTCAGTAAGGCTCGTGAACACACCTCCCTTTCCCAACCAAAAGGTGCCCTGGTCCCAAAAGTTTAGAAACCCCTTCTCTTCTCCTCAACCGTCAGGGAAGGAACCCCGCTCCTTCCTGACAGCTCCTGCCCTGGATTTGCACCCCTGAACCCCCTGTGTCGCCCGCTCCCCGGGAGCTGCTCTTCCCAGCTATGCCCAGGCTTCCGCGAGCACCTCCTATCTTCCACCTTCCCACACACTCTCACCTCTGCTACAGCCCCACAAAATAAGCAAAGTCCTGACGCTTGTCATCTACGAGGGGCTGGCCGCAAGCTGCATCCGTTCTAGGGACAACATGATACTCTATGGGCGAACGGGAAAGGCCATGAGCCGTTCCATACGCTGAAAGGTACTATGCCTTATATGTCCCTGCTACTTTCTTGAACAATGCTAGAACTCCGTCTACAGATGCATACAAGATGCTCACCTCAACCCCTGCTAAATACTCTCACCATTGCTCCTATCCAGAGACGATGTCAACAGCTTCTGCAATATACAGCAAGTCTGGTGGAAAAAAAAAACACAACAAGGTTCCATCTTCAATAAAGTCAGGAATTCCAAAACAATACAATGCACCTGGAATAAAATAAAAACCAAAACCATATTATTAACCAAAACCATACATCTTGCCACCTCTGAACACCCAATACAAATTTACTGACCTTGGGGGGAAAAAAAAAAAAGCTGCATACAAGTGTGCTTTCTTCTACACATGCAGCTGAACCTTGACTGGTCCGGAAGCCCTTACCTTAAACAGACACCTCTGCTTCTCTAAATATCAAAACAAGACTATGCAAAGAGCTTAGGCAGCTCAAAAGCTGCAGTCAGCTGCAGGAACAGCAGACCACCACCTCCAGAGAAGCCCAGCAGCAGAATGAGCTGCCTGAGGAGAGGCTGTAGCTCATATGCTCCGGGCCCCACCCACCACCCATCCCACAATCCCCTGGCAAAGGGGAGGAGAGAACGACCAGAAGCACGGGGAACAAAACCAGAGCCCCGGGAACAAAACCAGGGCCCGGGGGACAAAACCAGAACCCCGGGGAGAAAACCACAGCCCCGGGGAGAAAACCAGAGCCCCGGGAACAAAACCAGAGCCCCGGCAACAAAACCAGAGCCCGGGGAACAAAACCAGGGCCCGGGGAACAAAACCAGAGTCCCGGGAACAAAACCGCGGCCCGCGGGAGAGAACCAGAGCCAGCGGGAGAGAACCAGAGCCAGCGGGAGAGAACCAGAGCTCCGGGAACAAAACCAGAGACCCGGAAACAAAACCAGAGCCCCGGAAACAAAACCAGGGCCCAGGGAACAAAACCAGAGCCCGGGGAACAAAACCAGGGCCCCGGGGACAAAACCAGAGCGCTGGAAACAAAAACAGAGCCCGGAGGACAAAACCAGGGCCCGGGAAACAAAACCAGAACCCCGGGGAGAAAACCAGAGCCCCGGGAACAAAACCAGAGCCCCGGGAACAAAACCAGAGCACGGGAAACAAAACCAGAGCACGGGGGACAAAACCAGGGCCCCGGGGAGAAAACCAGAGCCCCGGGAACAAAACCAGAGCCCCGGGAACAAAACCAGAGCCCCGGGAACAAAACCAGAGCCCCGGGAACACAATCAGGGCCCCTGGAACACAACCAGGGCCCCGGGAAAACAACCAGGGCCCCGGGAACAAAACCAGGGCCCCGGGAACAAAACCAGGGCCCCGGGAACAAAACCAGGGCCCTGGGAACAAAACCAGAGCCCCGGGAACACAATCAGGGCCCCTGGACCACAACCAGGGCCCCGGGAACAAAACCAGGGCCCCGGGAACAAAACCAGGGCCCCAGAAACAAAACAAGAGCCCCGGGAACAAAACCAGAGCCCCGGGAACAAAACCAGAGCCCGGGAGAGAAAACCAGAACCCCGGGGAGAAAACCAGAGCCCCGGGAACAAAACCAGGGCCCGGGGGACAAAACCAGGGCCCCGGGAACAAAACCAGGGCCCCGGGAACAAAACCAGGGCCCCGGGAACAAAACCAGGGCCCCGGGAACAAAACCAGGGCCCGGGAAAGAAAACCAGGGCCCCGGGAACAAAACCAGGGCCCCGGGAACAAAACCAGGGCCCCGGGAACAAAACCAGGGCCCCGGGAACAAAACCAGGGCCCGGGGGACAAAACCAGGGCCTGGGGGACAAAACCAGGGCGCGGGGGACAAAACCAGGGCGCGGGGGACAAAACCAGTGCCCCGGGAACACAACCAGGGCCCCGGGAACACAACCAGGGCCCCGGGAACACAACCATGACCCGGGGAACAAAACCAGGGCCCCGGGAACAAAACCAGAGCCCCGGAAACAAAACCAGGGCCCCGGGAACAAAACCAGGGCCCCGGGAACAAAACCAGAGCCCCGGGAACAAAACCAGAGCCCCGGGAACAAAACCAGAGCCCCGGGAACAAAACAAGAGCCCCGGGAACAAAACAAGAGCCCCGGGAATAAAACCGCGGCCCGCGGGAAAAAAACCAGGGCCCCGGGAAAAAAACCAGGGCCCCGGGAACAAAACCAGAGCCCCGGGAAAAAAACCAGAGCCCCGGGAAAAAAACCAGGGCCCCGGGAACAAAACCAGAGCCCCGGGAACAAAACCAGAGCCCCGGGAAAAAAACAAGGGCCCCGGGAACAAAACCAGGGCCCGGGGGACAAAACCAGGGCGCGGGGGACAAAACCAGGATCCCGGGAACAAAACCAGTGCCCGGGGGACAAAACCAGGGCCCGGGGGACAAAACCAGGGCCCGGGGGACAAAACCAGGGCCCGGGGGACAAAACCAGGACCCCGGGAAAAAAACCAGGGCCCGGGGGACAAAACCAGGGCCCGGGGGACAAAACCAGGGCTGCGGGAAAAAAAACAGGGCCCGGGGAGAAAACCAGAGCCCCGGAGAAAACCAGAGCCCCGGGAACAAAACCAGGGCCTTGGGAACAAAACCAGGGCCCGGGGGACAAAACCAGGGCCCCGGAACAAAACCAGGGTCCCGGGAACAAAACCAGAGCCCCGGGAACAAAACCAGAGCCCCGGGAACAAAACCAGGGCCCCGGGAACAAAACCAGGGCCCGAGGGACAAAACCAGAGCGCGGGAAACAAAACCAGAGCCCGGGGGACAAAACCAGGGCCCGGGGAACAAAACCAGAGCCCCGGGGAGAAAACCAGAGCCCCGGGAACAAAACCAGAGCCCCGGAAACAAAACCAGAGCCCCGGGGAGAAAACCAGAGCCCCGGGAACAAAACCAGAGCCCCGGGAACACAACCAGGGCACCTGGAACACAACCAGGGCGCCGGGAACAAAACCAGGGCCCCGGGAACAAAACCAGGGCCCCGGGAACAAAACCAGGGCCCCGGGAACAAAACCAGAGCCCCGGGAACAAAACCAGAGCCCCAGGAACAAAACCAGGGACCCAGAAACAAAACCAGGGCCCCGGGAATAAAACCAGAGCCCGGGGGAGAAAACCAGAACCCCGGGGAGAAAACCAGAGCCCCGGGAACAAAACCAGGGCCCCGGGAACAAAACCAGGGCCCCGGGAATAAAACCAGGGCCCAGGGAAGAAAACCAGGGCCCCGGGAACAAAACCAGGGCCCGGGGGACAAAACCAGGGCCCCGGGAACAAAACCAGAGCCCCGGGAACAAAACCAGGGCCCCGGGAACAAAACCAGGGCCCGGGGGACAAAACCAGCGCCCGGGGGACAAAACCAGGGCGCGGGGGACAAAACCAGGGCGCGGGGGAAAAAACCAGGGCCCCGGGAACACAACCAGGGCCCCGGGAACACAACCAGGGCCCCGGGAACACAACCAGGGCCCCGGGAACAAAACCAGAGCCCCGGGAACAAAACCAGGGCCCCGGGAACAAAACCAGGGCCCCGGGAACAAAACCAGGGCCCCGGGAACAAAACCAGGGCCCCGGGAACAAAACCAGGGCCCCGGGAACAAAACAAGAGCCCCAGGAAAAAAACGCGGCCCGCGGGAAAAAAACCAGGGCCGCGGGAAAAAAACCAGGGCCCCTGGAAAAAAATCAGGGCCCCGGGAACACAACCAGAGCCCCGGGAACAAAACCAGAGCCCCGGGAACAAAACCAGGGCCCGGGGGACAAAACCAGGGCCCGGGGAAGAAAACCAGGGCCCGGGGGACAAAACAAGGGCCCGGGGGACAAAACCAGGGCCGCGGGAACAAAACCAGGGCCCCGGGAACAAAACCAGAGCCCCGGGAACAAAACCAGAGCCCCGGGAAAAAAACAAGGGCCCCGGGAACAAAACCAGAGCCCCGGGAACAAAACCAGAGCCCCGGGAACAAAACCAGAGCCCCGGGAACAAAACCAGGGCCCGGGGGACAAAACCAGGGCCCGGGGAAGAAAACCAGGGCCCGGGGGACAAAACAAGGGCCCGGGGGACAAAACCAGGGCCGCGGGAAAAAAACCAGGGCCCCGGGAACAAAACCAGAGCCCCGGGAACAAAACCAGAGCCCCGGGAAAAAAACAAGGGCCCCGGGAACAAAACCAGGGCCCGGGGGACAAAACCAGGGCGCGGGGGACAAAACCAGGATCCCGGGAACAAAACCAGTGCCCGGGGGACAAAACCAGGGCCCGGGGGACAAAACCAGGGCCCGGGGGACAAAACCAGGACCCCGGGAAAAAAACCAGGGCCCGGGGGACAAAACCAGGGCCCGGGGGACAAAACCAGGGCTGCGGGAAAAAAAACAGGGCCCGGGGAGAAAACCAGAGCCCCGGAGAGAAAACCAGAGCCCCGGGAACAAAACCAGGGCCTCGGGAACAAAACCAGGGCCCGGGGGACAAAACCAGGGCCCCGGAACAAAACCAGGGTCCCGGGAACAAAACCAGAGCCCCGGGAACAAAACCAGGGCCCGAGGGACAAAACCAGAGCGCGGGAAACAAAACCAGAGCCCGGGGGACAAAACCAGGGCCCGGGGAACAAAACCAGAGCCCCGGGGAGAAAACCAGAGCCCCGGGAACAAAACCAGAGCCCCGGGAACAAAACCAGAGCCCCGGGGAGAAAACCAGAGCCCCGGGAACAAAACCAGAGCCCCGGGGAGAAAACCAGAGCCCCGGGAACAAAACCAGAGCCCCGGTAACACAACCAGGGCACCTGGAACACAACCAGGGCCCCGGGAACAAAACCAGGGCCCCGGGAACAAAACCAGGGCCCCGGGAACAAAACCAGAGCCCCGGGAACAAAACCAGAGCCCCGGGAACAAAACCAGAGCCCCGGGAACAAAATCAGGGACCCAGAAACAAAACCAGGGCCCCGGGAATAAAACCAGAGCCCGGGGGAGAAAACCAGAACCCCGGGGAGAAAACCAGAGCCCCGGGAACAAAACCAGGGCCCCGGGAACAAAACCAGGGCCCCGGGAATAAAACCAGGGCCCCGGGAATAAAACCAGCGCCCCGGGAACAAAACCAGGGCCCGGGGGACAAAACCAGGGCCCCGGGAACAAAACCAGAGCCCCGGGAACAAAACCAGGGCCCCGGGAACAAAACCAGGGCCCGGGGGACAAAACCAGGGCCCGGGGGACAAAACCAGGGCGCGGGGGACAAAACCAGGGCGCGGGGGACAAAACCAGGGCCCCGGGAACACAACCAGGGCCCCGGGAACACAACCAGGGCCCCGGGAACACAACCAGGGCCCCGGGAACACAACCAGGGCCCCGGGAACACAACCAGGGCCCCGGGAACAAAACCAGAGCCCCGGGAACAAAACCAGGGCCCCGGGAACAAAACCAGGACCCCGGGAAAAAAACCAGGGCCCCGGGAACAAAACCAGGGCCCCGGGAACAAAACAAGAGCCCCAGGAAAAAAACGCGGCCCGCGGGAAAAAAACCAGGGCCGCGGGAAAAAAACCAGGGCCCCTGGAAAAAAATCAGGGCCCCGGGCACAAAACCAGAGCCCCGGGAACAAAACCAGAGCCCCGGGAACAAAACCAGGGCCCGGGGGACAAAACCAGGGCCCGGGGAAGAAAACCAGGGCCCGGGGGACAAAACAAGGGCCCGGGGGACAAAACCAGGGCCGCGGGAACAAAACCAGGGCCCCGGGGAGAAAACCAGAGCCCCGGGGAGAAAACCAGAGCGCCGGGGAGAAAACCAGAGCCCTGGGAACAAAACCAGGGCCCCGGGAACAAAACCAGGGCCCGGGGGAAACAACCAGGGCCGCGGGAACAAAACAAGGGCCTCGGGAACAAAACCAGGGCCCGGGGGACAAAACCAGGGCCCGGGGGACAAAACCAGGGCCCGGGGGACAAAACCAGGGCCCCGGGAACAAAACCAGGGCCCCGGGAACAAAACCAGGGCCCGGGGAACAAAACCAGGGCCCCTGGAACAAAACCAGGGCCCCGGGAACAAAACCATGGCCGGGGGGACAAAACCAGGGCCCGGGGGACAAAACCAGGGCCCGGGGGACAAAACCAGGGCCCGGGGGACAAAACCAGGGCCCGGGGGACAGAACCAGGGCCCGGGGGACAGAACCAGGGCCCGGGGGACAAAACCAGGGCCCCGGGAACAAAACCAGAGCCCCGGGGACAAAACCAGAGCCCCGGGGACAAAACCAGAGCCCCGGGAACAAAACCAGGGCCCGGGGGACAAAACCAGGGCCCGGGGGACAAAACCAGAGCCCCGGGAAAAAAACCAGAGCCCCAGAACAAAACCGAGCCCCGGGAACAAAACCAGAGCCCCGGGAAAAAAAACAGGGCCCCGGGAACAAAGCCAGGGCCCCGGGAACAAAACCAGGGCCCGGGAAACAAAACCAGAGCGTGGGAAACAAAACCAGAGCCCGGGGGACAAAACCAGGGCCCCGGGAACAAAACCAGGGCCCGGGGGAGAAAACCAGAACCCCGGGGAGAAAACCAGAGCCTGGGGAACAAAACCAGGGCCCGGGGAACAAAACCAGAGTCCCGGGAACAAAACCAGAGTCCCGGGAACAAAACCGCGGCCCGCGGGAGAGAACCAGAGCCAGCGGGAGAGAACCAGAGCTCCAGGAACAAAACCAGAGCCCCGGAAACAAAACCAGGGCCCGGGGAACAAAACCAGAGCCCGGGGAACAAAACCAGGGCCCCGGGGACAAAACCAGAGCACGGGAAACAAAAACAGAGCCCGGGGGACAAAACCAGGGCCCGGGGGACAAAACCAGAACCCCGGGGAGAAAACCAGAGCCCCGGGAACAAAACCAGAGCCCCGGGAACAAAACCAGGGCCCCGGGAACAAAACCCCTGACCCCGACCCCTGACCCCTGACCCCAACCCTAACCCCAACCCTAACCCCTGACCCTAACCCTAACCCTGACCCCTGACCCCTGACCCCTGACCCTGACCCCTGACCCCTGACCCTGACCCCTGACCCTAACCCCTGACCCTGACCCCTGACCCCTGACCCCTGACCCTAACCCCTGACCCTAACCCTGACCCCTGACCCTAACCCCTGACCCTGACCCCTGACCCTGACCCCTGTCCCTGACCCCTGACCCTGACCCCTGACCCCTGACCCTGACCCCTGACCCTGACACTAACCCCTGACCCTGACCCCTGACCCTAAACCCTGACCCTGACCCCTGACCCTGACCCCTGACCCCTGACCCTGACCCCGACCCCTGACCCCGACCCCTGACCCCGACCCCTGACCCCTGACCCCTGACCCTAACCCCTGACCCTGACCCCTGACCCTGACCCCTGACCCTAACCCCTGACCCCTGACCCTAAACCCTGACCCTAAACCCTGACCCTGACCCCTGACCCCTGACCCTGACCCCTGAACCTGACCCCTGACCCCTGACCCTAACCCCTGACCCCCACCCCTGACCCCGACCCCTGACCCCTGACCCCGACCCCTGACCCCTGACCCTGACCCCGACCCCTGACACCGACCCCTGACCCTGACCCCTGACCCTGACCCCTGACCCCTAACCCCAACCCTAACCCAAGTAGTAATCTACATTTCTTTAAAACTATTCAAAGCTACTACAACCTTTACACAACTACAAATACTTGAAATATACTTAGGAGCCAGTAACACACAGGCATTCTTTTAACCGGTCCGTAGCTAAATTTATCTATAGATATTGACAACTCTCCCTCTGTTGACTAATTCTCATTTAAATCGTCATTTGCAAAAGTTATTAGCACAACAGTCCCTCAGAAAGAGCTGTGAACACTTGTAACAATTCCCCCCCCCAACAGCTATCTTTACCCACAGACATTAACAACGCCCACTTGGCTAGGTACTTTCATTTGTTTTTTCAGTTCTTACTGTGATTCCAATCAAGAAAAATTTCTGCCTGTAATTTTTCTAAAAGTAAGTTTTACGTGTAATTTGGTCCGTTGCTGACTCCCAGTAAAATTTTCAATATCATTTTTTACATTTCAAATGTACAATGTACTTTCATTTCCGAGATAAAAATTACTCTCTAGTTGACCAAATACTTGCAACAATTACATTTACTCGCTTCTCACTCATTATTTTAGAAAATACATTGCGCCTCTAAAAACCAGCGCCCCGGGAACAAAACCAGCACCCCGGCAACAAAACCAACGCCCCGGCAACAAAACCAGCGCCCCGGCAACAAAACCGCAGCCCGCGGGAGAAAACCAGAGCCGGGAAACAAAACCAGAGCCCCGGGGAACAAAACCAGAGCCCCGGGGAATAAAACCAGAGCCCCGGCCTCAAAAGCCGGGCCCGAGGCGCGTTACCCGAGCTCCGAACAGTGGAAGTGGCGCCCCGTGAGCAGCAGAACCGGCACCTAGAACCGGCACCTAGAACCCGCACCTAGAAACCCAGGAGCCTGCTGTGGGCACACCGGGACCCCCAGCAGCACCGCAAATAGGCCCAGAAGCACGCCAAGATGCCCAGAAGCATCCTCTGGCCACCCCGACAACCCCAGGAGCACCCCGTGGGCACACAGGGACTCCCAGAGCATCCAGAACCCCCACAAGCACCCCAAGACCCCCACGAGCACCCCGTGGGCATCCAGAGACCCCCCCGGAGCACAACAAGAACCCCCAGAAGCACCCCAAGACCCTCAGGACCATCCTCTGGGCACCCAGACACCCATGGGACCACCCCAAGAACCCCCGGCAGCACCCCAAAGGCAGCCGGTACAGACCTCAGAGTTCTGCACCATCTATTTGCATGGACCTTAACAGACCTCATGCTTTCCCACAGGAGACTTCTCTCACCTTCAGCCCTCTATCTTGTGATGCGCAGGCCCGGGCCGTTTACTCGGCGTCTCCCGTCACTTTGGGGTTCCTTTAGACTGGCTTTCGAGGATTCCTTTACAAGGGGAGCACACATAGGCTACACAGACTATAAGCAAGGGGAAAAGCAAGCACTTCAGTCACTACAATCATGCCTTACGCTAAGGGGATTTTGCAAAGCCAGTGTCTTACCAACCCGACGACCAGCAGAAAGACGAACCATCCCTACATTCTCGGATCGTCTTGCGCCGCAAACTCAGCCCCAGCAGTCGGTAGGTGCCAGCTTTACGTGGGCGTCCCCACGGAGGCAACGGTGACCTCGCTGTACACCGGCCCACTGTTCTTCGGGAAAATCCCGGTATTTATACATTTGCCAAGGAAACGGGTTTCGACACACGTGGCCAGCGGGTGCCGAAACACGCCTCAATTGGCAACTCTCAACATAGGGAGCCTACGGCGCATGCGCTCGCCGATCGAGCGCGCTGCACGAGCCACAGCCACCCCGTCTATTGGTTCCTAGGCCTTGTTCACGCAACATATTACCATAGTCCAGCATTTACGTATTAACCTACACTCAAGCCAACAGCAAAAGGTAACAAAGCAAGCAAAATTATACCTTGTACTTTATATTTCTTCGTTACGGCACGTCTTCCACGTCCTTCACGTCCTCCCCTAACATTTTCTCAACCTTCCTTCTCCTTCTGTATTCAGCATTTTCACACAATAGACCATGAACCGTCTGTTTTCTATGCTGACTGCCGTTTTCTTAGCTATCTATTTCTCACCCAGCGTCCAGCCACGGACCAAAAGCCCATCTTTTAACCCTTCCGTATGCGTGTGTATCTCCCGTCAGCTGCGGACAGACTAAAACAGAACAGACCTCATCGACACCCAAATCCAACTGCAAAACCCACCTCAGTAAGGCTCGTGAACACACCTCCCTTTCCCAACCAAAAGGTGCCCTGGTCCCAAAAGTTTAGAAACCCCTTCTCTTCTCCTCAACCGTCAGGGAAGGAACCCCGCTCCTTCCTGACAGCTCCTGCCCTGGATTTGCACCCCTGAACCCCCTGTGTCGCCCGCTCCCCGGGAGCTGCTCTTCCCAGCTATGCCCAGGCTTCCGCGAGCACCTCCTATCTTCCACCTTCCCACACACTCTCACCTCTGCTACAGCCCCACAAAATAAGCAAAGTCCTGACGCTTGTCATCTACGAGGGGCTGGCCGCAAGCTGCATCCGTTCTAGGGACAACATGATACTCTATGGGCGAACGGGAAAGGCCATGAGCCGTTCCATACGCTGAAAGGTACTATGCCTTATATGTCCCTGCTACTTTCTTGAACAATGCTAGAACTCCGTCTACAGATGCATACAAGATGCTCACCTCAACCCCTGCTAAATACTCTCACCATTGCTCCTATCCAGAGACGATGTCAACAGCTTCTGCAATATACAGCAAGTCTGGTGGAAAAAAAAAACACAACAAGGTTCCATCTTCAATAAAGTCAGGAATTCCAAAACAATACAATGCACCTGGAATAAAATAAAAACCAAAACCATATTATTAACCAAAACCATACATCTTGCCACCTCTGAACACCCAATACAAATTTACTGACCTTGGGGGGAAAAAAAAAAAAGCTGCATACAAGTGTGCTTTCTTCTACACATGCAGCTGAACCTTGACTGGTCCGGAAGCCCTTACCTTAAACAGACACCTCTGCTTCTCTAAATATCAAAACAAGACTATGCAAAGAGCTTAGGCAGCTCAAAAGCTGCAGTCAGCTGCAGGAACAGCAGACCACCACCTCCAGAGAAGCCCAGCAGCAGAATGAGCTGCCTGAGGAGAGGCTGTAGCTCATATGCTCCGGGCCCCACCCACCACCCTTCCCACAATCCCCTGGCAAAGGGGAGGAGAGAACGACCAGAAGCACGGGGAACAAAACCAGAGCCCCGGGAACAAAACCAGGGCCCGGGGGACAAAACCAGAACCCCGGGGAGAAAACCACAGCCCCGGGGAGAAAACCAGAGCCCCGGGAACAAAACCAGAGCCCCGGCAACAAAACCAGAGCCCGGGGAACAAAACCAGGGCCCGGGGAACAAAACCAGAGTCCCGGGAACAAAACCGCGGCCCGCGGGAGAGAACCAGAGCCAGCGGGAGAGAACCAGAGCCAGCGGGAGAGAACCAGAGCTCCGGGAACAAAACCAGAGACCCGGAAACAAAACCAGAGCCCCGGAAACAAAACCAGGGCCCAGGGAACAAAACCAGAGCCCGGGGAACAAAACCAGGGCCCCGGGGACAAAACCAGAGCGCTGGAAACAAAAACAGAGCCCGGAGGACAAAACCAGGGCCCAGGAAACAAAACCAGAACCCCGGGGAGAAAACCAGAGCCCCGGGAACAAAACCAGAGCCCCGGGAACAAAACCAGAGCACGGGAAACAAAACCAGAGCACGGGGGACAAAACCAGGGCCCCGGGGAGAAAACCAGAGCCCCGGGAACAAAACCAGAGCCCCGGGAACAAAACCAGAGCCCCGGGAACAAAACCAGAGCCCCGGGAACACAATCAGGGCCCCTGGAACACAACCAGGGCCCCGGGAACACAACCAGGGCCCCGGGAACAAAACCAGAGCCCCGGGAACAAAACCAGGGCCCCGGGAACAAAACCAGGGCCCTGGGAACAAAACCAGAACCCCGGGAACACAATCAGGGCCCCTGGACCACAACCAGGGCCCCGGGAACAAAACCAGGGCCCCGGGAACAAAACCAGGGCCCCAGAAACAAAACCAGAGCCCCGGGAACAAAACCAGAGCCCCGGGAACAAAACCACAGCCCGGGAGAGAAAACCAGAACCCCGGGGAGAAAACCAGAGCCCCGGGAACAAAACCAGGGCCCGGGGGAGAAAACCAGGGCCCCGGGAACAAAACCAGGGCCCCGGGAACAAAACCAGGGCCCCGGGAACAAAACCAGGGCCCCGGGAACAAAACCAGGGCCCCGGGAACAAAACCAGGGCCCCGGGAACAAAACCAGGGCCCCGGGAACAAAACCAGGGCCCGGGAAAGAAAACCAGGGCCCCGGGAACAAAACCAGGGCCCCGGGAACAAAACCAGGGCCCCGGGAACAAAACCAGGGCCCCGGGAACAAAACCAGGGCCCGGGGGACAAAACCAGGGCCTGGGGGACAAAACCAGGGCGCGGGGGACAAAACCAGGGCGCGGGGGACAAAACCAGTGCCCCGGGAACACAACCAGGGCCCCGGGAACACAACCAGGGCCCCGGGAACACAACCATGACCCGGGGAACAAAACCAGGGCCCCGGGAACAAAACCAGAGCCCCGGAAACAAAACCAGGGCCCCGGGAACAAAACCAGGGCCCCGGGAACAAAACCAGAGCCCCGGGAACAAAACCAGAGCCCCGGGAACAAAACAAGAGCCCCGGGAACAAAACAAGAGCCCCGGGAATAAAACCGCGGCCCGCGGGAAAAAAACCAGGGCCCCGGGAAAAAAACCAGGGCCCCGGGAACAAAACCAGAGCCCCGGGAAAAAAACCAGAGCCCCGGGAAAAAAACCAGGGCCCCGGGAACAAAACCAGAGCCCCGGGAACAAAACCAGAGCCCCGGCAACAAAACCAGAGCCCGGGGAACAAAACCAGGGCCCGGGGAACAAAACCAGAGTCCCGGGAACAAAACCGCGGCCCGCGGGAGAGAACCAGAGCCAGCGGGAGAGAACCAGAGCCAGCGGGAGAGAACCAGAGCTCCGGGAACAAAACCAGAGACCCGGAAACAAAACCAGAGCCCCGGAAACAAAACCAGGTCCCAGGGAACAAAACCAGAGCCCGGGGAACAAAACCAGGGCCCCGGGGACAAAACCAGAGCGCTGGAAACAAAAACAGAGCCCGGAGGACAAAACCAGGGCCCAGGAAACAAAACCAGAACCCCGGGGAGAAAACCAGAGCCCCGGGAACAAAACCAGAGCCCCGGGAACAAAACCAGAGCACGGGAAACAAAACCAGAGCACGGGGGACAAAACCAGGGCCCCGGGGAGAAAACCAGAGCCCCGGGAACAAAACCAGAGCCCCGGGAACAAAACCAGAGCCCCGGGAACAAAACCAGAGCCCCGGGAACACAATCAGGGCCCCTGGAACACAACCAGGGCCCCGGGAACACAACCAGGGCCCCGGGAACAAAACCAGAGCCCCGGGAACAAAACCAGGGCCCCGGGAACAAAACCAGGGCCCTGGGAACAAAACCAGAGCCCCGGGAACACAATCAGGGCCCCTGGACCACAACCAGGGCCCCGGGAACAAAACCAGGGCCCCGGGAACAAAACCAGGGCCCCAGAAACAAAACCAGAGCCCCGGGAACAAAACCAGAGCCCCGGGAACAAAACCACAGCCCGTGAGAGAAAACCAGAACCCCGGGGAGAAAACCAGAGCCCCGGGAACAAAACCAGGGCCCGGGGGAGAAAACCAGGGCCCCGGGAACAAAACCAGGGCCCCGGGAACAAAACCAGGGCCCCGGGAACAAAACCAGGGCCCCGGGAACAAAACCAGGGCCCCGGGAACAAAACCAGGGCCCCGGGAACAAAACCAGGGCCCCGGGAACAAAACCAGGGCCCGGGAAAGAAAACCAGGGCCCCGGGAACAAAACCAGGGCCCCGGGAACAAAACCAGGGCCCCGGGAACAAAACCAGGGCCCCGGGAACAAAACCAGGGCCCGGGGGACAAAACCAGGGCCTGGGGGACAAAACCAGGGCGCGGGGGACAAAACCAGGGCGCGGGGGACAAAACCAGTGCCCCGGGAACACAACCAGGGCCCCGGGAACACAACCAGGGCCCCGGGAACACAACCATGACCCGGGGGACAAAACCAGGACCCCGGGAAAAAAACCAGGGCCCGGGGGACAAAACCAGGGCCCGGGGGACAAAACCAGGGCTGCGGGAAAAAAAACAGGGCCCGGGGAGAAAACCAGAGCCCCGGAGAAAACCAGAGCCCCGGGAACAAAACCAGGGCCTTGGGAACAAAACCAGGGCCCGGGGGACAAAACCAGGGCCCCGGAACAAAACCAGGGTCCCGGGAACAAAACCAGAGCCCCGGGAACAAAACCAGAGCCCCGGGAACAAAACCAGGGCCCCGGGAACAAAACCAGGGCCCGAGGGACAAAACCAGAGCGCGGGAAACAAAACCAGAGCCCGGGGGACAAAACCAGGGCCCGGGGAACAAAACCAGAGCCCCGGGGAGAAAACCAGAGCCCCGGGAACAAAACCAGAGCCCCGGAAACAAAACCAGAGCCCCGGGAACAAAACCAGAGCCCCGGGAACACAACCAGGGCACCTGGAACACAACCAGGGCCCCGGGAACAAAACCAGGGCCCCGGGAACAAAACCAGGGCCCCGGGAACAAAACCAGGGCCCCGGGAACAAAACCAGGGCCCCGGGAACAAAACCAGAGCCCCGGGAACAAAACCAGAGCCCCGGGAACAAAACCAGGGACCCAGAAACAAAACCAGGGCCCCGGGAATAAAACCAGAGCCCGGGGGAGAAAACCAGAACCCCGGGGAGAAAACCAGAGCCCCGGGAACAAAACCAGGGCCCCGGGAACAAAACCAGGGCCCCGGGAATAAAACCAGGGCCCAG
Source organism: Calonectris borealis (assembly GCF_964195595.1). NCBI lineage: Eukaryota > Metazoa > Chordata > Aves > Procellariiformes > Procellariidae > Calonectris > Calonectris borealis. Next base: position 5,075,913 of record NC_134340.1, on the reverse strand, counting down.
GGAAGAAAACCAGGGCCCCGGGAACAAAACCAGGGCCCGGGGGACAAAACCAGGGCCCCGGGAACAAAACCAGAGCCCCGGGAACAAAACCAGGGCCCCGGGAACAAAACCAGGGCCCGGGGGACAAAACCAGCGCCCGGGGGACAAAACCAGGGCGCGGGGGACAAAACCAGGGCGCGGGGGAAAAAACCAGGGCCCCGGGAACACAACCAGGGCCCCGGGAACACAACCAGGGCCCCGGGAACAAAACCAGAGCCCCGGGAACAAAACCAGGGCCCCGGGAACAAAACCAGGGCCCCGGGAACAAAACCAGGGCCCCGGGAACAAAACCAGGGCCCCGGGAACAAAACAAGAGCCCCAGGAAAAAAACGCGGCCCGCGGGAAAAAAACCAGGGCCGCGGGAAAAAAACCAGGGCCCCTGGAAAAAAATCAGGGCCCCGGGAACACAACCAGAGCCCCGGGAACAAAACCAGAGCCCCGGGAACAAAACCAGGGCCCGGGGGACAAAACCAGGGCCCGGGGAAGAAAACCAGGGCCCGGGGGACAAAACCAGGGCCCGGGGGACAAAACCAGGGCCGCGGGAACAAAACCAGGGCCCCGGGAACAAAACCAGAGCCCCGGGAACAAAACCAGAGCCCCGGGAAAAAAACAAGGGCCCCGGGAACAAAACCAGAGCCCCGGGAACAAAACCAGAGCCCCGGGAACAAAACCAGAGCCCCGGGAACAAAACCAGGGCCCGGGGGACAAAACCAGGGCCCGGGGAAGAAAACCAGGGCCCGGGGGACAAAACAAGGGCCCGGGGGACAAAACCAGGGCCGCGGGAAAAAAACCAGGGCCCCGGGAACAAAACCAGAGCCCCGGGAACAAAACCAGAGCCCCGGGAAAAAAACAAGGGCCCCGGGAACAAAACCAGGGCCCGGGGGACAAAACCAGGGCGCGGGGGACAAAACCAGGATCCCGGGAACAAAACCAGTGCCCGGGGGACAAAACCAGGGCCCGGGGGACAAAACCAGGGCCCCGGGAAAAAAACCAGGGCCCGGGGGACAAAACCAGGGCCCGGGGGACAAAACCAGGGCTGCGGGAAAAAAAACAGGGCCCGGGGAGAAAACCAGAGCCCCGGAGAGAAAACCAGAGCCCCGGGAACAAAACCAGGGCCTGGGGGACAAAACCAGGGCCCCGGAACAAAACCAGGGTCCCGGGAACAAAACCAGAGCCCCGGGAACAAAACCAGAGCCCCGGGAACAAAACCAGGGCCCCGGGAACAAAACCAGGGCCCGAGGGACAAAACCAGAGCGCGGGAAACAAAACCAGAGCCCGGGGGACAAAACCAGGCCCCGGGAACAAAACCAGAGCCCCGGGGAGAAAACCAGAGCCCCGGGAACAAAACCAGAGCCCCGGGAACAAAACCAGAGCCCCGGGGAGAAAACCAGAGCCCCGGGAACAAAACCAGAGCCCCGGGAACACAACCAGGGCACCTGGAACACAACCAGGGCCCCGGGAACAAAACCAGGGCCCCGGAAACAAAACCAGGGCCCCGGGAACAAAACCAGGGCCCCGGGAACAAAACCAGAGCCCCGGGAACAAAACCAGAGCCCCGGGAACAAAACCAGGGACCCAGAAACAAAACCAGGGCCCCGGGAATAAAACCAGAGCCCGGGGGAGAAAACCAGAACCCCGGGGAGAAAACCAGAGCCCCGGGAACAAAACCAGGGCCCCGGGAACAAAACCAGGGCCCCGGGAATAAAACCAGGGCCCCGGGAATAAAACCAGGGCCCCGGGAACAAAACCAGGGCCCGGGGGACAAAACCAGGGCCCCGGGAACAAAACCAGAGCCCCGGGAACAAAACCAGGGCCCCGGGAACAAAACCAGGGCCCGGGGGACAAAACCAGGGCCCGGGGGACAAAACCAGGGCCCGGGGGACAAAACCAGGGCGCGGGGGAAAAAACCAGGGCCCCGGGAACACAACCAGGGCCCCGGGAACACAACCAGGGCCCCGGGAACACAACCAGGGCCCCGGGAACAAAACCAGAGCCCCGGGAACAAAACCAGGGCCCCGGGAACAAAACCAGGGCCCCGGGAAAAAAACCAGGGCCCCGGGAACAAAACCAGGGCCCCGGGAACAAAACAAGAGCCCCAGGAAAAAAACGCGGCCCGCGGGAAAAAAACCAGGGCCGCGGGAAAAAAACCAGGGCCCCTGGAAAAAAATCAGGGCCCCGGGAACAAAACCAGAGCCCCGGGAACAAAACCAGAGCCCCGGGAACAAAACCAGGGCCCGGGGGACAAAACCAGGGCCCGGGGAAGAAAACCAGGGCCCGGGGAAGAAAACCAGGGCCCGGGGGACAAAACCAGGGCCGCGGGAACAAAACCAGGGCCCCAGGGAGAAAACCAGAGCCCCGGGGAGAAAACCAGAGCGCCGGGGAGAAAACCAGAGCCCTGGGAACAAAACCAGGGCCCCGGGAACAAAACCAGGGCCCCGGGAACAAAACCAGGGCCCGGGGGAAACAACCAGGGCCGCGGGAACAAAACAAGGGCCTCGGGAACAAAACCAGGGCCCGGGGGACAAAACCAGGGCCCGGGGGACAAAACCAGGGCCCGGGGGACAAAACCAGGGCCCCGGGAACAAAACCAGGGCCCCGGGAACAAAACCAGGGCCCGGGGAACAAAACCAGGGCCCCTGGAACAAAACCAGGACCCCGGGAACAAAACCATGGCCGGGGGGACAAAACCAGGGCCCGGGGGACAAAACCAGGGCCCGGGGGACAAAACCAGGGCCCGGGGGACAGAACCAGGGCCCGGGGGACAGAACCAGGGCCCGGGGGACAAAACCAGGGCCCCGGGAACAAAACCAGAGCCCCGGGGACAAAACCAGAGCCCCGGGGACAAAACCAGAACCCCGGGAACAAAACCAGGGCCCGGGGGACAAAACCAGGGCCCGGGGGACAAAACCAGAGCCCCGGGAAAAAAACCAGAGCCCCAGAACAAAACCGAGCCCCGGGAACAAAACCAGAGCTCCGGGAACAAAACCAGGGCCCCGGGAACAAAGCCAGGGCCCCGGGAACAAAACCAGGGCCCGGGAAACAAAACCAGAGCGCGGGAAACAAAACCAGAGCCCGGGGGACAAAACCAGGGCCCCGGGAACAAAACCAGGGCCCGGGGGAGAAAACCAGAACCCCGGGGAGAAAACCAGAGCCTGGGGAACAAAACCAGGGCCCGGGGAACAAAACCAGAGTCCCGGGAACAAAACCAGAGTCCCGGGAACAAAACCGCGGCCCGCGGGAGAGAACCAGAGCCAGCGGGAGAGAACCAGAGCTCCAGGAACAAAACCAGAGCCCCGGAAACAAAACCAGAGCCCCGGAAACAAAACCAGGGCCCGGGGAACAAAACCAGAGCCCGGGGAACAAAACCAGGGCCCCGGGGACAAAACCAGAGCACGGGAAACAAAAACAGAGCCCGGGGGACAAAACCAGGGCCCGGGGGACAAAACCAGAACCCCGGGGAGAAAACCAGAGCCCCGGGAACAAAACCAGAGCCCCGGGAACAAAACCAGGGCCCCGGGAACAAAACCCCTGACCCCGACCCCTGACCCCTGACCCCAACCCTAACCCCAACCCTAACCCCTGACCCTAACCCTAACCCTGACCCCTGACCCCTGACCCCTGACCCCTGACCCTGACCCCTGACCCTGACCCCTGACCCTGACCCCTGACCCCTGACCCTGACCCCTGACCCTAACCCCTGACCCTGACCCCTGACCCCTGACCCTAACCCCTGACCCTAACCCTGACCCCTGACCCTAACCCCTGACCCTGACCCCTGACCCCGACCCCTGACCCCGACCCCTGACCCCTGACCCTGACCCCTGACCCCTGACCCTGACCCCGACCCCTGACACCGACCCCTGACCCTGACCCTGACCCCTGACCCTGACCCCTGACCCCTAACCCCAACCCTAACCCAAGTAGTAATCTACATTTCTTTAAAACTATTCAAAGCTACTACAACCTTTACACAACTACAAATACTTGAAATATACTTAGGAGCCAGTAACACACAGGCATTCTTTTAACCGGTCCGTAGCTAAATTTATCTATAGATATTGACAACTCTCCCTCTGTTGACTAATTCTCATTTAAATCGTCATTTGCAAAAGTTATTAGCACAACAGTCCCTCAGAAAGAGCTGTGAACACTTGTAACAATTCCCCCCCCCAACAGCTATCTTTACCCACAGACATTAACAACGCCCACTTGGCTAGGTACTTTCATTTGTTTTTTCAGTTCTTACTGTGATTCCAATCAAGAAAAATTTCTGCCTGTAATTTTTCTAAAAGTAAGTTTTACGTGTAATTTGGTCCGTTGCTGACTCCCAGTAAAATTTTCAATATCATTTTTTACATTTCAAATGTACAATGTACTTTCATTTCCGAGATAAAAATTACTCTCTAGTTGACCAAATACTTGCAACAATTACATTTACTCGCTTCTCACTCATTATTTTAGAAAATACATTGCGCCTCTAAAAACCAGCGCCCCGGGAACAAAACCAGCACCCCGGCAACAAAACCAACGCCCCGGCAACAAAACCAGCGCCCCGGCAACAAAACCGCAGCCCGCGGGAGAAAACCAGAGCCGGGAAACAAAACCAGAGCCCCGGGGAACAAAACCAGAGCCCCGGGGAATAAAACCAGAGCCCCGGCCTCAAAAGCCGGGCCCGAGGCGCGTTACCCGAGCTCCGAACAGTGGAAGTGGCGCCCCGTGAGCAGCAGAACCGGCACCTAGAACCGGCACCTAGAACCCGCACCTAGAAACCCAGGAGCCTGCTGTGGGCACACCGGGACCCCCAGCAGCACCGCAAATAGGCCCAGAAGCACGCCAAGATGCCCAGAAGCATCCTCTGGCCACCCCGACAACCCCAGGAGCACCCCGTGGGCACACAGGGACTCCCAGAGCATCCAGAACCCCCACGAGCACCCCGTGGGCATCCAGAGACCCCCCCGGAGCACAACAAGAACCCCCAGAAGCACCCCAAGACCCTCAGGACCATCCTCTGGGCACCCAGACACCCATGGGACCACCCCAAGAACCCCCGGCAGCACCCCAAAGGCAGCCGGTACAGACCTCAGAGTTCTGCACCATCTATTTGCATGGACCTTAACAGACCTCATGCTTTCCCACAGGAGACTTCTCTCACCTTCAGCCCTCTATCTTGTGATGCGCAGGCCCGGGCCGTTTACTCGGCGTCTCCCGTCACTTTGGGGTTCCTTTAGACTGGCTTTCGAGGATTCCTTTACAAGGGGAGCACACATAGGCTACACAGACTATAAGCAAGGGGAAAAGCAAGCACTTCAGTCACTACAATCATGCCTTACGCTAAGGGGATTTTGCAAAGCCAGTGTCTTACCAACCCGACGACCAGCAGAAAGACGAACCATCCCTACATTCTCGGATCGTCTTGCGCCGCAAACTCAGCCCCAGCAGTCGGTAGGTGCCAGCTTTACGTGGGCGTCCCCACGGAGGCAACGGTGACCTCGCTGTACACCGGCCCACTGTTCTTCGGGAAAATCCCGGTATTTATACATTTGCCAAGGAAACGGGTTTCGACACACGTGGCCAGCGGGTGCCGAAACACGCCTCAATTGGCAACTCTCAACATAGGGAGCCTACGGCGCATGCGCTCGCCGATCGAGCGCGCTGCACGAGCCACAGCCACCCCGTCTATTGGTTCCTAGGCCTTGTTCACGCAACATATTACCATAGTCCAGCATTTACGTATTAACCTACACTCAAGCCAACAGCAAAAGGTAACAAAGCAAGCAAAATTATACCTTGTACTTTATATTTCTTCGTTACGGCACGTCTTCCACGTCCTTCACGTCCTCCCCTAACATTTTCTCAACCTTCCTTCTCCTTCTGTATTCAGCATTTTCACACAATAGACCATGAACCGTCTGTTTTCTATGCTGACTGCCGTTTTCTTAGCTATCTATTTCTCACCCAGCGTCCAGCCACGGACCAAAAGCCCATCTTTTAACCCTTCCGTATGCGTGTGTATCTCCCGTCAGCTGCGGACAGACTAAAACAGAACAGACCTCATCGACACCCAAATCCAACTGCAAAACCCACCTCAGTAAGGCTCGTGAACACACCTCCCTTTCCCAACCAAAAGGTGCCCTGGTCCCAAAAGTTTAGAAACCCCTTCTCTTCTCCTCAACCGTCAGGGAAGGAACCCCGCTCCTTCCTGACAGCTCCTGCCCTGGATTTGCACCCCTGAACCCCCTGTGTCGCCCGCTCCCCGGGAGCTGCTCTTCCCAGCTATGCCCAGGCTTCCGCGAGCACCTCCTATCTTCCACCTTCCCACACACTCTCACCTCTGCTACAGCCCCACAAAATAAGCAAAGTCCTGACGCTTGTCATCTACGAGGGGCTGGCCGCAAGCTGCATCCGTTCTAGGGACAACATGATACTCTGTGGGTGAACGGGAAAGGCCATGAGCCGTTCCATACGCTGAAAGGTACTATGCCTTATATGTCCCTGCTACTTTCTTGAACAATGCTAGAACTCCGTCTACAGATGCATACAAGATGCTCACCTCAACCCCTGCTAAATACTCTCACCATTGCTCCTATCCAGAGACGATGTCAACAGCTTCTGCAATATACAGCAAGTCTGGTGGAAAAAAAAAACACAACAAGGTTCCATCTTCAATAAAGTCAGGAATTCCAAAACAATACAATGCACCTGGAATAAAATAAAAACCAAAACCATATTATTAACCAAAACCATACATCTTGCCACCTCTGAACACCCAATACAAATTTACTGACCTTGGGGGGAAAAAAAAAAAAGCTGCATACAAGTGTGCTTTCTTCTACACATGCAGCTGAACCTTGACTGGTCCGGAAGCCCTTACCTTAAACAGACACCTCTGCTTCTCTAAATATCAAAACAAGACTATGCAAAGAGCTTAGGCAGCTCAAAAGCTGCAGTCAGCTGCAGGAACAGCAGACCACCACCTCCAGAGAAGCCCAGCAGCAGAATGAGCTGCCTGAGGAGAGGCTGTAGCTCATATGCTCCGGGCCCCACCCACCACCCTTCCCACAATCCCCTGGCAAAGGGGAGGAGAGAACGACCAGAAGCACGGGGAACAAAACCAGAGCCCCGGGAACAAAACCAGGGCCCGGGGGACAAAACCAGAGCCCCGGGAACAAAACAAGAGCCCGGAGAACAAAACAAGAGCCCCGGGAACAAAACCAGAGCCCCGGGAACAAAACCAGAGCCCGGGGGACAAAACCAGGGCCCGGGGGACAAAACCAGAGCCCGGGGGACAAAACCAGAGCCCGGGGGACAAAACCAGGGCCCTGGAAACAAAACCAGAGCCCCGGGAACAAAACCAGAGCCCGGGGAACAAAACCAGAGCCCCGGGAACAAAACCAGGGCCCCGGGAACAAAACCAGGGCCCCGGGAACAAAACCAGGGCCCCGGGAACAAAACAAGAGCCCGGGGGACAAAACCAGTGCCCCGGGAACAAAACCAGGGCCCGGGGGAGAAAACCAGAACCCCGGGGAGAAAACCACAGCCCCGGGGAGAAAACCAGAGCCCCGGGAACAAAACCAGAGCCCCGGCAACAAAACCAGAGCCCGGGGAACAAAACCAGGGCCCGGGGAACAAAACCAGAGTCCCGGGAACAAAACCGCGGCCCGCGGGAGAGAACCAGAGCCAGCGGGAGAGAACCAGAGCCAGCGGGAGAGAACCAGAGCTCCGGGAACAAAACCAGAGACCCGGAAACAAAACCAGAGCCCCGGAAACAAAACCAGAGCCCGGGGAACAAAACCAGAGCCCGGGGAACAAAACCAGGGCCCCGGGGACAAAACCAGAGCGCTGGAAACAAAAACAGAGCCCGGAGGAAAAAACCAGGGCCCGGGAAACAAAACCAGAACCCCGGGGAGAAAACCAGAGCCCCGGGAACAAAACCAGAGCCCCGGGAAAAAAACCAGAGCCCCGGGAACAAAACCAGAGCACGGGAAACAAAACCAGAGCACGGGGGACAAAACCAGGGCCCCGGGGAGAAAACCAGAGCCCCGGGAACAAAACCAGAGCCCCGGGAACAAAACCAGAGCCCCGGGAACAAAACCAGAGCCCCGGGAACACAATCAGGGCCCCTGGAACACAACCAGGGCCCCGGGAACAAAACCAGGGCCCCGGGAACAAAACCAGGGCCCCGGGAACAAAACCAGGGCCCCGGGAACAAAACCAGGGCCCCGGGAACAAAACCAGGGCCCCGGGAACAAAAGCAGGGCCCGGGGAAGACAACCAGGACCCTGGAACACAACCAGGGCCCCTGGAACACAACCAGGGCCCCGGGAACACAACCAGGGCCCCGGGAACAAAACCAGGGCCCCAGAAACAAAACCAGAGCCCCGGGAACAAAACCAGAGCCCCGGGAACAAAACCACAGCCCGGGAGAGAAAACCAGAACCCCGGGGAGAAAACCAGAGCCCCGGGAACAAAACCAGGGCCCGGGGGACAAAACCAGGGCCCCGGGAACAAAACCAGGGCCCCGGGAACAAAACCAGGGCCCCGGGAACAAAACCAGGGCCCCGGGAACAAAACCAGGGCCCGGGGGACAAAACCAGGGCCTGGGGGACAAAACCAGGGCGCGGGGGACAAAACCAGGGCGCGGGGGACAAAACCAGTGCCCCGGGAACACAACCAGGGCCCCGGGAACACAACCAGGGCCCCGGGAACACAACCAGGGCCCCGGGAACACAACCAGGGCCCGGGGAACAAAACCAGGGCCCCGGGAACAAAACCAGAGCCCCGGAAACAAAACCAGGGCCCCGGGAACAAAACCAGGGCCCCGGGAACAAAACCAGAGCCCCGGGAACAAAACCAGAGCCCCGGGAACAAAACCAGAGCCCCGGGAATAAAACCGCGGCCCGCGGGAAAAAAACCAGGGCCCCGGGAAAAAAACCAGGGCCCCGGGAACAAAACCAGAGCCCCGGGAAAAAAACCAGAGCCCCGGGAAAAAAACCAGGGCCCCGGGAAAAAAACCAGAGCCCCGGGAACAAAACCAGAGCCCCGGGAAAAAAACAAGGGCCCCGGGAACAAAACCAGGGCCCGGGGGACAAAACCAGGACGCGGGGGACAAAACCAGGATCCCGGGAACAAAACCAGTGCCCGGGGGACAAAACCAGGGCCCGGGGGACAAAACCAGGGCCCCGGGAAAAAAACCAGGGCCCGGGGGACAAAACCAGGGCCCGGGGGACAAAACCAGGGCTGCGGGAAAAAAAACAGGGCCCGGGGAGAAAACCAGAGCCCCGGAGAGAAAACCAGAGCCCCGGGAACAAAACCAGGGCCTCGGGAACAAAACCAGGGCCCGGGGGACAAAACCAGGGCCCCGGGAACAAAACCAGGGTCCCGGGAACAAAACCAGAGCCCCGGGAACAAAACCAGAGCCCCGGGAACAAAACCAGAGCCCCGGGAACAAAACCAGGGCCCCGGCAACAAAACCAGGGCCCGAGGGACAAAACCGGAGCGCGGGAAACAAAACCAGAGCCCGGGGGACAAAACCAGGGCCCGGGGAACAAAACCAGAGCCCCGGGGAGAAAACCAGAGCCCCGGGAACAAAACCAGAGCCCCGGGAAAAAAACCAGAGCCCCGGGGAGAAAACCAGAGCCCCGGGAACAAAACCAGAGCCCCGGGAACACAACCAGGGCACCTGGAACACAACCAGGGCCCCGGGAAGAAAACCAGGGCCCGGGGGACAAAACCAGAGCCCCGGGAAAAAAACCAGAGCCCCAGAACAAAACCGAGCCCCGGGAACAAAACCAGAGCCCCGGGAAAAAAACCAGGGCCCCGGGAACAAAGCCAGGGCCCCGGGAACAAAACCAGGGCCCGGGAAACAAAACCAGAGCCCGGGGGACAAAACCAGGGCCCCGGGAACAAAACCAGGGCCCGGGGGAGAAAACCAGAACCCCGGGGAGAAAACCAGAGCCTGGGGAACAAAACCAGGGCCCGGGGAACAAAACCAGAGTCCCGGGAACAAAACCGCGGCCCGCGGGAGAGAACCAGAGCCAGCGGGAGAGAACCAGAGCTCCAGGAACAAAACCAGAGCCCCGGAAACAAAACCAGAGCCCCGGAAACAAAACCAGGGCCCGGGGAACAAAACCAGAGCCCGGGGAACAAAACCAGGGCCCCGGGGACAAAACCAGAGCACGGGAAACAAAAACAGAGCCCGGGGGACAAAACCAGGGCCCGGGAAACAAAACCAGAACCCCGGGGAGAAAACCAGAGCCCCGGGAACAAAACCAGGGCCCCGGGAACAAAACCCCTGACCCCGACCCCTGACCCCAACCCTAACCCCAACCCTAACCCTAACCCTGACCCCTGACCCCTGACCCTAACCCCTGACCCTGACCCTGACCCCTGACCCTGACCCCTGACCCTGACCCCTGACCCTGACCCCTGACCCCTGACCCCTGACCCTGACCCCTGACCCTAAACCCTGACCCTGACCCTAACCCCTGACCCTGACCCCTGACCCTGACCCCTGACCCTGACCCCTGACCCCGACCCCTGACCCTAACCCCGACCCCTGACCCCGACCCCTGACCCCGACCCCTGACCCCGACCCCTGACCCTGACCCCTGACCCCTGACCCCGACCCCTGACCCTGACCCCTGACCCCTAACCCCAACCCTAACCCAAGTAGTAATCTACATTTCTTTAAAACTATTCAAAGCTACTACAACCTTTACACAACTACAAATACTTGAAATATACTTAGGAGCCAGTAACACACAGGCATTCTTTTAACCGGTCCGTAGCTAAATTTATCTATAGATATTGACAACTCTCCCTCTGTTGACTAATTCTCATTTAAATCGTCATTTGCAAAAGTTATTAGCACAACAGTCCCTCAGAAAGAGCTGTGAACACTTGTAACAATTCCCCCCCCCAACAGCTATCTTTACCCACAGACATTAACAACGCCCACTTGGCTAGGTACTTTCATTTGTTTTTTCAGTTCTTACTGTGATTCCAATCAAGAAAAATTTCTGCCTGTAATTTTTCTAAAAGTAAGTTTTACGTGTAATTTGGTCCGTTGCTGACTCCCAGTAAAATTTTCAATATCATTTTTTACATTTCAAATGTACAATGTACTTTCATTTCCGAGATAAAAATTACTCTCTAGTTGACCAAATACTTGCAACAATTACATTTACTCGCTTCTCACTCATTATTTTAGAAAATACATTGCGCCTCTAAAAACCAGCGCCCCGGGAACAAAACCAGCACCCCGGCAACAAAACCAACGCCCCGGCAACAAAACCAGCGCCCCGGCAACAAAACCGCAGCCCGCGGGAGAAAACCAGAGCCGGGAAACAAAACCAGAGCCCCGGGGAACAAAACCAGAGCCCCGGGGAATAAAACCAGAGCCCCGGCCTCAAAAGCCGGGCCCGAGGCGCGTTACCCGAGCTCCGAACAGTGGAAGTGGCGCCCCGTGAGCAGCAGAACCGGCACCTAGAACCGGCACCTAGAACCCGCACCTAGAAACCCAGGAGCCTGCTGTGGGCACACCGGGACCCCCAGCAGCACCGCAAATAGGCCCAGAAGCACGCCAAGATGCCCAGAAGCATCCTCTGGCCACCCCGACAACCCCAGGAGCACCCCGTGGGCACACAGGGACTCCCAGAGCATCCAGAACCCCCACAAGCACCCCAAGACCCCCACGAGCACCCCGTGGGCATCCAGAGACCCCCCCGGAGCACAACAAGAACCCCCAGAAGCACCCCAAGACCCTCAGGACCATCCTCTGGGCACCCAGACACCCACGGGACCACCCCAAGAACCCCCGGCAGCACCCCAAAGGCAGCCGGTACAGACCTCAGAGTTCTGCACCATCTATTTGCATGGACCTTAACAGACCTCATGCTTTCCCACAGGAGACTTCTCTCACCTTCAGCCCTCTATCTTGTGATGCGCAGGCCCGGGCCGTTTACTCGGCGTCTCCCGTCACTTTGGGGTTCCTTTAGACTGGCTTTCGAGGATTCCTTTACAAGGGGAGCACACATAGGCTACACAGACTATAAGCAAGGGGAAAAGCAAGCACTTCAGTCACTACAATCATGCCTTACGCTAAGGGGATTTTGCAAAGCCAGTGTCTTACCAACCCGACGACCAGCAGAAAGACGAACCATCCCTACATTCTCGGATCGTCTTGCGCCGCAAACTCAGCCCCAGCAGTCGGTAGGTGCCAGCTTTACGTGGGCGTCCCCACGGAGGCAACGGTGACCTCGCTGTACACCGGCCCACTGTTCTTCGGGAAAATCCCGGTATTTATACATTTGCCAAGGAAACGGGTTTCGACACACGTGGCCAGCGGGTGCCGAAACACGCCTCAATTGGCAACTCTCAACATAGGGAGCCTACGGCGCATGCGCTCGCCGATCGAGCGCGCTGCACGAGCCACAGCCACCCCGTCTATTGGTTCCTAGGCCTTGTTCACGCAACATATTACCATAGTCCAGCATTTACGTATTAACCTACACTCAAGCCAACAGCAAAAGGTAACAAAGCAAGCAAAATTATACCTTGTACTTTATATTTCTTTGTTACGGCACGTCTTCCACGTCCTTCACGTCCTCCCCTAACATTTTCTCAACCTTCCTTCTCCTTCTGTATTCAGCATTTTCACACAATAGACCATGAACCGTCTGTTTTCTATGCTGACTGCCGTTTTCTTAGCTATCTATTTCTCACCCAGCGTCCAGCCACGGACCAAAAGCCCATCTTTTAACCCTTCCGTATGCGTGTGTATCTCCCGTCAGCTGCGGACAGACTAAAACAGAACAGACCTCATCGACACCCAAATCCAACTGCAAAACCCACCTCAGTAAGGCTCGTGAACACACCTCCCTTTCCCAACCAAAAGGTGCCCTGGTCCCAAAAGTTTAGAAACCCCTTCTCTTCTCCTCAACCGTCAGGGAAGGAACCCCGCTCCTTCCTGACAGCTCCTGCCCTGGATTTGCACCCCTGAACCCCCTGTGTCGCCCGCTCCCCGGGAGCTGCTCTTCCCAGCTATGCCCAGGCTTCCGCGAGCACCTCCTATCTTCCACCTTCCCACACACTCTCACCTCTGCTACAGCCCCACAAAATAAGCAAAGTCCTGACGCTTGTCATCTACGAGGGGCTGGCCGCAAGCTGCATCCGTTCTAGGGACAACATGATACTCTGTGGGCGAACGGGAAAGGCCATGAGCCGTTCCATACGCTGAAAGGTACTATGCCTTATATGTCCCTGCTACTTTCTTGAACAATGCTAGAACTCCGTCTACAGATGCATACAAGATGCTCACCTCAACCCCTGCTAAATACTCTCACCATTGCTCCTATCCAGAGACGATGTCAACAGCTTCTGCAATATACAGCAAGTCTGGTGGAAAAAAAAAACACAACAAGGTTCCATCTTCAATAAAGTCAGGAATTCCAAAACAATACAATGCACCTGGAATAAAATAAAAACCAAAACCATATTATTAACCAAAACCATACATCTTGCCACCTCTGAACACCCAATACAAATTTACTGACCTTGGGGGGAAAAAAAAAAAAGCTGCATACAAGTGTGCTTTCTTCTACACATGCAGCTGAACCTTGACTGGTCCGGAAGCCCTTACCTTAAACAGACACCTCTGCTTCTCTAAATATCAAAACAAGACTATGCAAAGAGCTTAGGCAGCTCAAAAGCTGCAGTCAGCTGCAGGAACAGCAGACCACCACCTCCAGAGAAGCCCAGCAGCAGAATGAGCTGCCTGAGGAGAGGCTGTAGCTCATATGCTCCGGGCCCCACCCACCACCCTTCCCACAATCCCCTGGCAAAGGGGAGGAGAGAACGACCAGAAGCACGGGGAACAAAACCAGAGCCCCGGGAACAAAACCAGGGCCCGGGGGACAAAACCAGAGCCCCGGGAACAAAACAAGAGCCCGGAGAACAAAACAAGAGCCCCGGGAACAAAACCAGAGCCCCGGGAACAAAACCAGAGCCCGGGGGAAAAAACCAGGGCCCGGGGGACAAAACCAGAGCCCGGGGGACAAAACCAGGGCCCTGGAAACAAAACCAGAGCCCCGGGAACAAAACCAGAGCCCGGGGAACAAAACCAGAGCCCCGGGAACAAAACCAGGGCCCCGGGAACAAAACCAGGGCCCCGGGAACAAAACCAGGGCCCCGGGAACAAAACAAGAGCCCGGGGGACAAAACCAGTGCCCCGGGAACAAAACCAGGGCCCGGGGGAGAAAACCAGAACCCCGGGGAGAAAACCACAGCCCCGGGGAGAAAACCAGAGCCCCGGGAACAAAACCAGAGCCCCGGCAACAAAACCAGAGCCCGGGGAACAAAACCAGGGCCCGGGGAACAAAACCAGAGTCCCGGGAACAAAACCGCGGCCCGCGGGAGAGAACCAGAGCCAGCGGGAGAGAACCAGAGCCAGCGGGAGAGAACCAGAGCCAGCGGGAGAGAACCAGAGCTCCGGGAACAAAACCAGAGACCCGGAAACAAAACCAGAGCCCCGGAAACAAAACCAGAGCCCGGGGAACAAAACCAGAGCCCGGGGAACAAAACCAGGGCCCCGGGGACAAAACCAGAGCGCTGGAAACAAAAACAGAGCCCGGAGGACAAAACCAGGGCCCGGGAAACAAAACCAGAACCCCGGGGAGAAAACCAGAGCCCCGGGAACAAAACCAGAGCCCCGGGAAAAAAACCAGAGCCCCGGGAACAAAACCAGAGCACGGGAAACAAAACCAGAGCACGGGGGACAAAACCAGGGCCCCGGGGAGAAAACCAGAGCCCCGGGAACAAAACCAGAGCCCCGGGAACAAAACCAGAGCCCCGGGAACAAAACCAGAGCCCCGGGAACACAATCAGGGCCCCTGGAACACAACCAGGGCCCCGGGAACAAAACCAGGGCCCCGGGAACAAAACCAGGGCCCCGGGAACAAAACCAGGGCCCCGGGAACAAAACCAGGACCCTGGAACACAACCAGGGCCCCTGGAACACAACCAGGGCCCCGGGAACAAAACCAGGGCCCCGGGAACAAAACCAGGGCCCCAGAAACAAAACCAGAGCCCCGGGAACAAAACCAGAGCCCCGGGAACAAAACCACAGCCCGGGAGAGAAAACCAGAACCCCGGGGAGAAAACCAGAGCCCCGGGAACAAAACCAGGGCCCGGGGGACAAAACCAGGGCCCCGGGAACAAAACCAGGGCCCCGGGAACAAAACCAGGGCCCCGGGAACAAAACCAGGGCCCCGGGAACAAAACCAGGGCCCCGGGAACAAAACCAGGGCCCCGGGAACAAAACCGGGGCCCGGGGGACAAAACCAGGGCCTGGGGGACAAAACCAGGGCGCGGGGGACAAAACCAGGGCGCGGGGGACAAAACCAGTGCCCCGGGAACACAACCAGGGCCCCGGGAACACAACCAGGGCCCCGGGAACACAACCAGGGCCCCGGGAACACAACCATGACCCGGGGAACAAAACCAGGGCCCCGGGAACAAAACCAGAGCCCCGGAAACAAAACCAGGGCCCCGGGAACAAAACCAGGGCCCCGGGAACAAAACCAGAGCCCCGGGAACAAAACCAGAGCCCCGGGAACAAAACCAGAGCCCCGGGAATAAAACCGCGGCCCGCGGGAAAAAAACCAGGGCCCCGGGAAAAAAACCAGGGCCCCGGGAACAAAACCAGGGCCCCGGGAAAAAAACCAGAGCCCCGGGAAAAAAACCAGAGCCCCGGGAAAAAAACCAGGGCCCCGGGAAAAAAACCAGGGCCCCGGGAACAAAACCAGAGCCCCGGGAACAAAACCAGAGCCCCGGGAACAAAACCAGGGCCCGGGGGACAAAACCAGGACGCGGGGGACAAAACCAGGATCCCGGGAACAAAACCAGTGCCCGGGGGACAAAACCAGGGCCCGGGGGACAAAACCAGGGCCCCGGGAAAAAAACCAGGGCCCGGGGGACAAAACCAGGGCCCGGGGGACAAAACCAGGGCTGCGGGAAAAAAAACAGGGCCCGGGGAGAAAACCAGAGCCCCGGAGAGAAAACCAGAGCCCCGGGAACAAAACCAGGGCCTCGGGAACAAAACCAGGGCCCGGGGGACAAAACCAGGGCCCTGGGAACAAAACCAGGGTCCCGGGAACAAAACCAGAGCCCCGGGAACAAAACCAGAGCCCCGGGAACAAAACCAGAGCCCCGGGAACAAAACCAGGGCCCCGGCAACAAAACCAGGGCCCCGGGAACAAAACCAGGGCCCGAGGGACAAAACCAGAGCGCGGGAAACAAAACCAGAGCCCGGGGGACAAAACCAGGGCCCGGGGAACAAAACCAGAGCCCCGGGGAGAAAACCAGAGCCCCGGGAACAAAACCAGAGCCCCGGGAAAAAAACCAGAGCCCCGGGGAGAAAACCAGAGCCCCGGGAACAAAACCAGAGCCCTGGGAACACAACCAGGGCACCTGGAACACAACCAGGGCCCCGGGAAGAAAACCAGGGCCCCGGGAACAAAACCAGGGCCCGGGGGACAAAACCAGAGCCCCGGGAAAAAAACCAGAGCCCCAGAACAAAACCGAGCCCCGGGAACAAAACCAGAGCCCCGGGAAAAAAACCAGGGCCCCGGGAACAAAACCAGGGCCCGGGAAACAAAACCAGAGCCCGAGGGACAAAACCAGGGCCCCGGGAACAAAACCAGGGCCCGGGGGAGAAAACCAGAACCCCGGGGAGAAAACCAGAGCCTGGGGAACAAAACCAGGGCCCGGGGAACAAAACCAGAGTCCCGGGAACAAAACCGCGGCCCGCGGGAGAGAACCAGAGCCAGCGGGAGAGAACCAGAGCTCCAGGAACAAAACCAGAGCCCCGGAAACAAAACCAGAGCCCCGGAAACAAAACCAGGGCCCGGGGAACAAAACCAGAGCCCGGGGAACAAAACCAGGGCCCCGGGGAACAAAACCAGGGCCCCGGGGACAAAACCAGAGCACGGGAAACAAAAACAGAGCCCGGGGGACAAAACCAGGGCCCGGGAAACAAAACCAGAACCCCGGGGAGAAAACCAGAGCCCCGGGAACAAAACCAGAGCCCCGGGAACAAAACCAGGGCCCCGGGAACAAAACCCCTGACCCCGACCCCTGACCCCGACCCCTGACCCCAACCCTAACCCTAACCCTGACCCCTGACCCCTGGCCCTAACCCCTGACCCTGACCCCTGACCCTGACCCCTGACCCTGACCCCTGACCCTAACCCCTGACCCTAACCCCTGACCCCTGACCCTGACCCCTGACCCTAAACCCTGACCCTAACCCCCGACCCTGACCCCTGACCCTGACCCCTGACCCTGACCCCTGACCCCGACCCCTGACCCTAACCCCGACCCCTGACCCCGACCCCTGACCCTGACCCCTGACCCCTGACCCTGACCCCTGACCCCTGACCCCTGACCCCGACCCCTGACCCCTGACCCCTAACCCCAACCCTAACCCAAGTAGTAATCTACATTTCTTTAAAACTATTCAAAGCTACTACAACCTTTACACAACTACAAATACTTGAAATATACTTAGGAGCCAGTAACACACAGGCATTCTTTTAACCGGTCCGTAGCTAAATTTATCTATAGATATTGACAACTCTCCCTCTGTTGACTAATTCTCATTTAAATCGTCATTTGCAAAAGTTATTAGCACAACAGTCCCTCAGAAAGAGCTGTGAACACTTGTAACAATTCCCCCCCCCAACAGCTATCTTTACCCACAGACATTAACAACGCCCACTTGGCTAGGTACTTTCATTTGTTTTTTCAGTTCTTACTGTGATTCCAATCAAGAAAAATTTCTGCCTGTAATTTTTCTAAAAGTAAGTTTTACGTGTAATTTGGTCCGTTGCTGACTCCCAGTAAAATTTTCAATATCATTTTTTACATTTCAAATGTACAATGTACTTTCATTTCCGAGATAAAAATTACTCTCTAGTTGACCAAATACTTGCAACAATTACATTTACTCGCTTCTCACTCATTATTTTAGAAAATACATTGCGCCTCTAAAAACCAGCGCCCCGGGAACAAAACCAGCACCCCGGCAACAAAACCAACGCCCCGGCAACAAAACCAGCGCCCCGGCAACAAAACCGCAGCCCGCGGGAGAAAACCAGAGCCGGGAAACAAAACCAGAGCCCCGGGGAACAAAACCAGAGCCCCGGGGAATAAAACCAGAGCCCCGGCCTCAAAAGCCGGGCCCGAGGCGCGTTACCCGAGCTCCGAACAGTGGAAGTGGCGCCCCGTGAGCAGCAGAACCGGCACCTAGAACCGGCACCTAGAACCCGCACCTAGAAACCCAGGAGCCTGCTGTGGGCACACCGGGACCCCCAGCAGCACCGCAAATAGGCCCAGAAGCACGCCAAGATGCCCAGAAGCATCCTCTGGCCACCCCGACAACCCCAGGAGCACCCCGTGGGCACACAGGGACTCCCAGAGCATCCAGAACCCCCACAAGCACCCCAAGACCCCCACGAGCACCCCGTGGGCATCCAGAGACCCCCCCGGAGCACAACAAGAACCCCCAGAAGCACCCCAAGACCCTCAGGACCATCCTCTGGGCACCCAGACACCCACGGGACCACCCCAAGAACCCCCGGCAGCACCCCAAAGGCAGCCGGTACAGACCTCAGAGTTCTGCACCATCTATTTGCATGGACCTTAACAGACCTCATGCTTTCCCACAGGAGACTTCTCTCACCTTCAGCCCTCTATCTTGTGATGCGCAGGCCCGGGCCGTTTACTCGGCGTCTCCCGTCACTTTGGGGTTCCTTTAGACTGGCTTTCGAGGATTCCTTTACAAGGGGAGCACACATAGGCTACACAGACTATAAGCAAGGGGAAAAGCAAGCACTTCAGTCACTACAATCATGCCTTACGCTAAGGGGATTTTGCAAAGCCAGTGTCTTACCAACCCGACGACCAGCAGAAAGACGAACCATCCCTACATTCTCGGATCGTCTTGCGCCGCAAACTCAGCCCCAGCAGTCGGTAGGTGCCAGCTTTACGTGGGCGTCCCCACGGAGGCAACGGTGACCTCGCTGTACACCGGCCCACTGTTCTTCGGGAAAATCCCGGTATTTATACATTTGCCAAGGAAACGGGTTTCGACACACGTGGCCAGCGGGTGCCGAAACACGCCTCAATTGGCAACTCTCAACATAGGGAGCCTACGGCGCATGCGCTCGCCGATCGAGCGCGCTGCACGAGCCACAGCCACCCCGTCTATTGGTTCCTAGGCCTTGTTCACGCAACATATTACCATAGTCCAGCATTTACGTATTAACCTACACTCAAGCCAACAGCAAAAGGTAACAAAGCAAGCAAAATTATACCTTGTACTTTATATTTCTTCGTTACGGCACGTCTTCCACGTCCTTCACGTCCTCCCCTAACATTTTCTCAACCTTCCTTCTCCTTCTGTATTCAGCATTTTCACACAATAGACCATGAACCGTCTGTTTTCTATGCTGACTGCCGTTTTCTTAGCTATCTATTTCTCACCCAGCGTCCAGCCACGGACCAAAAGCCCATCTTTTAACCCTTCCGTATGCGTGTGTATCTCCCGTCAGCTGCGGACAGACTAAAACAGAACAGACCTCATCGACACCCAAATCCAACTGCAAAACCCACCTCAGTAAGGCTCGTGAACACACCTCCCTTTCCCAACCAAAAGGTGCCCTGGTCCCAAAAGTTTAGAAACCCCTTCTCTTCTCCTCAACCGTCAGGGAAGGAACCCCGCTCCTTCCTGACAGCTCCTGCCCTGGATTTGCACCCCTGAACCCCCTGTGTCGCCCGCTCCCCGGGAGCTGCTCTTCCCAGCTATGCCCAGGCTTCCGCGAGCACCTCCTATCTTCCACCTTCCCACACACTCTCACCTCTGCTACAGCCCCACAAAATAAGCAAAGTCCTGACGCTTGTCATCTACGAGGGGCTGGCCGCAAGCTGCATCCGTTCTAGGGACAACATGATACTCTGTGGGCGAACGGGAAAGGCCATGAGCCGTTCCATACGCTGAAAGGTACTATGCCTTATATGTCCCTGCTACTTTCTTGAACAATGCTAGAACTCCGTCTACAGATGCATACAAGATGCTCACCTCAACCCCTGCTAAATACTCTCACCATTGCTCCTATCCAGAGACGATGTCAACAGCTTCTGCAATATACAGGAAGTCTGGTGGAAAAAAAAAACACAACAAGGTTCCATCTTCAATAAAGTCAGGAATTCCAAAACAATACAATGCACCTGGAATAAAATAAAAACCAAAACCATATTATTAACCAAAACCATACATCTTGCCACCTCTGAACACCCAATACAAATTTACTGACCTTGGGGGGAAAAAAAAAAAAGCTGCATACAAGTGTGCTTTCTTCTACACATGCAGCTGAACCTTGACTGGTCCGGAAGCCCTTACCTTAAACAGACACCTCTGCTTCTCTAAATATCAAAACAAGACTATGCAAAGAGCTTAGGCAGCTCAAAAGCTGCAGTCAGCTGCAGGAACAGCAGACCACCACCTCCAGAGAAGCCCAGCAGCAGAATGAGCTGCCTGAGGAGAGGCTGTAGCTCATATGCTCCGGGCCCCACCCACCACCCTTCCCACAATCCCCTGGCAAAGGGGAGGAGAGAACGACCAGAAGCACGGGGAACAAAACCAGAGCCCCGGGAACAAAACCAGGGCCCGGGGGACAAAACCAGAGCCCCGGGAACAAAACAAGAGCCCGGAGAACAAAACCAGAGCCCCGGGAACAAAACCAGAGCCCCGGGAACAAAACCAGAGCCCCGGGAACAAAACCAGAGCCCGGGGGACAAAACCAGAGCCCCGGGAACAAAACAAGAGCCCGGAGAACAAAACCAGAGCCCCGGGAACAAAACCAGAGCCCCGGGAACAAAACCAGAGCCCCGGGAACAAAACCAGAGCCCGGGGAACAAAACCAGAGCCCGGGGAACAAAACCAGAGCCCCGGGAACAAAACCAGGGCCCCGGGAACAAAACCAGGGCCCCGGGAACAAAACAAGAGCCCGGGGGACAAAACCAGTGCCCCGGGAACAAAACCAGGGCCCGGGGGAGAAAACCAGAACCCCGGGGAGAAAACCACAGCCCCGGGGAGAAAACCAGAGCCCCGGCAACAAAACCAGAGCCCCGGCAACAAAACCAGAGCCCGGGGAACAAAACCAGAGCCCGGGGAACAAAACCAGGGCCCCGGGGACAAAACCAGGGCCCCTGGAACAAAACCAGGGCCCCTGGAACAAAACCAGGGCCCCTGGAACAAAACCGCGGCCCGCGGGAGAGAACCAGAGCCAGCGGGAGAGAACCAGAGCTCCAGGAACAAAACCAGAGCCCCGGAAACAAAACCAGAGCCCCGGAAACAAAACCAGGGCCCGGGGAACAAAACCAGAGCCCGGGGAACAAAACCAGGGCCCCGGGGACAAAACCAGAGCACGGGAAACAAAAACAGAGCCCGGGGGACAAAACCAGGGCCCGGGAAACAAAACCAGAACCCCGGGGAGAAAACCAGAGCCCCGGGAACAAAACCAGAGCCCCGGGAACAAAACCAGGGCCCCGGGAACAAAACCCCTGACCCCGACCCCTGACCCCTGACCCCAACCCTAACCCCAACCCTAACCCTAACCCCTGACCCCTGACCCCTGACCCTACCCCCTGACCCCTGAGCCCTGACCCCTGACCCCTGACCCTGACCCCTGACCCTGACCCCTGACCCTGACCCTAACCCCTGACCCCTGACCCTAAACCCTGACCCTAAACCCTGACCCTGACCCCTGACCCCTGACCCTGACCCCTGAACCTGACCCCTGACCCCTGACCCCGACCCCTGACCCTAACCCCTGACCCTGACCCCGACCCCTGACCCCGACCCCTGACCCCTGACCCTGACCCCTGACCCCTGACCCTGACCCCGACCCCTGACACCGACCCCTGACCCTGACCCTGACCCCTGACCCTGACCCCTGACCCTGACCCCTGACCCCTAACCCCAACCCTAACCCAAGTAGTAATCTACATTTCTTTAAAACTATTCAAAGCTACTACAACCTTTACACAACTACAAATACTTGAAATATACTTAGGAGCCAGTAACACACAGGCATTCTTTTAACCGGTCCGTAGCTAAATTTATCTATAGATATTGACAACTCTCCCTCTGTTGACTAATTCTCATTTAAATCGTCATTTGCAAAAGTTATTAGCACAACAGTCCCTCAGAAAGAGCTGTGAACACTTGTAACAATTCCCCCCCCCAACAGCTATCTTTACCCACAGACATTAACAACGCCCACTTGGCTAGGTACTTTCATTTGTTTTTTCAGTTCTTACTGTGATTCCAATCAAGAAAAATTTCTGCCTGTAATTTTTCTAAAAGTAAGTTTTACGTGTAATTTGGTCCGTTGCTGACTCCCAGTAAAATTTTCAATATCATTTTTTACATTTCAAAGGTACAATGTACTTTCATTTCCGAGATAAAAATTACTCTCTAGTTGACCAAATACTTGCAACAATTACATTTACTCGCTTCTCACTCATTATTTTAGAAAATACATTGCGCCTCTAAAAACCAGCGCCCCGGGAACAAAACCAGCACCCCGGCAACAAAACCAACGCCCCGGCAACAAAACCAACGCCCCGGCAACAAAACCAGCGCCCCGGCAACAAAACCGCAGCCCGCGGGAGAAAACCAGAGCCGGGAAACAAAACCAGAGCCCCGGGGAACAAAACCAGAGCCCCGGGGAATAAAACCAGAGCCCCGGCCTCAAAAGCCGGGCCCGAGGCGCGTTACCCGAGCTCCGAACAGTGGAAGTGGCGCCCCGTGAGCAGCAGAACCGGCACCTAGAACCGGCACCTAGAACCCGCACCTAGAAACCCAGGAGCCTGCTGTGGGCACACCGGGACCCCCAGCAGCACCGCAAATAGGCCCAGAAGCACGCCAAGATGCCCAGAAGCATCCTCTGGCCACCCCGACAACCCCAGGAGCACCCCGTGGGCACACAGGGACTCCCAGAGCATCCAGAACCCCCACAAGCACCCCAAGACCCCCACGAGCACCCCGTGGGCATCCAGAGACCCCCCCGGAGCACAACAAGAACCCCCAGAAGCACCCCAAGACCCTCAGGACCATCCTCTGGGCACCCAGACACCCACGGGACCACCCCAAGAACCCCCGGCAGCACCCCAAAGGCAGCCGGTACAGACCTCAGAGTTCTGCACCATCTATTTGCATGGACCTTAACAGACCTCATGCTTTCCCACAGGAGACTTCTCTCACCTTCAGCCCTCTATCTTGTGATGCGCAGGCCCGGGCCGTTTACTCGGCGTCTCCCGTCACTTTGGGGTTCCTTTAGACTGGCTTTCGAGGATTCCTTTACAAGGGGAGCACACATAGGCTACACAGACTATAAGCAAGGGGAAAAGCAAGCACTTCAGTCACTACAATCATGCCTTACGCTAAGGGTATTTTGCAAAGCCAGTGTCTTACCAACCCGACGACCAGCAGAAAGACGAACCATCCCTACATTCTCGGATCGTCTTGCGCCGCAAACTCAGCCCCAGCAGTCGGTAGGTGCCAGCTTTACGTGGGCGTCCCCACGGAGGCAACGGTGACCTCGCTGTACACCGGCCCACTGTTCTTCGGGAAAATCCCGGTATTTATACATTTGCCAAGGAAACGGGTTTCGACACACGTGGCCAGCGGGTGCCGAAACACGCCTCAATTGGCAACTCTCAACATAGGGAGCCTACGGCGCATGCGCTCGCCGATCGAGCGCGCTGCACGAGCCACAGCCACCCCGTCTATTGGTTCCTAGGCCTTGTTCACGCAACATATTACCATAGTCCAGCATTTACGTATTAACCTACACTCAAGCCAACAGCAAAAGGTAACAAAGCAAGCAAAATTATACCTTGTACTTTATATTTCTTCGTTACGGCACGTCTTCCACGTCCTTCACGTCCTCCCCTAACATTTTCTCAACCTTCCTTCTCCTTCTGTATTCAGCATTTTCACACAATAGACCATGAACCGTCTGTTTTCTATGCTGACTGCCGTTTTCTTAGCTATCTATTTCTCACCCAGCGTCCAGCCACGGACCAAAAGCCCATCTTTTAACCCTTCCGTATGCGTGTGTATCTCCCGTCAGCTGCGGACAGACTAAAACAGAACAGACCTCATCGACACCCAAATCCAACTGCAAAACCCACCTCAGTAAGGCTCGTGAACACACCTCCCTTTCCCAACCAAAAGGTGCCCTGGTCCCAAAAGTTTAGAAACCCCTTCTCTTCTCCTCAACCGTCAGGGAAGGAACCCCGCTCCTTCCTGACAGCTCCTGCCCTGGATTTGCACCCCTGAACCCCCTGTGTCGCCCGCTCCCCGGGAGCTGCTCTTCCCAGCTATGCCCAGGCTTCCGCGAGCACCTCCTATCTTCCACCTTCCCACACACTCTCACCTCTGCTACAGCCCCACAAAATAAGCAAAGTCCTGACGCTTGTCATCTACGAGGGGCTGGCCGCAAGCTGCATCCGTTCTAGGGACAACATGATACTCTGTGGGCGAACGGGAAAGGCCATGAGCCGTTCCATACGCTGAAAGGTACTATGCCTTATATGTCCCTGCTACTTTCTTGAACAATGCTAGAACTCCGTCTACAGATGCATACAAGATGCTCACCTCAACCCCTGCTAAATACTCTCACCATTGCTCCTATCCAGAGACGATGTCAACAGCTTCTGCAATATACAGCAAGTCTGGTGGAAAAAAAAAACACAACAAGGTTCCATCTTCAATAAAGTCAGGAATTCCAAAACAATACAATGCACCTGGAATAAAATAAAAACCAAAACCATATTATTAACCAAAACCATACATCTTGCCACCTCTGAACACCCAATACAAATTTACTGACCTTGGGGGGAAAAAAAAAAAAGCTGCATACAAGTGTGCTTTCTTCTACACATGCAGCTGAACCTTGACTGGTCCGGAAGCCCTTACCTTAAACAGACACCTCTGCTTCTCTAAATATCAAAACAAGACTATGCAAAGAGCTTAGGCAGCTCAAAAGCTGCAGTCAGCTGCAGGAACAGCAGACCACCACCTCCAGAGAAGCCCAGCAGCAGAATGAGCTGCCTGAGGAGAGGCTGTAGCTCATATGCTCCGGGCCCCACCCACCACCCTTCCCACAATCCCCTGGCAAAGGGGAGGAGAGAACGACCAGAAGCACGGGGAACAAAACCAGAGCCCCGGGAACAAAACCAGGGCCCGGGGAACAAAACAAGAGCCCCGGGAACAAAACAAGAGCCCGGAGAATAAAACCAGAGCCCCGGGAACAAAACCAGAGCCCCGGGAACAAAACCAGAGCCCGGGGAACAAAACCAGAGCCCCGGGAACAAAACCAGGGCCCCGGGAACAAAACCAGGGCCCCGGGAACAAAACCAGGACCCCGGGAACAAAACAAGAGCCCGGGGGACAAAACCAGTGCCCCGGGAACAAAACCAGGGCCCGGGGGAGAAAACCAGAACCCCGGGGAGAAAACCACAGCCCCGGGGAGAAAACCAGAGCCCCGGGAACAAAACCAGAGCCCCGGCAACAAAACCAGAGCCCGGGGAACAAAACCAGGGCCCGGGGAACAAAACCAGAGTCCCGGGAACAAAACCGCGGCCCGCGGGAGAGAACCAGAGCCAGCGGGAGAGAACCAGAGCTCCGGGAACAAAACCAGAGACCCGGAAACAAAACCAGAGCCCCGGAAACAAAACCAGGGCCCGGGGAACAAAACCAGAGCCCGGGGAACAAAACCAGGGCCCCGGGGACAAAACCAGAGCGCTGGAAACAAAAACAGAGCCCGGAGGACAAAACCAGGGCCCGGGAAACAAAACCAGAACCCCGGGGAGAAAACCAGAGCCCCGGGAACAAAACCAGAGCCCCGGGAACAAAACCAGAGCACGGGAAACAAAACCAGAGCACGGGAAACAAAACCAGAGCACGGGGGACAAAACCAGGGCCCCGGGGAGAAAACCAGAGCCCCGGGAACACAACCAGGGCCCCGGGAACAAAACCAGAGCCCCGGGAACAAAACCAGAGCCCCGGGAACACAATCAGGGCCCCTGGAACACAACCAGGGCCCCGGGAACACAACCAGGGCCCCGGGAACACAACCAGGGCCCCGGGAACAAAACCAGGGCCCCGGGAACAAAACCAGGGCCCTGGGAACAAAACCAGAGCCCCGAGAACACAATCAGGGCCCCTGGAACACAACCAGGGCCCCGGGAACAAAACCAGGGCCCCAGAAACAAAACCAGAGCCCCGGGAACAAAACCAGAGCCCCGGGAACAAAACCACAGCCCGGGAGAGAAAACCACAACCCCGGGGAGAAAACCAGAGCCCCGGGAACAAAACCAGGGCCCGGGGGACAAAACCAGGGCCCCGGGAACAAAACCAGGGCCCCGGGAACAAAACCAGGGCCCCGGGAACAAAACCAGGGCCCGGGAAAAAAACCAGGGCCCCGGGAACAAAACCAGGGCCCCGGGAACAAAACCAGGGCCCCGGGAACAAAACCAGGGCCCGGGGGACAAAACCAGGGCGCGGGGGACAAAACCAGGGCGCGGGGGACAAAACCAGGGCGCGGGGGACAAAACCAGTGCCCCGGGAACACAACCAGGGCCCCGGGAACACAACCATGACCCGGGGAACAAAACCAGGGCCCCGGGAACAAAACCAGGGCCCCGGGAACAAAACCAGGGCCCGGGGGAAACAACCAGGGCCGCGGGAACAAAACAAGGGCCTCGGGAACAAAACCAGGGCCCGGGGGACAAAACCAGGGCCCGGGGGACAAAACCAGGGCCCGGGGGACAAAACCAGGGCCCAGGGGACAAAACCAGGGCCCCGGGGACAAAACCAGGGCCCCGGGAACAAAACCAGGGCCCGGGAAAGAAAACCAGGGCCCCGGGAACAAAACCAGGGCCCCGGGAACAAAACCAGGGCCTCGGGAACAAAACCAGGGCCCGGGGGACAAAACCAGGGCGCGGGGGACAAAACCAGGGCGCGGGGGACAAAACCAGTGCCCCGGGAACACAACCAGGGCCCCGGGAACACAACCAGGGCCCCGGGAACACAACCATGACCCGGGGAACAAAACCAGGGCCCCGGGAACAAAACCAGGGCCCGGGGAACAAAACCAGGGCCCCTGGAACAAAACCAGGGCCCCTGGAACAAAACCAGGGCCCCTGGAACAAAACCAGGGCCCCGGGAACAAAACCGCGGCCCGCGGGAGAGAACCAGAGCCAGCGGGAGAGAACCAGAGCTCCAGGAACAAAACCAGAGCCCCGGAAACAAAACCAGAGCCCCGGAAACAAAACCAGGGCCCGGGGAACAAAACCAGAGCCCGGGGAACAAAACCAGGGCCCCGGGGACAAAACCAGAGCACGGGAAACAAAAACAGAGCCCGGGGGACAAAACCAGGGCCCGGGAAACAAAACCAGAACCCCGGGGAGAAAACCAGAGCCCCGGGAACAAAACCAGAGCCCCGGGAACAAAACCAGAGCCCCGGGAACAAAACCAGGGCCCCGGGAACAAAACCCCTGACCCCGACCCCTGACCCCTGACCCCAACCCTAACCCCAACCCTAACCCCTGACCCTAACCCTAACCCTGACCCCTGACCCCTGACCCTACCCCCTGACCCTGACCCTGACCCCTGACCCTGACCCCTGACCCTGACCCCTGACCCTGACCCTAACCCCTGACCCCTGACCCTAAACCCTGACCCCTGACCCTAAACCCTGACCCTAAACCCTGACCCTGACCCCTGACCCTGACCCCTGAACCTGACCCCTGACCCCTGACCCCGACCCCTGACCCTGACCCCGACCCCTGACCCCGACCCCTGACCCCTGACCCCTGACACCGACCCCTGACCCTGACCCCTGACCCTGACCCTGACCCCTAACCCCAACCCTAACCCAAGTAGTAATCTACATTTCTTTAAAACTATTCAAAGCTACTACAACCTTTACACAACTACAAATACTTGAAATATACTTAGGAGCCAGTAACACACAGGCATTCTTTTAACCGGTCCGTAGCTAAATTTATCTATAGATATTGACAACTCTCCCTCTGTTGACTAATTCTCATTTAAATCGTCATTTGCAAAAGTTATTAGCACAACAGTCCCTCAGAAAGAGCTGTGAACACTTGTAACAATTCCCCCCCCCAACAGCTATCTTTACCCACAGACATTAACAACGCCCACTTGGCTAGGTACTTTCATTTGTTTTTTCAGTTCTTACTGTGATTCCAATCAAGAAAAATTTCTGCCTGTAATTTTTCTAAAAGTAAGTTTTACGTGTAATTTGGTCCGTTGCTGACTCCCAGTAAAATTTTCAATATCATTTTTTACATTTCAAAGGTACAATGTACTTTCATTTCCGAGATAAAAATTACTCTCTAGTTGACCAAATACTTGCAACAATTACATTTACTCGCTTCTCACTCATTATTTTAGAAAATACATTGCGCCTCTAAAAACCAGCGCCCCGGGAACAAAACCAGCACCCCGGCAACAAAACCAACGCCCCGGCAACAAAACCAACGCCCCGGCAACAAAACCAGCGCCCCGGCAACAAAACCGCAGCCCGCGGGAGAAAACCAGAGCCGGGAAACAAAACCAGAGCCCCGGGGAACAAAACCAGAGCCCCGGGGAATAAAACCAGAGCCCCGGCCTCAAAAGCCGGGCCCGAGGCGCGTTACCCGAGCTCCGAACAGTGGAAGTGGCGCCCCGTGAGCAGCAGAACCGGCACCTAGAACCGGCACCTAGAACCCGCACCTAGAAACCCAGGAGCCTGCTGTGGGCACACCGGGACCCCCAGCAGCACCGCAAATAGGCCCAGAAGCACGCCAAGATGCCCAGAAGCATCCTCTGGCCACCCCGACAACCCCAGGAGCACCCCGTGGGCACACAGGGACTCCCAGAGCATCCAGAACCCCCACAAGCACCCCAAGACCCCCACGAGCACCCCGTGGGCATCCAGAGACCCCCCCGGAGCACAACAAGAACCCCCAGAAGCACCCCAAGACCCTCAGGACCATCCTCTGGGCACCCAGACACCCACGGGACCACCCCAAGAACCCCCGGCAGCACCCCAAAGGCAGCCGGTACAGACCTCAGAGTTCTGCACCATCTATTTGCATGGACCTTAACAGACCTCATGCTTTCCCACAGGAGACTTCTCTCACCTTCAGCCCTCTATCTTGTGATGCGCAGGCCCGGGCCGTTTACTCGGCGTCTCCCGTCACTTTGGGGTTCCTTTAGACTGGCTTTCGAGGATTCCTTTACAAGGGGAGCACACATAGGCTACACAGACTATAAGCAAGGGGAAAAGCAAGCACTTCAGTCACTACAATCATGCCTTACGCTAAGGGTATTTTGCAAAGCCAGTGTCTTACCAACCCGACGACCAGCAGAAAGACGAACCATCCCTACATTCTCGGATCGTCTTGCGCCGCAAACTCAGCCCCAGCAGTCGGTAGGTGCCAGCTTTACGTGGGCGTCCCCACGGAGGCAACGGTGACCTCGCTGTACACCGGCCCACTGTTCTTCGGGAAAATCCCGGTATTTATACATTTGCCAAGGAAACGGGTTTCGACACACGTGGCCAGCGGGTGCCGAAACACGCCTCAATTGGCAACTCTCAACATAGGGAGCCTACGGCGCATGCGCTCGCCGATCGAGCGCGCTGCACGAGCCACAGCCACCCCGTCTATTGGTTCCTAGGCCTTGTTCACGCAACATATTACCATAGTCCAGCATTTACGTATTAACCTACACTCAAGCCAACAGCAAAAGGTAACAAAGCAAGCAAAATTATACCTTGTACTTTATATTTCTTCGTTACGGCACGTCTTCCACGTCCTTCACGTCCTCCCCTAACATTTTCTCAACCTTCCTTCTCCTTCTGTATTCAGCATTTTCACACAATAGACCATGAACCGTCTGTTTTCTATGCTGACTGCCGTTTTCTTAGCTATCTATTTCTCACCCAGCGTCCAGCCACGGACCAAAAGCCCATCTTTTAACCCTTCCGTATGCGTGTGTATCTCCCGTCAGCTGCGGACAGACTAAAACAGAACAGACCTCATCGACACCCAAATCCAACTGCAAAACCCACCTCAGTAAGGCTCGTGAACACACCTCCCTTTCCCAACCAAAAGGTGCCCTGGTCCCAAAAGTTTAGAAACCCCTTCTCTTCTCCTCAACCGTCAGGGAAGGAACCCCGCTCCTTCCTGACAGCTCCTGCCCTGGATTTGCACCCCTGAACCCCCTGTGTCGCCCGCTCCCCGGGAGCTGCTCTTCCCAGCTATGCCCAGGCTTCCGCGAGCACCTCCTATCTTCCACCTTCCCACACACTCTCACCTCTGCTACAGCCCCACAAAATAAGCAAAGTCCTGACGCTTGTCATCTACGAGGGGCTGGCCGCAAGCTGCATCCGTTCTAGGGACAACATGATACTCTGTGGGCGAACGGGAAAGGCCATGAGCCGTTCCATACGCTGAAAGGTACTATGCCTTATATGTCCCTGCTACTTTCTTGAACAATGCTAGAACTCCGTCTACAGATGCATACAAGATGCTCACCTCAACCCCTGCTAAATACTCTCACCATTGCTCCTATCCAGAGACGATGTCAACAGCTTCTGCAATATACAGCAAGTCTGGTGGAAAAAAAAAACACAACAAGGTTCCATCTTCAATAAAGTCAGGAATTCCAAAACAATACAATGCACCTGGAATAAAATAAAAACCAAAACCATATTATTAACCAAAACCATACATCTTGCCACCTCTGAACACCCAATACAAATTTACTGACCTTGGGGGGAAAAAAAAAAAAGCTGCATACAAGTGTGCTTTCTTCTACACATGCAGCTGAACCTTGACTGGTCCGGAAGCCCTTACCTTAAACAGACACCTCTGCTTCTCTAAATATCAAAACAAGACTATGCAAAGAGCTTAGGCAGCTCAAAAGCTGCAGTCAGCTGCAGGAACAGCAGACCACCACCTCCAGAGAAGCCCAGCAGCAGAATGAGCTGCCTGAGGAGAGGCTGTAGCTCATATGCTCCGGGCCCCACCCACCACCCTTCCCACAATCCCCTGGCAAAGGGGAGGAGAGAACGACCAGAAGCACGGGGAACAAAACCAGAGCCCCGGGAACAAAACCAGGGCCCGGGGGACAAAACCAGAGCCCCGGGAACAAAACAAGAGCCCGGAGAATAAAACCAGAGCCCCGGGAACAAAACCAGAGCCCCGGGAACAAAACCAGAGCCCGGGGAACAAAACCAGAGCCCCGGGAACAAAACCAGGGCCCCGGGAACAAAACCAGGGCCCCGGGAACAAAACAAGAGCCCGGGGGACAAAACCAGTGCCCCGGGAACAAAACCAGGGCCCGGGGGAGAAAACCAGAACCCCGGGGAGAAAACCACAGCCCCGGGGAGAAAACCAGAGCCCCGGGAACAAAACCAGAGCCCCGGCAACAAAACCAGAGCCCGGGGAACAAAACCAGGGCCCGGGGAACAAAACCAGAGTCCCGGGAACAAAACCGCGGCCCGCGGGAGAGAACCAGAGCCAGCGGGAGAGAACCAGAGCCAGCGGGAGAGAACCAGAGCTCCGGGAACAAAACCAGAGACCCGGAAACAAAACCAGAGCCCCGGAAACAAAACCAGGGCCCGGGGAACAAAACCAGAGCCCGGGGAACAAAACCAGGGCCCCGGGGACAAAACCAGAGCGCTGGAAACAAAAACAGAGCCCGGAGGACAAAACCAGGGCCCGGAAACAAAACCAGAACCCCGGGGAGAAAACCAGAGCCCCGGGAACAAAACCAGAGCCCCGGGAACAAAACCAGAGCCCCGGGAACAAAACCAGAGCCCCGGGAACAAAACCAGAGCCCCGGGAACACAATCAGGGCCCCTGGAACACAACCAGGGCCCCGGGAACAAAACCAGGGCCCCGGGAACAAAACCAGGGCCCCGGGAACAAAACCAGGGCCCCGGGAACAAAACCAGGGCCCTGGGAACAAAACCAGAGCCCCGGGAACACAATCAGGGCCCCTGGAACACAACCAGGGCCCCGGGAACAAAACCAGGGCCCCAGAAACAAAACCAGAGCCCCGGGAACAAAACCAGAGCCCCGGGAACAAAACCACAGCCCGGGAGAGAAAACCAGAACCCCGGGGAGAAAACCAGAGCCCCGGGAACAAAACCAGGGCCCGGGGGACAAAACCAGGGCCCCGGGAACAAAACCAGGGCCCCGGGAACAAAACCAGGGCCCCGGGAACAAAACCAGGGCCCGGGGGACAAAACCAGGGCCCCGGGAACAAAACCAGAGCCCCGGGAACAAAACCAGGGCCCCGGGAACAAAACCAGGGCCCCGGGAACAAAACCAGGGCCCCGGGAACAAAACCAGGGCCCGGGGGACAAAACCAGGGCGCGGGGGACAAAACCAGGGCGCGGGGGACAAAACCAGTGCCCCGGGAACACAACCAGGGCCCCGGGAACACAACCAGGGCCCCGGGAACACAACCATGACCCGGGGAACAAAACCAGGGCCCCGGGAACAAAACCAGGGCCCCGGGAACAAAACCAGGGCCCCGGGAACAAAACCAGGGCCCCGGGAACAAAACCAGGGCCCGGGGGAAACAACCAGGGCCGCGGGAACAAAACAAGGGCCTCGGGAACAAAACCAGGGCCCGGGGGACAAAACCAGGGCCCGGGGGACAAAACCAGGGCCCCGGGGACAAAACCAGGGCCCCGGGAACAAAACCAGGGCCCGGGGAACAAAACCAGGGCCCCTGGAACAAAACCAGGGCCCCTGGAACAAAACCAGAGCCCCGGGAACAAAACCAGGGACCCAGAAACAAAACCAGGGCCCGGGAACAAAACCAGAGCCCGGGGGAGAAAACCAGAACCCCGGGGAGAAAACCAGAGCCCCGGGAACAAAACCAGGGCCCCGGGAACAAAACCAGGGCCCCGGGAATAAAACCAGGGCCCGGGGAAGAAAACCAGGGCCCCGGGAACAAAACCAGGGCCCGGGGGACAAAACCAGGGCCCCGGGAACAAAACCAGAGCCCCGGGAACAAAACCAGGGCCCCGGGAACAAAACCAGGGCCCCGGGAACAAAACCAGGGCCCGGGGGACAAAACCAGGGCCCGGGGGACAAAACCAGGGCGCGGGGGACAAAACCAGGGCGCGGGGGAAAAAACCAGGGCCCCGGGAACACAACCAGGGCCCCGGGAACACAACCAGGGCCCCGGGAACACAACCAGGGCCCCGGGAACACAACCAGGGCCCCGGGAACACAACCAGGGCCCCAGAAACAAAACCAGGGCCCCAGAAACAAAACCAGGGCCCCGGGAACAAAACCAGGGCCCCGGGAACAAAACCAGGGCCCCGGGAAAAAAACCAGGGCCCCGGGAAAAAAACCAGGGCCCCGGGAACAAAACCAGGGCCCCGGGAACAAAACAAGAGCCCCAGGAAAAAAACGCGGCCCGCGGGAAAAAAACCAGGGCCGCGGGAAAAAAACCAGGGCCCCTGGAGAAAAATCAGGGCCCCGGGAACAAAATCAGAGCCCCGGGAACAAAACCAGAGCCCCGGGAACAAAACCAGGGCCCGGGGGACAAAACCAGGGCCCGGGGAAGAAAACCAGGGCCCGGGGGACAAAACAAGGGCCCGGGGGACAAAACCAGGGCCCCGGGGAGAAAACCAGAGCCCCGGGGAGAAAACCAGAGCGCCGGGGAGAAAACCAGAGCCCTGGGAACAAAACCAGGGCCCCGGGAACAAAACCAGGGCCCCGGGAACAAAACCAGGGCCCCGGGAACAAAACCAGGGCCCGGGGGAAACAACCAGGGCCGCGGGAACAAAACAAGGGCCTCGGGAACAAAACCAGGGCCCGGGGGACAAAACCAGGGCCCGGGGGACAAAACCAGGGCCCGGGGGACAAAACCAGGGCCCCGGGAACAAAACCAGGGCCCCGGGAACAAAACCAGGGCCCGGGGAACAAAACCAGGGCCCCTGGAACAAAACCAGGGCCCCGGGAACAAAACCAGGGCCCCGGGAACAAAACCATGGCCGGGGGGACAAAACCAGGGCCCGGGGGACAAAACCAGGGCCCGGGGGACAGAACCAGGGCCCGGGGGACAAAACCAGGGCCCCGGGAACAAAACCAGAGCCCCGGGGACAAAACCAGAGCCCGGGGGACAAAACCAGAACCCCGGGAACAAAACCAGGGCCCGGGGGACAAAACCAGGGCCCGGGGGACAAAACCAGAGCCCCGGGAAAAAAACCAGAGCCCCAGAACAAAACCGAGCCCCGGGAACAAAACCAGAGCCCCGGGAAAAAAACCAGGGCCCCGGGAACAAAGCCAGGGCCCCGGGAACAAAGCCAGGGCCCCGGGAACAAAACCAGGGCCCGGGAAACAAAACCAGAGCGCGGGAAACAAAACCAGAGCCCGGGGGACAAAACCAGGGCCCCGGGAACAAAACCAGGGCCCGGGGGAGAAAACCAGAACCCCGGGGAGAAAACCAGAGCCTGGGGAACAAAACCAGGGCCCCGGGAACAAAACCCCTGACCCTGACCCCTGACCCCTGACCCCAACCCTAACCCCAACCCTAACCCCTGACCCTAACCCTGACCCCTGACCCTAACCCCTTACCCTGACCCTAACCCCTGACCCTGACCCCTGACCCTGACCCCTGACCCTGACCCTGACCCCTGACCCTGACCCTGACCCTAACCCCTGACCCCTGACCCCAACCCCTGACCCTAACCCTAACCCTGACCCCTGACCCCTGACCCTAACCCCTGACCCTGACCCCTGACCCTAACCCCTGACCCCTGACCCCAACCCTAACCCCAACCCTAACCCCTGACCCTAACCCTGACCCCTGACCCCTGACCCTAACCCCTTACCCTGACCCTAACCCCTGACCCTGACCCCTGACCCTGACCCTGACCCCTGACCCTGACCCTAACCCCTGACCCTGACCCCTGACCCCAACCCCTGACCCTAACCCTAACCCTGACCCCTGACCCCTGACCCTAACCCCTGACCCTGACCCCTGACTCTGACCCCTGACCCTGACCCCTGACCCTAACCCCTGACCCCTGACCCCAACCCTAACCCCAACCCTAACCCCTGACCCTAACCCTGACCCCTGACCCCTGACCCCTGACCCTAACCCCTTACCCTGACCCTAACCCCTGACCCTGACCCCTGACCCTGACCCCTGACCCTGACCCCTGACCCTAACCCTGACCCCTGACCCTAACCCCTGACCCTGACCCCTGACCCTGACCCCTGACCCTGACCCCTGACCCCTGACCCTAACCACTGACCCTGACCCCTGACCCCAACCCTAACCCCAACCCTAACCCCTGACCCTAACCCTGACCCCTGACCCTAACCCCTGACCCTGACCCCTGACCCTGACCCCTGACCCTGACCCCTGACCCTGACCCCTGACCCTGACCCTGACCCCTGACCCTGACCCCTGACCCTGACCCCTGACCCCTGACCCCAACCCTAACCCCGACCCTAACCCTGACCCCTGACCCTGACCCCTGACCCTGACCCCTGACCCCTGACCCCTGACCCCTGACCCCTGACCCCTGACCCCGACCCCTGACCCCGACCCCTGACCCCGACCCCTGACCCCTGACCCTGACCCCTGACCCTGACCCCGACCCCTGACCCCGACCCCTGACCCCGACCCCTAACCCCAACCCTAACCCAAGTAGTAATCTACATTTCTTTAAAACTATTCAAAGCTACTACAACCTTTACACAACTACAAATACTTGAAATATACTTAGGAGCCAGTAGCACACAGGCATTCTTTTAACCGGTCCGTAGCTAAATTTATCTATAGATATTGACAACTCTCCCTCTGTTGACTAATTCTCATTTAAATCGTCATTTGCAAAAGTTATTAGCACAACAGTCCCTCAGAAAGAGCTGTGAACACTTGTAACAATTCCCCCCCCCAACAGCTATCTTTACCCACAGACATTAACAACGCCCACTTGGCTAGGTACTTTCATTTGTTTTTTCAGTTCTTACTGTGATTCCAATCAAGAAAAATTTCTGCCTGTAATTTTTCTAAAAGTAAGTTTTACGTGTAATTTGGTCCGTTGCTGACTCCCAGTAAAATTTTCAATATCATTTTTTACATTTCAAATGTACAATGTACTTTCATTTCCGAGATAAAAATTACTCTCTAGTTGACCAAATACTTGCAACAATTACATTTACTCGCTTCTCACTCATTATTTTAGAAAATACATTGCGCCTCTAAAAACCAGCGCCCCGGGAACAAAACCAGCACCCCGGCAACAAAACCAACGCCCCGGCAACAAAACCAACGCCCCGGCAACAAAACCAGCGCCCCGGCAACAAAACCGCAGCCCGCGGGAGAAAACCAGAGCCGGGAAACAAAACCAGAGCCCCGGGGAACAAAACCAGAGCCCCGGGGAATAAAACCAGAGCCCCGGCCTCAAAAGCCGGGCCCGAGGCGCGTTACCCGAGCTCCGAACAGTGGAAGTGGCGCCCCGTGAGCAGCAGAACCGGCACCTAGAACCCGCACCTAGAAACCCAGGAGCCTGCTGTGGGCACACCGGGACCCCCAGCAGCACCGCAAATAGGCCCAGAAGCACGCCAAGATGCCCAGAAGCATCCTCTGGCCACCCCGACAACCCCAGGAGCACCCCGTGGGCACACAGGGACTCCCAGAGCATCCAGAACCCCCACAAGCACCCCAAGACCCCCACGAGCACCCCGTGGGCATCCAGAGACCCCCCCGGAGCACAACAAGAACCCCCAGAAGCACCCCAAGACCCTCAGGACCATCCTCTGGGCACCCAGACACCCACGGGACCACCCCAAGAACCCCCGGCAGCACCCCAAAGGCAGCCGGTACAGACCTCAGAGTTCTGCACCATCTATTTGCATGGACCTTAACAGACCTCATGCTTTCCCACAGGAGACTTCTCTCACCTTCAGCCCTCTATCTTGTGATGCGCAGGCCCGGGCCGTTTACTCGGCGTCTCCCGTCACTTTGGGGTTCCTTTAGACTGGCTTTCGAGGATTCCTTTACAAGGGGAGCACACATAGGCTACACAGACTATAAGCAAGGGGAAAAGCAAGCACTTCAGTCACTACAATCATGCCTTACGCTAAGGGGATTTTGCAAAGCCAGTGTCTTACCAACCCGACGACCAGCAGAAAGACGAACCATCCCTACATTCTCGGATCGTCTTGCGCCGCAAACTCAGCCCCAGCAGTCGGTAGGTGCCAGCTTTACGTGGGCGTCCCCACGGAGGCAACGGTGACCTCGCTGTACACCGGCCCACTGTT
Source organism: Calonectris borealis (assembly GCF_964195595.1). Taxonomy (NCBI): domain Eukaryota; kingdom Metazoa; phylum Chordata; class Aves; order Procellariiformes; family Procellariidae; genus Calonectris; species Calonectris borealis. Next base: position 5,038,425 of record NC_134340.1, on the reverse strand, counting down.
CTTCGGGAAAATCCCGGTATTTATACATTTGCCAAGGAAACGGGTTTCGACACACGTGGCCAGCGGGTGCCGAAACACGCCTCAATTGGCAACTCTCAACATAGGGAGCCTACGGCGCATGCGCTCGCCGATCGAGCGCGCTGCACGAGCCACAGCCACCCCGTCTATTGGTTCCTAGGCCTTGTTCACGCAACATATTACCATAGTCCAGCATTTACGTATTAACCTACACTCAAGCCAACAGCAAAAGGTAACAAAGCAAGCAAAATTATACCTTGTACTTTATATTTCTTCGTTACGGCACGTCTTCCACGTCCTTCACGTCCTCCCCTAACATTTTCTCAACCTTCCTTCTCCTTCTGTATTCAGCATTTTCACACAATAGACCATGAACCGTCTGTTTTCTATGCTGACTGCCGTTTTCTTAGCTATCTATTTCTCACCCAGCGTCCAGCCACGGACCAAAAGCCCATCTTTTAACCCTTCCGTATGCGTGTGTATCTCCCGTCAGCTGCGGACAGACTAAAACAGAACAGACCTCATCGACACCCAAATCCAACTGCAAAACCCACCTCAGTAAGGCTCGTGAACACACCTCCCTTTCCCAACCAAAAGGTGCCCTGGTCCCAAAAGTTTAGAAACCCCTTCTCTTCTCCTCAACCGTCAGGGAAGGAACCCCGCTCCTTCCTGACAGCTCCTGCCCTGGATTTGCACCCCTGAACCCCCTGTGTCGCCCGCTCCCCGGGAGCTGCTCTTCCCAGCTATGCCCAGGCTTCCGCGAGCACCTCCTATCTTCCACCTTCCCACACACTCTCACCTCTGCTACAGCCCCACAAAATAAGCAAAGTCCTGACGCTTGTCATCTACGAGGGGCTGGCCGCAAGCTGCATCCGTTCTAGGGACAACATGATACTCTGTGGGCGAACGGGAAAGGCCATGAGCCGTTCCATACGCTGAAAGGTACTATGCCTTATATGTCCCTGCTACTTTCTTGAACAATGCTAGAACTCCGTCTACAGATGCATACAAGATGCTCACCTCAACCCCTGCTAAATACTCTCACCATTGCTCCTATCCAGAGACGATGTCAACAGCTTCTGCAATATACAGCAAGTCTGGTGGAAAAAAAAAACACAACAAGGTTCCATCTTCAATAAAGTCAGGAATTCCAAAACAATACAATGCACCTGGAATAAAATAAAAACCAAAACCATATTATTAACCAAAACCATACATCTTGCCACCTCTGAACACCCAATACAAATTTACTGACCTTGGGGGGAAAAAAAAAAAAGCTGCATACAAGTGTGCTTTCTTCTACACATGCAGCTGAACCTTGACTGGTCCGGAAGCCCTTACCTTAAACAGACACCTCTGCTTCTCTAAATATCAAAACAAGACTATGCAAAGAGCTTAGGCAGCTCAAAAGCTGCAGTCAGCTGCAGGAACAGCAGACCACCACCTCCAGAGAAGCCCAGCAGCAGAATGAGCTGCCTGAGGAGAGGCTGTAGCTCATATGCTCCGGGCCCCACCCACCACCCTTCCCACAATCCCCTGGCAAAGGGGAGGAGAGAACGACCAGAAGCACGGGGAACAAAATCAGAGCCCCGGGAACAAAACCAGGGCCCGGGGGACAAAACCAGAGCCCCGGGAACAAAACAAGAGCCCGGAGAACAAAACAAGAGCCCCGGGAACAAAACCAGAGCCCCGGGAACAAAACCAGAGCCCGGGGGACAAAACCAGGGCCCGGGGGACAAAACCAGAGCCCGGGGGACAAAACCAGAGCCCGGGGGACAAAACCAGGGCCCTGGAAACAAAACCAGAGCCCCGGGAACAAAACCAGAGCCCGGGGAACAAAACCAGAGCCCCGGGAACAAAACCAGGGCCCCGGGAACAAAACCAGGGCCCCGGGAACAAAACAAGAGCCCGGGGGACAAAACCAGTGCCCCGGGAACAAAACCAGGGCCCGGGGGAGAAAACCAGAACCCCGGGGAGAAAACCACAGCCCCGGGGAGAAAACCAGAGCCCCGGGAACAAAACCAGAGCCCCGGCAACAAAACCAGAGCCCGGGGAACAAAACCAGGGCCCGGGGAACAAAACCAGAGTCCCGGGAACAAAACCGCGGCCCGCGGGAGAGAACCAGAGCCAGCGGGAGAGAACCAGAGCCAGCGGGAGAGAACCAGAGCTCCGGGAACAAAACCAGAGACCCGGAAACAAAACCAGAGCCCCGGAAACAAAACCAGAGCCCGGGGAACAAAACCAGAGCCCGGGGAACAAAACCAGGGCCCCGGGGACAAAACCAGAGCGCTGGAAACAAAAACAGAGCCCGGAGGACAAAACCAGGGCCCGGGAAACAAAACCAGAACCCCGGGGAGAAAACCAGAGCCCCGGGAACAAAACCAGAGCCCCGGGAAAAAAACCAGAGCCCCGGGAACAAAACCAGAGCACGGGAAACAAAACCAGAGCACGGGGGACAAAACCAGGGCCCCGGGGAGAAAACCAGAGCCCCGGGAACAAAACCAGAGCCCCGGGAACAAAACCAGAGCCCCGGGAACAAAACCAGAGCCCCGGGAACACAATCAGGGCCCCGGGAACACAACCAGGGCCCCGGGAACACAACCAGGGCCCCGGGAACAAAACCAGGGCCCCGGGAACAAAACCAGGGCCCCGGGAACAAAAGCAGGGCCCGGGGAACACAACCAGGACCCTGGAACACAACCAGGGCCCCTGGAACACAACCAGGGCCCCGGGAACACAACCAGGGCCCCGGGAACAAAACCAGGGCCCCAGAAACAAAACCAGAGCCCCGGGAACAAAACCAGAGCCCCGGGAACAAAACCACAGCCCGGGAGAGAAAACCAGAACCCCGGGGAGAAAACCAGAGCCCCGGGAACAAAACCAGGGCCCGGGGGACAAAACCAGGGCCCCGGGAACAAAACCAGGGCCCCGGGAACAAAACCAGGGCCCCGGGAACAAAACCAGGGCCCGGGGGACAAAACCAGGGCCTGGGGGACAAAACCAGGGCGCGGGGGACAAAACCAGGGCGCGGGGGACAAAACCAGTGCCCCGGGAACACAACCAGGGCCCCGGGAACACAACCAGGGCCCCGGGAACACAACCAGGGCCCCGGGAACACAACCAGGGCCCGGGGAACAAAACCAGGGCCCCGGGAACAAAACCAGGGCCCCGGGAACAAAACCAGAGCCCCGGAAACAAAACCAGGGCCCCGGGAACAAAACCAGGGCCCCGGGAACAAAACCAGAGCCCCGGGAACAAAACCAGAGCCCCGGGAACAAAACCAGAGCCCCGGGAATAAAACCGCGGCCCGCGGGAAAAAAACCAGGGCCCCGGGAAAAAAACCAGGGCCCCGGGAACAAAACCAGAGCCCCGGGAAAAAAACCAGAGCCCCGGGAAAAAAACCAGGGCCCCGGGAAAAAAACCAGAGCCCCGGGAACAAAACCAGAGCCCCGGGAAAAAAACAAGGGCCCCGGGAACAAAACCAGGGCCCGGGGGACAAAACCAGGACGCGGGGGACAAAACCAGGATCCCGGGAACAAAACCAGTGCCCGGGGGACAAAACCAGGGCCCGGGGGACAAAACCAGGGCCCCGGGAAAAAAACCAGGGCCCGGGGGACAAAACCAGGGCCCGGGGGACAAAACCAGGGCTGCGGGAAAAAAAACAGGGCCCGGGGAGAAAACCAGAGCCCCGGAGAGAAAACCAGAGCCCCGGGAACAAAACCAGGGCCTCGGGAACAAAACCAGGGCCCGGGGGACAAAACCAGGGCCCGGGGGACAAAACCAGGGTCCCGGGAACAAAACCAGAGCCCCGGGAACAAAACCAGAGCCCCGGGAACAAAACCAGAGCCCCGGGAACAAAACCAGGGCCCCGGCAACAAAACCAGGGCCCGAGGGACAAAACCGGAGCGCGGGAAACAAAACCAGAGCCCGGGGGACAAAACCAGGGCCCGGGGAACAAAACCAGAGCCCCGGGGAGAAAACCAGAGCCCCGGGAACAAAACCAGAGCCCCGGGAAAAAAACCAGAGCCCCGGGGAGAAAACCAGAGCCCCGGGAACAAAACCAGAGCCCCGGGAACACAACCAGGGCACCTGGAACACAACCAGGGCCCCGGGAAGAAAACCAGGGCCCCGGGAACAAAACCAGGGCCCGGGGGACAAAACCAGAGCCCCGGGAAAAAAACCAGAGCCCCAGAACAAAACCGAGCCCCGGGAACAAAACCAGAGCCCCGGGAAAAAAACCAGGGCCCCGGGAACAAAGCCAGGGCCCCGGGAACAAAACCAGGGCCCGGGAAACAAAACCAGAGCCCGGGGGACAAAACCAGGGCCCCGGGAACAAAACCAGGGCCCGGGGGAGAAAACCAGAACCCCGGGGAGAAAACCAGAGCCTGGGGAACAAAACCAGGGCCCGGGGAACAAAACCAGAGTCCCGGGAACAAAACCGCGGCCCGCGGGAGAGAACCAGAGCCAGCGGGAGAGAACCAGAGCTCCAGGAACAAAACCAGAGCCCCGGAAACAAAACCAGGGCCCGGGGAACAAAACCAGAGCCCGGGGAACAAAACCAGGGCCCCGGGGACAAAACCAGAGCACGGGAAACAAAAACAGAGCCCGGGGGACAAAACCAGGGCCCGGGAAACAAAACCAGAACCCCGGGGAGAAAACCAGAGCCCCGGGAACAAAACCAGAGCCCCGGGAACAAAACCAGGGCCCCGGGAACAAAACCCCTGACCCCGACCCCTGACCCCAACCCTAACCCCAACCCTAACCCTAACCCCTGACCCTGACCCTGACCCCTGACCCTGACCCCTGACCCTGACCCCTGACCCTGACCCCTGACCCCTGACCCCTGACCCTGACCCCTGACCCTAAACCCTGACCCTGACCCTAACCCCTGACCCTGACCCCTGACCCTGACCCCTGACCCTGACCCCTGACCCCGACCCCTGACCCTGACCCCGACCCCTGACCCCGACCCCGACCCCTGACCCTGACCCCTGACCCCTGACCCCTGACCCCTGACCCCGACCCCTGACCCTGACCCCTGACCCCTAACCCCAACCCTAACCCAAGTAGTAATCTACATTTCTTTAAAACTATTCAAAGCTACTACAACCTTTACACAACTACAAATACTTGAAATATACTTAGGAGCCAGTAACACACAGGCATTCTTTTAACCGGTCCGTAGCTAAATTTATCTATAGATATTGACAACTCTCCCTCTGTTGACTAATTCTCATTTAAATCGTCATTTGCAAAAGTTATTAGCACAACAGTCCCTCAGAAAGAGCTGTGAACACTTGTAACAATTCCCCCCCCCAACAGCTATCTTTACCCACAGACATTAACAACGCCCACTTGGCTAGGTACTTTCATTTGTTTTTTCAGTTCTTACTGTGATTCCAATCAAGAAAAATTTCTGCCTGTAATTTTTCTAAAAGTAAGTTTTACGTGTAATTTGGTCCGTTGCTGACTCCCAGTAAAATTTTCAATATCATTTTTTACATTTCAAATGTACAATGTACTTTCATTTCCGAGATAAAAATTACTCTCTAGTTGACCAAATACTTGCAACAATTACATTTACTCGCTTCTCACTCATTATTTTAGAAAATACATTGCGCCTCTAAAAACCAGCGCCCCGGGAACAAAACCAGCACCCCGGCAACAAAACCAACGCCCCGGCAACAAAACCAGCGCCCCGGCAACAAAACCGCAGCCCGCGGGAGAAAACCAGAGCCGGGAAACAAAACCAGAGCCCCGGGGAACAAAACCAGAGCCCCGGCCTCAAAAGCCGGGCCCGAGGCGCGTTACCCGAGCTCCGAACAGTGGAAGTGGCGCCCCGTGAGCAGCAGAACCGGCACCTAGAACCGGCACCTAGAACCCGCACCTAGAAACCCAGGAGCCTGCTGTGGGCACACCGGGACCCCCAGCAGCACCGCAAATAGGCCCAGAAGCACGCCAAGATGCCCAGAAGCATCCTCTGGCCACCCCGACAACCCCAGGAGCACCCCGTGGGCACACAGGGACTCCCAGAGCATCCAGAACCCCCACAAGCACCCCAAGACCCCCACGAGCACCCCGTGGGCATCCAGAGACCCCCCCGGAGCACAACAAGAACCCCCAGAAGCACCCCAAGACCCTCAGGACCATCCTCTGGGCACCCAGACACCCACGGGACCACCCCAAGAACCCCCGGCAGCACCCCAAAGGCAGCCGGTACAGACCTCAGAGTTCTGCACCATCTATTTGCATGGACCTTAACAGACCTCATGCTTTCCCACAGGAGACTTCTCTCACCTTCAGCCCTCTATCTTGTGATGCGCAGGCCCGGGCCGTTTACTCGGCGTCTCCCGTCACTTTGGGGTTCCTTTAGACTGGCTTTCGAGGATTCCTTTACAAGGGGAGCACACATAGGCTACACAGACTATAAGCAAGGGGAAAAGCAAGCACTTCAGTCACTACAATCATGCCTTACGCTAAGGGGATTTTGCAAAGCCAGTGTCTTACCAACCCGACGACCAGCAGAAAGACGAACCATCCCTACATTCTCGGATCGTCTTGCGCCGCAAACTCAGCCCCAGCAGTCGGTAGGTGCCAGCTTTACGTGGGCGTCCCCACGGAGGCAACGGTGACCTCGCTGTACACCGGCCCACTGTTCTTCGGGAAAATCCCGGTATTTATACATTTGCCAAGGAAACGGGTTTCGACACACGTGGCCAGCGGGTGCCGAAACACGCCTCAATTGGCAACTCTCAACATAGGGAGCCTACGGCGCATGCGCTCGCCGATCGAGCGCGCTGCACGAGCCACAGCCACCCCGTCTATTGGTTCCTAGGCCTTGTTCACGCAACATATTACCATAGTCCAGCATTTACGTATTAACCTACACTCAAGCCAACAGCAAAAGGTAACAAAGCAAGCAAAATTATACCTTGTACTTTATATTTCTTCGTTACGGCACGTCTTCCACGTCCTTCACGTCCTCCCCTAACATTTTCTCAACCTTCCTTCTCCTTCTGTATTCAGCATTTTCACACAATAGACCATGAACCGTCTGTTTTCTATGCTGACTGCCGTTTTCTTAGCTATCTATTTCTCACCCAGCGTCCAGCCACGGACCAAAAGCCCATCTTTTAACCCTTCCGTATGCGTGTGTATCTCCCGTCAGCTGCGGACAGACTAAAACAGAACAGACCTCATCGACACCCAAATCCAACTGCAAAACCCACCTCAGTAAGGCTCGTGAACACACCTCCCTTTCCCAACCAAAAGGTGCCCTGGTCCCAAAAGTTTAGAAACCCCTTCTCTTCTCCTCAACCGTCAGGGAAGGAACCCCGCTCCTTCCTGACAGCTCCTGCCCTGGATTTGCACCCCTGAACCCCCTGTGTCGCCCGCTCCCCGGGAGCTGCTCTTCCCAGCTATGCCCAGGCTTCCGCGAGCACCTCCTATCTTCCACCTTCCCACACACTCTCACCTCTGCTACAGCCCCACAAAATAAGCAAAGTCCTGACGCTTGTCATCTACGAGGGGCTGGCCGCAAGCTGCATCCGTTCTAGGGACAACATGATACTCTGTGGGCGAACGGGAAAGGCCATGAGCCGTTCCATACGCTGAAAGGTACTATGCCTTATATGTCCCTGCTACTTTCTTGAACAATGCTAGAACTCCGTCTACAGATGCATACAAGATGCTCACCTCAACCCCTGCTAAATACTCTCACCATTGCTCCTATCCAGAGACGATGTCAACAGCTTCTGCAATATACAGCAAGTCTGGTGGAAAAAAAAAACACAACAAGGTTCCATCTTCAATAAAGTCAGGAATTCCAAAACAATACAATGCACCTGGAATAAAATAAAAACCAAAACCATATTATTAACCAAAACCATACATCTTGCCACCTCTGAACACCCAATACAAATTTACTGACCTTGGGGGGAAAAAAAAAAAAGCTGCATACAAGTGTGCTTTCTTCTACACATGCAGCTGAACCTTGACTGGTCCGGAAGCCCTTACCTTAAACAGACACCTCTGCTTCTCTAAATATCAAAACAAGACTATGCAAAGAGCTTAGGCAGCTCAAAAGCTGCAGTCAGCTGCAGGAACAGCAGACCACCACCTCCAGAGAAGCCCAGCAGCAGAATGAGCTGCCTGAGGAGAGGCTGTAGCTCATATGCTCCGGGCCCCACCCACCACCCTTCCCACAATCCCCTGGCAAAGGGGAGGAGAGAACGACCAGAAGCACGGGGAACAAAACCAGAGCCCCGGGAACAAAACCAGGGCCCGGGGGACAAAACCAGAGCCCCGGGAACAAAACAAGAGCCCGGAGAACAAAACAAGAGCCCCGGGAACAAAACCAGAGCCCCGGGAACAAAACCAGAGCCCGGGGGACAAAACCAGGGCCCGGGGGACAAAACCAGAGCCCGGGGGACAAAACCAGAGCCCGGGGGACAAAACCAGGGCCCTGGAAACAAAACCAGAGCCCCGGGAACAAAACCAGAGCCCGGGGAACAAAACCAGAGCCCCGGGAACAAAACCAGGGCCCCGGGAACAAAACCAGGGCCCCGGGAACAAAACCAGGGCCCCGGGAACAAAACCAGGGCCCCGGGAACAAAACCAGGGCCCCGGGAACAAAACCAGGGCCCCGGGAACAAAACAGGAGCCCGGGGGACAAAACCAGTGCCCCGGGAACAAAACCAGGGCCCGGGGGAGAAAACCAGAACCCCGGGGAGAAAACCACAGCCCCGGGGAGAAAACCAGAGCCCCGGGAACAAAACCAGAGCCCCGGGAACAAAACCAGAGCCCCGGCAACAAAACCAGAGCCCGGGGAACAAAACCAGGGCCCGGGGAACAAAACCAGAGTCCCGGGAACAAAACCGCGGCCCGCGGGAGAGAACCAGAGCCAGCGGGAGAGAACCAGAGCCAGCGGGAGAGAACCAGAGCTCCGGGAACAAAACCAGAGACCCGGAAACAAAACCAGAGCCCCGGAAACAAAACCAGAGCCCGGGGAACAAAACCAGAGCCCGGGGAACAAAACCAGGGCCCCGGGGACAAAACCAGAGCGCTGGAAACAAAAACAGAGCCCGGAGGACAAAACCAGGGCCCGGGAAACAAAACCAGAACCCCGGGGAGAAAACCAGAGCCCCGGGAACAAAACCAGAGCCCCGGGAAAAAAACCAGAGCCCCGGGAACAAAACCAGAGCACGGGAAACAAAACCAGAGCACGGGGGACAAAACCAGGGCCCCGGGGAGAAAACCAGAGCCCCGGGAACAAAACCAGAGCCCCGGGAACAAAACCAGAGCCCCGGGAACAAAACCAGAGCCCCGGGAACACAATCAGGGCCCCTGGAACACAACCAGGGCCCCGGGAACAAAACCAGGGCCCCGGGAACAAAACCAGGGCCCCGGGAACAAAACCAGGGCCCCGGGAACAAAACCAGGACCCTGGAACACAACCAGGGCCCCTGGAACACAACCAGGGCCCCGGGAACAAAACCAGGGCCCCGGGAACAAAACCAGGGCCCCAGAAACAAAACCAGAGCCCCGGGAACAAAACCAGAGCCCCGGGAACAAAACCAGAGCCCCGGGAACAAAACCACAGCCCGGGAGAGAAAACCAGAACCCCGGGGAGAAAACCAGAGCCCCGGGAACAAAACCAGGGCCCGGGGGACAAAACCAGGGCCCCGGGAACAAAACCAGGGCCCCGGGAACAAAACCAGGGCCCCGGGAACAAAACCAGGGCCCCGGGAACAAAACCAGGGCCCCGGGAACAAAACCAGGGCCCCGGGAACAAAACCAGGGCCCCGGGAACAAAACCAGGGCCCCGGGAACAAAACCAGGGCCCCGGGAACAAAACCAGGGCCCCGGGAACAAAACCAGGGCCCCGGGAACAAAACCAGGGCCCCGGGAACAAAACCGGGGCCCGGGGGACAAAACCAGGGCCCGGGGGACAAAACCAGGGCGCGGGGGACAAAACCAGGGCGCGGGGGACAAAACCAGTGCCCCGGGAACACAACCAGGGCCCCGGGAACACAACCAGGGCCCCGGGAACACAACCAGGGCCCCGGGAACACAACCAGGGCCCCGGGAACACAACCAGGGCCCCGGGAGCACAACCAGGGCCCCGGGAACACAACCATGACCCGGGGAACAAAACCAGGGCCCCGGGAACAAAACCAGAGCCCCGGAAACAAAACCAGGGCCCCGGGAACAAAACCAGGGCCCCGGGAACAAAACCAGAGCCCCGGGAACAAAACCAGAGCCCCGGGAACAAAACCAGAGCCCCGGGAACAAAACCAGAGCCCCGGGAATAAAACCGCGGCCCGCGGGAAAAAAACCAGGGCCCCGGGAAAAAAACCAGGGCCCCGGGAACAAAACCAGAGCCCCGGGAAATAAACCAGAGCCCCGGGAAAAAAACCAGGGCCCCGGGAACAAAACCAGAGCCCCGGGAACAAAACCAGAGCCCCGGGAAAAAAACAAGGGCCCCGGGAACAAAACCAGGGCCCGGGGGACAAAACCAGGACGCGGGGGACAAAACCAGGATCCCGGGAACAAAACCAGTGCCCGGGGGACAAAACCAGGGCCCGGGGGACAAAACCAGGGCCCCGGGAAAAAAACCAGGGCCCGGGGGACAAAACCAGGGCCCGGGGGACAAAACCAGGGCTGCGGGAAAAAAAACAGGGCCCGGGGAGAAAACCAGAGCCCCGGAGAGAAAACCAGAGCCCCGGGAACAAAACCAGGGCCTCGGGAACAAAACCAGGGCCCGGGGGACAAAACCAGGGCCCTGGGAACAAAACCAGGGTCCCGGGAACAAAACCAGAGCCCCGGGAACAAAACCAGAGCCCCGGGAACAAAACCAGAGCCCCGGGAACAAAACCAGGGCCCCGGCAACAAAACCAGGGCCCCGGGAACAAAACCAGGGCCCGAGGGACAAAACCAGAGCGCGGGAAACAAAACCAGAGCCCGGGGGACAAAACCAGGGCCCGGGGAACAAAACCAGAGCCCCGGGGAGAAAACCAGAGCCCCGGGAACAAAACCAGAGCCCCGGGAAAAAAACCAGAGCCCCGGGGAGAAAACCAGAGCCCCGGGAACAAAACCAGAGCCCTGGGAACACAACCAGGGCACCTGGAACACAACCAGGGCCCCGGGAAGAAAACCAGGGCCCCGGGAACAAAACCAGGGCCCGGGGGACAAAACCAGAGCCCCGGGAAAAAAACCAGAGCCCCAGAACAAAACCGAGCCCCGGGAACAAAACCAGAGCCCCGGGAAAAAAACCAGGGCCCCGGGAACAAAACCAGGGCCCGGGAAACAAAACCAGAGCCCGGGGGACAAAACCAGGGCCCCGGGAACAAAACCAGGGCCCGGGGGAGAAAACCAGAACCCCGGGGAGAAAACCAGAGCCTGGGGAACAAAACCAGGGCCCGGGGAACAAAACCAGAGTCCCGGGAACAAAACCGCGGCCCGCGGGAGAGAACCAGAGCCAGCGGGAGAGAACCAGAGCTCCAGGAACAAAACCAGAGCCCCGGAAACAAAACCAGAGCCCCGGAAACAAAACCAGGGCCCGGGGAACAAAACCAGAGCCCGGGGAACAAAACCAGGGCCCCGGGGACAAAACCAGAGCACGGGAAACAAAAACAGAGCCCGGGGGACAAAACCAGGGCCCGGGAAACAAAACCAGAACCCCGGGGAGAAAACCAGAGCCCCGGGAACAAAACCAGAGCCCCGGGAACAAAACCAGGGCCCCGGGAACAAAACCCCTGACCCCGACCCCTGACCCCGACCCCTGACCCCAACCCTAACCCTAACCCTGACCCCTGACCCCTGGCCCTAACCCCTGACCCTGACCCCTGACCCTGACCCCTGACCCTGACCCCTGACCCTAACCCCTGACCCTGACCCCTGACCCCTGACCCCTGACCCTGACCCCTGACCCTAAACCCTGACCCTAACCCCCGACCCTGACCCCTGACCCTGACCCCTGACCCTGACCCCTGACCCCGACCCCTGACCCTAACCCCGACCCCTGACCCTAACCCCGACCCCTGACCCCGACCCCTGACCCTGACCCCTGACCCCTGACCCTGACCCCTGACCCCTGACCCCGACCCCTGACCCCTAACCCCAACCCTAACCCAAGTAGTAATCTACATTTCTTTAAAACTATTCAAAGCTACTACAACCTTTACACAACTACAAATACTTGAAATATACTTAGGAGCCAGTAACACACAGGCATTCTTTTAACCGGTCCGTAGCTAAATTTATCTATAGATATTGACAACTCTCCCTCTGTTGACTAATTCTCATTTAAATCGTCATTTGCAAAAGTTATTAGCACAACAGTCCCTCAGAAAGAGCTGTGAACACTTGTAACAATTCCCCCCCCCAACAGCTATCTTTACCCACAGACATTAACAACGCCCACTTGGCTAGGTACTTTCATTTGTTTTTTCAGTTCTTACTGTGATTCCAATCAAGAAAAATTTCTGCCTGTAATTTTTCTAAAAGTAAGTTTTACGTGTAATTTGGTCCGTTGCTGACTCCCAGTAAAATTTTCAATATCATTTTTTACATTTCAAATGTACAATGTACTTTCATTTCCGAGATAAAAATTACTCTCTAGTTGACCAAATACTTGCAACAATTACATTTACTCGCTTCTCACTCATTATTTTAGAAAATACATTGCGCCTCTAAAAACCAGCGCCCCGGGAACAAAACCAGCACCCCGGCAACAAAACCAACGCCCCGGCAACAAAACCAGCGCCCCGGCAACAAAACCGCAGCCCGCGGGAGAAAACCAGAGCCGGGAAACAAAACCAGAGCCCCGGGGAACAAAACCAGAGCCCCGGGGAATAAAACCAGAGCCCCGGCCTCAAAAGCCGGGCCCGAGGCGCGTTACCCGAGCTCCGAACAGTGGAAGTGGCGCCCCGTGAGCAGCAGAACCGGCACCTAGAACCGGCACCTAGAACCCGCACCTAGAAACCCAGGAGCCTGCTGTGGGCACACCGGGACCCCCAGCAGCACCGCAAATAGGCCCAGAAGCACGCCAAGATGCCCAGAAGCATCCTCTGGCCACCCCGACAACCCCAGGAGCACCCCGTGGGCACACAGGGACTCCCAGAGCATCCAGAACCCCCACAAGCACCCCAAGACCCCCACGAGCACCCCGTGGGCATCCAGAGACCCCCCCGGAGCACAACAAGAACCCCCAGAAGCACCCCAAGACCCTCAGGACCATCCTCTGGGCACCCAGACACCCACGGGACCACCCCAAGAACCCCCGGCAGCACCCCAAAGGCAGCCGGTACAGACCTCAGAGTTCTGCACCATCTATTTGCATGGACCTTAACAGACCTCATGCTTTCCCACAGGAGACTTCTCTCACCTTCAGCCCTCTATCTTGTGATGCGCAGGCCCGGGCCGTTTACTCGGCGTCTCCCGTCACTTTGGGGTTCCTTTAGACTGGCTTTCGAGGATTCCTTTACAAGGGGAGCACACATAGGCTACACAGACTATAAGCAAGGGGAAAAGCAAGCACTTCAGTCACTACAATCATGCCTTACGCTAAGGGGATTTTGCAAAGCCAGTGTCTTACCAACCCGACGACCAGCAGAAAGACGAACCATCCCTACATTCTCGGATCGTCTTGCGCCGCAAACTCAGCCCCAGCAGTCGGTAGGTGCCAGCTTTACGTGGGCGTCCCCACGGAGGCAACGGTGACCTCGCTGTACACCGGCCCACTGTTCTTCGGGAAAATCCCGGTATTTATACATTTGCCAAGGAAACGGGTTTCAACACACGTGGCCAGCGGGTGCCGAAACACGCCTCAATTGGCAACTCTCAACATAGGGAGCCTACGGCGCATGCGCTCGCCGATCGAGCGCGCTGCACGAGCCACAGCCACCCCGTCTATTGGTTCCTAGGCCTTGTTCACGCAACATATTACCATAGTCCAGCATTTACGTATTAACCTACACTCAAGCCAACAGCAAAAGGTAACAAAGCAAGCAAAATTATACCTTGTACTTTATATTTCTTTGTTACGGCACGTCTTCCACGTCCTTCACGTCCTCCCCTAACATTTTCTCAACCTTCCTTCTCCTTCTGTATTCAGCATTTTCACACAATAGACCATGAACCGTCTGTTTTCTATGCTGACTGCCGTTTTCTTAGCTATCTATTTCTCACCCAGCGTCCAGCCACGGACCAAAAGCCCATCTTTTAACCCTTCCGTATGCGTGTGTATCTCCCGTCAGCTGCGGACAGACTAAAACAGAACAGACCTCATCGACACCCAAATCCAACTGCAAAACCCACCTCAGTAAGGCTCGTGAACACACCTCCCTTTCCCAACCAAAAGGTGCCCTGGTCCCAAAAGTTTAGAAACCCCTTCTCTTCTCCTCAACCGTCAGGGAAGGAACCCCGCTCCTTCCTGACAGCTCCTGCCCTGGATTTGCACCCCTGAACCCCCTGTGTCGCCCGCTCCCCGGGAGCTGCTCTTCCCAGCTATGCCCAGGCTTCCGCGAGCACCTCCTATCTTCCACCTTCCCACACACTCTCACCTCTGCTACAGCCCCACAAAATAAGCAAAGTCCTGACGCTTGTCATCTACGAGGGGCTGGCCGCAAGCTGCATCCGTTCTAGGGACAACATGATACTCTGTGGGCGAACGGGAAAGGCCATGAGCCGTTCCATACGCTGAAAGGTACTATGCCTTATATGTCCCTGCTACTTTCTTGAACAATGCTAGAACTCCGTCTACAGATGCATACAAGATGCTCACCTCAACCCCTGCTAAATACTCTCACCATTGCTCCTATCCAGAGACGATGTCAACAGCTTCTGCAATATACAGCAAGTCTGGTGGAAAAAAAAAACACAACAAGGTTCCATCTTCAATAAAGTCAGGAATTCCAAAACAATACAATGCACCTGGAATAAAATAAAAACCAAAACCATATTATTAACCAAAACCATACATCTTGCCACCTCTGAACACCCAATACAAATTTACTGACCTTGGGGGGAAAAAAAAAAAAGCTGCATACAAGTGTGCTTTCTTCTACACATGCAGCTGAACCTTGACTGGTCCGGAAGCCCTTACCTTAAACAGACACCTCTGCTTCTCTAAATATCAAAACAAGACTATGCAAAGAGCTTAGGCAGCTCAAAAGCTGCAGTCAGCTGCAGGAACAGCAGACCACCACCTCCAGAGAAGCCCAGCAGCAGAATGAGCTGCCTGAGGAGAGGCTGTAGCTCATATGCTCCGGGCCCCACCCACCACCCTTCCCACAATCCCCTGGCAAAGGGGAGGAGAGAACGACCAGAAGCACGGGGAACAAAACCAGAGCCCCGGGAACAAAACCAGGGCCCGGGGGACAAAACCAGAGCCCCGGGAACAAAACAAGAGCCCGGAGAACAAAACCAGAGCCCCGGGAACAAAACCAGAGCCCCGGGAACAAAACCAGAGCCCGGGGGACAAAACCAGAGCCCGGGGGACAAAACCAGAGCCCGGGGGACAAAACCAGGGCCCTGGAAACAAAACCAGAGCCCCGGGAACAAAACCAGAGCCCGGGGAACAAAACCAGAGCCCCGGGAACAAAACCAGGGCCCCGGGAACAAAACCAGGGCCCCGGGAACAAAACCAGGGCCCCGGGAACAAAACAAGAGCCCGGGGGACAAAACCAGTGCCCCGGGAACAAAACCAGGGCCCGGGGGAGAAAACCAGAACCCCGGGGAGAAAACCACAGCCCCGGGGAGAAAACCAGAGCCCCGGGAACAAAACCAGAGCCCCGGCAACAAAACCAGAGCCCGGGGAACAAAACCAGGGCCCGGGGAACAAAACCAGAGTCCCGGGAACAAAACCGCGGCCCGCGGGAGAGAACCAGAGCCAGCGGGAGAGAACCAGAGCCAGCGGGAGAGAACCAGAGCTCCGGGAACAAAACCAGAGACCCGGAAACAAAACCAGAGCCCCGGAAACAAAACCAGAGCCCGGGGAACAAAACCAGAGCCCGGGGAACAAAACCAGAGCCCGGGGAACAAAACCAGGGCCCCGTGGACAAAACCAGAGCGCTGGAAACAAAAACAGAGCCCGGAGGACAAAACCAGGGCCCGGGAAACAAAACCAGAACCCCGGGGAGAAAACCAGAGCCCCGGGAACAAAACCAGAGCCCCGGGAAAAAAACCAGAGCCCCGGGAACAAAACCAGAGCACGGGAAACAAAACCAGAGCACGGGGGACAAAACCAGGGCCCCGGGGAGAAAACCAGAGCCCCGGGAACAAAACCAGAGCCCCGGGAACAAAACCAGAGCCCCGGGAACAAAACCAGAGCCCCGGGAACACAATCAGGGCCCCTGGAACACAACCAGGGCCCCGGGAACACAACCAGGGCCCCGGGAACAAAACCAGGGCCCCGGGAACAAAACCAGGGCCCCGGGAACAAAACCAGGGCCCCGGGAACAAAACCAGGGCCCGGGGAACACAACCAGGACCCTGGAACACAAACAGGGCCCCTGGAACACAACCAGGGCCCCGGGAACACAACCAGGGCCCCGGGAACAAAACCAGGGCCCCAGAAACAAAACCAGAGCCCCAGAAACAAAACCAGAGCCCCGGGAACAAAACCAGAGCCCCGGGAACAAAACCACAGCCCGGGAGAGAAAACCAGAACCCCGGGGAGAAAACCAGAGCCCCGGGAACAAAACCAGGGCCCCGGGAACAAAACCAGGGCCCCGGGAACAAAACCAGGGCCCCGGGAACAAAACCAGGGCCCCGGGAACAAAACCAGGGCCCCGGGAACAAAACCAGGGCCCCGGGAACAAAACCAGGGCCCGGGGGACAAAACCAGGGCCTGGGGGACAAAACCAGGGCGCGGGGGACAAAACCAGGGCGCGGGGGACAAAACCAGTGCCCCGGGAACACAACCAGGGCCCCGGGAACACAACCAGGGCCCCGGGAACACAACCAGGGCCCCGGGAACACAACCATGACCCGGGAAACAAAACCAGGGCCCCGGGAACAAAACCAGAGCCCCGGGAACAAAACCAGGGCCCCGGGAACAAAACCAGGGCCCCGGGAACAAAACCAGGGCCCCGGGAAAAAAACCAGAGCCCCGGGAACAAAACCAGAGCCCCGGGAACAAAACCAGAGCCCCGGGAATAAAACCGCGGCCCGCGGGAAAAAAACCAGGGCCCCGGGAAAAAAAACAGGGCCCCGGGAACAAAACCAGAGCCCCGGGAAAAAAACCAGAGCCCCGGGAAAAAAACCAGGGCCCCGGGAACAAAACCAGGGCCCCGGGAACAAAACCAGAGCCCCGGGAACAAAACCAGAGCCCCGGGAAAAAAACAAGGGCCCCGGGAACAAAACCAGGGCCCGGGGGACAAAACCAGGACGCGGGGGACAAAACCAGGATCCCGGGAACAAAACCAGTGCCCGGGGGACAAAACCAGGGCCCGGGGGACAAAACCAGGGCCCGGGGGACAAAACCAGGGCCCCGGGAAAAAAACCAGGGCCCGGGGGACAAAACCAGGGCCCGGGGGACAAAACCAGGGCCCGGGGGACAAAACCAGGGCTGCGGGAAAAAAAACAGGGCCCGGGGAGAAAACCAGAGCCCCGGAGAGAAAACCAGAGCCCCGGGAACAAAACCAGGGCCTCGGGAACAAAACCAGGGCCCGGGGGACAAAACCAGGGCCCCGGGAACAAAACCAGGGTCCCGGGAACAAAACCAGAGCCCCGGGAACAAAACCAGAGCCCCGGGAACAAAACCAGAGCCCCGGGAACAAAACCAGGGCCCCGGGAACAAAACCAGGGCCCGAGGGACAAAACCAGAGCGCGGGAAACAAAACCAGAGCCCGGGGGACAAAACCAGGGCCCGGGGAACAAAACCAGAGCCCCGGGGAGAAAACCAGAGCCCCGGGAACAAAACCAGAGCCCCGGGAAAAAAACCAGAGCCCCGGGGAGAAAACCAGAGCCCCGGGAACAAAACCAGAGCCCCGGGAACACAACCAGGGCACCTGGAACACAACCAGGGCCCCGGGAAGAAAACCAGGGCCCCGGGAAGAAAACCAGGGCCCCAGAACAAAACCGAGCCCCGGGAACAAAACCAGAGCCCCGGGAAAAAAACCAGGGCCCCGGGAACAAAGCCAGGGCCCCGGGAACAAAACCAGGGCCCGGGAAACAAAACCAGAGCCCGGGGGACAAAACCAGGGCCCCGGGAACAAAACCAGGGCCCGGGAGAGAAAACCAGAACCCCGGGGAGAAAACCAGAGCCTGGGGAACAAAACCAGGGCCCGGGGAACAAAACCAGAGTCCCGGGAACAAAACCGCGGCCCGCGGGAGAGAACCAGAGCCAGCGGGAGAGAACCAGAGCTCCAGGAACAAAACCAGAGCCCCGGAAACAAAACCAGAGCCCCGGAAACAAAACCAGGGCCCGGGGAACAAAACCAGAGCCCGGGGAACAAAACCAGGGCCCCGGGGACAAAACTAGAGCACGGGAAACAAAAACAGAGCCCGGGGGACAAAACCAGGGCCCGGGAAACAAAACCAGAACCCCGGGGAGAAAACCAGAGCCCCGGGAACAAAACCAGAGCCCCGGGAACAAAACCAGGGCCCCGGGAACAAAACCCCTGACCCCGACCCCTGACCCCAACCCTAACCCCAACCCTAACCCTAACCCTGACCCCTGACCCCTGACCCTAACCCCTGACCCTGACCCTGACCCTGACCCCTGACCCTGACCCCTGACCCTAACCCCTGACCCTGACCCCTGACCCTGACCCCTGACCCCTGACCCTGACCCCTGACCCTAAACCCTGACCCTAAACCCTGACCCTGACCCTGACCCTGACCCCTGACCCCTGACCCCGACCCCTGACCCTAACCCCGACCCCTGACCCTAACCCCGACCCCTGACCCCGACCCCTGACCCTGACCCCTGACCCCGACCCCTGACCCCGACCCCTGACCCCTGACCCCGACCCCTGACCCTGACCCCTGACCCCTAACCCCAACCCTAACCCAAGTAGTAATCTACATTTCTTTAAAACTATTCAAAGCTACTACAACCTTTACACAACTACAAATACTTGAAATATACTTAGGAGCCAGTAGCACACAGGCATTCTTTTAACCGGTCCGTAGCTAAATTTATCTATAGATATTGACAACTCTCCCTCTGTTGACTAATTCTCATTTAAATCGTCATTTGCAAAAGTTATTAGCACAACAGTCCCTCAGAAAGAGCTGTGAACACTTGTAACAATTCCCCCCCCCAACAGCTATCTTTACCCACAGACATTAACAACGCCCACTTGGCTAGGTACTTTCATTTGTTTTTTCAGTTCTTACTGTGATTCCAATCAAGAAAAATTTCTGCCTGTAATTTTTCTAAAAGTAAGTTTTACGTGTAATTTGGTCCGTTGCTGACTCCCAGTAAAATTTTCAATATCATTTTTTACATTTCAAATGTACAATGTACTTTCATTTCCGAGATAAAAATTACTCTCTAGTTGACCAAATACTTGCAACAATTACATTTACTCGCTTCTCACTCATTATTTTAGAAAATACATTGCGCCTCTAAAAACCAGCGCCCCGGGAACAAAACCAGCACCCCGGCAACAAAACCAACGCCCCGGCAACAAAACCAACGCCCCGGCAACAAAACCAGCGCCCCGGCAACAAAACCGCAGCCCGCGGGAGAAAACCAGAGCCGGGAAACAAAACCAGAGCCCCGGGGAACAAAACCAGAGCCCCGGGGAATAAAACCAGAGCCCCGGCCTCAAAAGCCGGGCCCGAGGCGCGTTACCCGAGCTCCGAACAGTGGAAGTGGCGCCCCGTGAGCAGCAGAACCGGCACCTAGAACCGGCACCTAGAACCCGCACCTAGAAACCCAGGAGCCTGCTGTGGGCACACCGGGACCCCCAGCAGCACCGCAAATAGGCCCAGAAGCACGCCAAGATGCCCAGAAGCATCCTCTGGCCACCCCGACAACCCCAGGAGCACCCCGTGGGCACACAGGGACTCCCAGAGCATCCAGAACCCCCACAAGCACCCCAAGACCCCCACGAGCACCCCGTGGGCATCCAGAGACCCCCCCGGAGCACAACAAGAACCCCCAGAAGCACCCCAAGACCCTCAGGACCATCCTCTGGGCACCCAGACACCCACGGGACCACCCCAAGAACCCCCGGCAGCACCCCAAAGGCAGCCGGTACAGACCTCAGAGTTCTGCACCATCTATTTGCATGGACCTTAACAGACCTCATGCTTTCCCACAGGAGACTTCTCTCACCTTCAGCCCTCTATCTTGTGATGCGCAGGCCCGGGCCGTTTACTCGGCGTCTCCCGTCACTTTGGGGTTCCTTTAGACTGGCTTTCGAGGATTCCTTTACAAGGGGAGCACACATAGGCTACACAGACTATAAGCAAGGGGAAAAGCAAGCACTTCAGTCACTACAATCATGCCTTACGCTAAGGGGATTTTGCAAAGCCAGTGTCTTACCAACCCGACGACCAGCAGAAAGACGAACCATCCCTACATTCTCGGATCGTCTTGCGCCGCAAACTCAGCCCCAGCAGTCGGTAGGTGCCAGCTTTACGTGGGCGTCCCCACGGAGGCAACGGTGACCTCGCTGTACACCGGCCCACTGTTCTTCGGGAAAATCCCGGTATTTATACATTTGCCAAGGAAACGGGTTTCGACACACGTGGCCAGCGGGTGCCGAAACACGCCTCAATTGGCAACTCTCAACATAGGGAGCCTACGGCGCATGCGCTCGCCGATCGAGCGCGCTGCACGAGCCACAGCCACCCCGTCTATTGGTTCCTAGGCCTTGTTCACGCAACATATTACCATAGTCCAGCATTTACGTATTAACCTACACTCAAGCCAACAGCAAAAGGTAACAAAGCAAGCAAAATTATACCTTGTACTTTATATTTCTTCGTTACGGCACGTCTTCCACGTCCTTCACGTCCTCCCCTAACATTTTCTCAACCTTCCTTCTCCTTCTGTATTCAGCATTTTCACACAATAGACCATGAACCGTCTGTTTTCTATGCTGACTGCCGTTTTCTTAGCTATCTATTTCTCACCCAGCGTCCAGCCACGGACCAAAAGCCCATCTTTTAACCCTTCCGTATGCGTGTGTATCTCCCGTCAGCTGCGGACAGACTAAAACAGAACAGACCTCATCGACACCCAAATCCAACTGCAAAACCCACCTCAGTAAGGCTCGTGAACACACCTCCCTTTCCCAACCAAAAGGTGCCCTGGTCCCAAAAGTTTAGAAACCCCTTCTCTTCTCCTCAACCGTCAGGGAAGGAACCCCGCTCCTTCCTGACAGCTCCTGCCCTGGATTTGCACCCCTGAACCCCCTGTGTCGCCCGCTCCCCGGGAGCTGCTCTTCCCAGCTATGCCCAGGCTTCCGCGAGCACCTCCTATCTTCCACCTTCCCACACACTCTCACCTCTGCTACAGCCCCACAAAATAAGCAAAGTCCTGACGCTTGTCATCTACGAGGGGCTGGCCGCAAGCTGCATCCGTTCTAGGGACAACATGATACTCTGTGGGCGAACGGGAAAGGCCATGAGCCGTTCCATACGCTGAAAGGTACTATGCCTTATATGTCCCTGCTACTTTCTTGAACAATGCTAGAACTCCGTCTACAGATGCATACAAGATGCTCACCTCAACCCCTGCTAAATACTCTCACCATTGCTCCTATCCAGAGACGATGTCAACAGCTTCTGCAATATACAGCAAGTCTGGTGGAAAAAAAAAACACAACAAGGTTCCATCTTCAATAAAGTCAGGAATTCCAAAACAATACAATGCACCTGGAATAAAATAAAAACCAAAACCATATTATTAACCAAAACCATACATCTTGCCACCTCTGAACACCCAATACAAATTTACTGACCTTGGGGGGAAAAAAAAAAAAGCTGCATACAAGTGTGCTTTCTTCTACACATGCAGCTGAACCTTGACTGGTCCGGAAGCCCTTACCTTAAACAGACACCTCTGCTTCTCTAAATATCAAAACAAGACTATGCAAAGAGCTTAGGCAGCTCAAAAGCTGCAGTCAGCTGCAGGAACAGCAGACCACCACCTCCAGAGAAGCCCAGCAGCAGAATGAGCTGCCTGAGGAGAGGCTGTAGCTCATATGCTCCGGGCCCCACCCACCACCCTTCCCACAATCCCCTGGCAAAGGGGAGGAGAGAACGACCAGAAGCACGGGGAACAAAACCAGAGCCCCGGGAACAAAACCAGGGCCCGGGGGACAAAACCAGAGCCCCGGGAAAAAAACCAGAGCCCCGGGAAAAAAACCAGGGCCCCGGGAAAAAAACCAGAGCCCCGGGAACAAAACCAGAGCCCCGGGAAAAAAACAAGGGCCCCGGGAACAAAACCAGGGCCCGGGGGACAAAACCAGGACGCGGGGGACAAAACCAGGATCCCGGGAACAAAACCAGTGCCCGGGGGACAAAACCAGGGCCCGGGGGACAAAACCAGGGCCCCGGGAAAAAAACCAGGGCCCGGGGGACAAAACCAGGGCCCGGGGGACAAAACCAGGGCTGCGGGAAAAAAAACAGGGCCCGGGGAGAAAACCAGAGCCCCGGAGAGAAAACCAGAGCCCCGGGAACAAAACCAGGGCCTCGGGAACAAAACCAGGGCCCGGGGGACAAAACCAGGGCCCCGGGAACAAAACCAGGGTCCCGGGAACAAAACCAGAGCCCCGGGAACAAAACCAGAGCCCCGGGAACAAAACCAGAGCCCCGGGAACAAAACCAGGGCCCCGGGAACAAAACCAGGGCCCGAGGGACAAAACCGGAGCGCGGGAAACAAAACCAGAGCCCGGGGGACAAAACCAGGGCCCGGGGAACAAAACCAGAGCCCCGGGGAGAAAACCAGAGCCCCGGGAACAAAACCAGAGCCCCGGGAAAAAAACCAGAGCCCCGGGAAAAAAACCAGAGCCCCGGGAACAAAACCAGAGCCCCGGGAACACAACCAGGGCACCTGGAACACAACCAGGGCCCCGGGAAGAAAACCAGGGCCCCGGGAACAAAACCAGGGCCCGGGGGACAAAACCAGAGCCCCGGGAAAAAAACCAGAGCCCCAGAACAAAACCGAGCCCCGGGAACAAAACCAGAGCCCCGGGAAAAAAACCAGGGCCCCGGGAACAAAGCCAGGGCCCCGGGAACAAAACCAGGGCCCGGGAAACAAAACCAGAGCCCGGGGGACAAAACCAGGGCCCCGGGAACAAAACCAGGGCCCGGGGGAGAAAACCAGAACCCCGGGGAGAAAACCAGAGCCTGGGGAACAAAACCAGGGCCCGGGGAACAAAACCAGAGTCCCGGGAACAAAACCGCGGCCCGCGGGAGAGAACCAGAGCCAGCGGGAGAGAACCAGAGCTCCAGGAACAAAACCAGAGCCCCGGAAACAAAACCAGAGCCCCGGAAACAAAACCAGGGCCCGGGGAACAAAACCAGAGCCCGGGGAACAAAACCAGGGCCCCGGGGACAAAACCAGAGCACGGGAAACAAAAACAGAGCCCGGGGGACAAAACCAGGGCCCGGGAAACAAAACCAGAACCCCGGGGAGAAAACCAGAGCCCCGGGAACAAAACCAGAGCCCCGGGAACAAAACCAGGGCCCCGGGAACAAAACCCCTGACCCCGACCCCTGACCCCAACCCTAACCCCAACCCTAACCCTAACCCTGACCCCTGACCCCTGACCCTAACCCCTGACCCTGACCCTGACCCCTGACCCTGACCCCTGACCCTGACCCCTGACCCTGACCCCTGACCCCTGACCCCTGACCCTGACCCCTGACCCTAAACCCTGACCCTGACCCTAACCCCTGACCCTGACCCCTGACCCTGACCCCTGACCCTGACCCCTGACCCTGACCCCTGACCCTGACCCCTGACCCCGACCCCTGACCCTAACCCCGACCCCTGACCCTAACCCCGACCCCTGACCCCGACCCCTGACCCCTGACCCCGACCCCTGACCCCGACCCCTGACCCTGACCCCTGACCCCTAACCCCAACCCTAACCCAAGTAGTAATCTACATTTCTTTAAAACTATTCAAAGCTACTACAACCTTTACACAACTACAAATACTTGAAATATACTTAGGAGCCAGTAACACACAGGCATTCTTTTAACCGGTCCGTAGCTAAATTTATCTATAGATATTGACAACTCTCCCTCTGTTGACTAATTCTCATTTAAATCGTCATTTGCAAAAGTTATTAGCACAACAGTCCCTCAGAAAGAGCTGTGAACACTTGTAACAATTCCCCCCCCCAACAGCTATCTTTACCCACAGACATTAACAACGCCCACTTGGCTAGGTACTTTCATTTGTTTTTTCAGTTCTTACTGTGATTCCAATCAAGAAAAATTTCTGCCTGTAATTTTTCTAAAAGTAAGTTTTACGTGTAATTTGGTCCGTTGCTGACTCCCAGTAAAATTTTCAATATCATTTTTTACATTTCAAATGTACAATGTACTTTCATTTCCGAGATAAAAATTACTCTCTAGTTGACCAAATACTTGCAACAATTACATTTACTCGCTTCTCACTCATTATTTTAGAAAATACATTGCGCCTCTAAAAACCAGCGCCCCGGGAACAAAACCAGCACCCCGGCAACAAAACCAACGCCCCGGCAACAAAACCAGCGCCCCGGCAACAAAACCGCAGCCCGCGGGAGAAAACCAGAGCCGGGAAACAAAACCAGAGCCCCGGGGAACAAAACCAGAGCCCCGGGGAATAAAACCAGAGCCCCGGCCTCAAAAGCCGGGCCCGAGGCGCGTTACCCGAGCTCCGAACAGTGGAAGTGGCGCCCCGTGAGCAGCAGAACCGGCACCTAGAACCGGCACCTAGAACCCGCACCTAGAAACCCAGGAGCCTGCTGTGGGCACACCGGGACCCCCAGCAGCACCGCAAATAGGCCCAGAAGCACGCCAAGATGCCCAGAAGCATCCTCTGGCCACCCCGACAACCCCAGGAGCACCCCGTGGGCACACAGGGACTCCCAGAGCATCCAGAACCCCCACAAGCACCCCAAGACCCCCACGAGCACCCCGTGGGCATCCAGAGACCCCCCCGGAGCACAACAAGAACCCCCAGAAGCACCCCAAGACCCTCAGGACCATCCTCTGGGCACCCAGACACCCACGGGACCACCCCAAGAACCCCCGGCAGCACCCCAAAGGCAGCCGGTACAGACCTCAGAGTTCTGCACCATCTATTTGCATGGACCTTAACAGACCTCATGCTTTCCCACAGGAGACTTCTCTCACCTTCAGCCCTCTATCTTGTGATGCGCAGGCCCGGGCCGTTTACTCGGCGTCTCCCGTCACTTTGGGGTTCCTTTAGACTGGCTTTCGAGGATTCCTTTACAAGGGGAGCACACATAGGCTACACAGACTATAAGCAAGGGGAAAAGCAAGCACTTCAGTCACTACAATCATGCCTTACGCTAAGGGGATTTTGCAAAGCCAGTGTCTTACCAACCCGACGACCAGCAGAAAGACGAACCATCCCTACATTCTCGGATCGTCTTGCGCCGCAAACTCAGCCCCAGCAGTCGGTAGGTGCCAGCTTTACGTGGGCGTCCCCACGGAGGCAACGGTGACCTCGCTGTACACCGGCCCACTGTTCTTCGGGAAAATCCCGGTATTTATACATTTGCCAAGGAAACGGGTTTCGACACACGTGGCCAGCGGGTGCCGAAACACGCCTCAATTGGCAACTCTCAACATAGGGAGCCTACGGCGCATGCGCTCGCCGATCGAGCGCGCTGCACGAGCCACAGCCACCCCGTCTATTGGTTCCTAGGCCTTGTTCACGCAACATATTACCATAGTCCAGCATTTACGTATTAACCTACACTCAAGCCAACAGCAAAAGGTAACAAAGCAAGCAAAATTATACCTTGTACTTTATATTTCTTTGTTACGGCACGTCTTCCACGTCCTTCACGTCCTCCCCTAACATTTTCTCAACCTTCCTTCTCCTTCTGTATTCAGCATTTTCACACAATAGACCATGAACCGTCTGTTTTCTATGCTGACTGCCGTTTTCTTAGCTATCTATTTCTCACCCAGCGTCCAGCCACGGACCAAAAGCCCATCTTTTAACCCTTCCGTATGCGTGTGTATCTCCCGTCAGCTGCGGACAGACTAAAACAGAACAGACCTCATCGACACCCAAATCCAACTGCAAAACCCACCTCAGTAAGGCTCGTGAACACACCTCCCTTTCCCAACCAAAAGGTGCCCTGGTCCCAAAAGTTTAGAAACCCCTTCTCTTCTCCTCAACCGTCAGGGAAGGAACCCCGCTCCTTCCTGACAGCTCCTGCCCTGGATTTGCACCCCTGAACCCCCTGTGTCGCCCGCTCCCCGGGAGCTGCTCTTCCCAGCTATGCCCAGGCTTCCGCGAGCACCTCCTATCTTCCACCTTCCCACACACTCTCACCTCTGCTACAGCCCCACAAAATAAGCCAAGTCCTGACGCTTGTCATCTACGAGGGGCTGGCCGCAAGCTGCATCCGTTCTAGGGACAACATGATACTCTGTGGGCGAACGGGAAAGGCCATGAGCCGTTCCATACGCTGAAAGGTACTATGCCTTATATGTCCCTGCTACTTTCTTGAACAATGCTAGAACTCCGTCTACAGATGCATACAAGATGCTCACCTCAACCCCTGCTAAATACTCTCACCATTGCTCCTATCCAGAGACGATGTCAACAGCTTCTGCAATATACAGCAAGTCTGGTGGAAAAAAAAAACACAACAAGGTTCCATCTTCAATAAAGTCAGGAATTCCAAAACAATACAATGCACCTGGAATAAAATAAAAACCAAAACCATATTATTAACCAAAACCATACATCTTGCCACCTCTGAACACCCAATACAAATTTACTGACCTTGGGGGGAAAAAAAAAAAAGCTGCATACAAGTGTGCTTTCTTCTACACATGCAGCTGAACCTTGACTGGTCCGGAAGCCCTTACCTTAAACAGACACCTCTGCTTCTCTAAATATCAAAACAAGACTATGCAAAGAGCTTAGGCAGCTCAAAAGCTGCAGTCAGCTGCAGGAACAGCAGACCACCACCTCCAGAGAAGCCCAGCAGCAGAATGAGCTGCCTGAGGAGAGGCTGTAGCTCATATGCTCCGGGCCCCACCCACCACCCTTCCCACAATCCCCTGGCAAAGGGGAGGAGAGAACGACCAGAAGCACGGGGAACAAAACCAGAGCCCCGGGAACAAAACCAGGGCCCGGGGGACAAAACCAGAGCCCCGGGAACAAAACCAGAGCCCCGGCAACAAAACCAGAGCCCGGGGAACAAAACCAGGGCCCGGGGAACAAAACCAGAGTCCCGGGAACAAAACCGCGGCCCGCGGGAGAGAACCAGAGCCAGCGGGAGAGAACCAGAGCCAGCGGGAGAGAACCAGAGCTCCGGGAACAAAACCAGAGACCCGGAAACAAAACCAGAGCCCCGGAAACAAAACCAGAGCCCGGGGAACAAAACCAGAGCCCGGGGAACAAAACCAGGGCCCCGGGGACAAAACCAGAGCGCTGGAAACAAAAACAGAGCCCGGAGGACAAAACCAGGGCCCGGGAAACAAAACCAGAACCCCGGGGAGAAAACCAGAGCCCCGGGAACAAAACCAGAGCCCCGGGAAAAAAACCAGAGCCCCGGGAACAAAACCAGAGCACGGGAAACAAAACCAGAGCACGGGGGACAAAACCAGGGCCCCGGGGAGAAAACCAGAGCCCCGGGAACAAAACCAGGGCCCCGGGAACAAAACCAGAGCCCCGGGAACAAAACCAGAGCCCCGGGAACACAATCAGGGCCCCTGGAACACA
Source organism: Calonectris borealis (assembly GCF_964195595.1). NCBI lineage: Eukaryota > Metazoa > Chordata > Aves > Procellariiformes > Procellariidae > Calonectris > Calonectris borealis. Next base: position 5,010,509 of record NC_134340.1, on the reverse strand, counting down.
ACCAGGGCCCCGGGAACACAACCAGGGCCCCGGGAACACAACCAGGGCCCCGGGAACACAACCAGGGCCCCGGGAACAAAACCAGGGCCCCGGGAACAAAACCAGGGCCCCGGGAACAAAACCAGGGCCCGGGGAACACAACCAGGACCCTGGAACACAACCAGGGCCCCTGGAACACAACCAGGGCCCCGGGAACAAAACCAGGGCCCCGGGAACAAAACCAGGGCCCCAGAAACAAAACCAGAGCCCCGGGAACAAAACCAGAGCCCCGGGAACAAAACCACAGCCCGGGAGAGAAAACCAGAACCCCGGGGAGAAAACCAGAGCCCCGGGAACAAAACCAGGGCCCCGGGAACAAAACCAGGGCCCCGGGAACAAAACCAGGGCCCCGGGAACAAAACCAGGGCCCCGGGAACAAAACCAGGGCCCCGGGAACAAAACCAGGGCCCCGGGAACAAAACCAGGGCCCCGGGAACAAAACCAGGGCCCGGGGGACAAAACCAGGGCCCGGGGGACAAAACCAGGGCGCGGGGGACAAAACCAGGGCGCGGGGGACAAAACCAGTGCCCCGGGAACACAACCAGGGCCCCGGGAACACAACCAGGGCCCCGGGAACACAACCAGGGCCCCGGGAACACAACCAGGGCCCCGGGAACACAACCAGGGCCCCGGGAACACAACCAGGGCCCCGGGAACACAACCATGACCCGGGGAACAAAACCAGGGCCCCGGGAACAAAACCAGAGCCCCGGGAACAAAACCAGAGCCCCGGGAATAAAACCAGGGCCCGGGGGAAAAAAACCAGGGCCCCGGGAAAAAAACCAGGGCCCCGGGAACAAAACCAGAGCCCCGGGAAAAAAACCAGAGCCCCGGGAAAAAAACCAGAGCCCCGGGAAAAAAACCAGGGCCCCGGGAACAAAACCAGAGCCCCGGGAACAAAACCAGAGCCCCGGGAAAAAAACAAGGGCCCCGGGAACAAAACCAGGGCCCGGGGGACAAAACCAGGACGCGGGGGACAAAACCAGGATCCCGGGAACAAAACCAGTGCCCGGGGGACAAAACCAGGGCCCGGGGGACAAAACCAGGGCCCCGGGAAAAAAACCAGGGCCCGGGGGACAAAACCAGGGCCCGGGGGACAAAACCAGGGCTGCGGGAAAAAAAACAGGGCCCGGGGAGAAAACCAGAGCCCCGGAGAGAAAACCAGAGCCCCGGGAACAAAACCAGGGCCTCGGGAACAAAACCAGGGCCCGGGGGACAAAACCAGGGCCCTGGGAACAAAACCAGGGTCCCGGGAACAAAACCAGAGCCCCGGGAACAAAACCAGAGCCCCGGGAACAAAACCAGAGCCCCGGCAACAAAACCAGGGCCCCGGGAACAAAACCAGGGCCCGAGGGACAAAACCAGAGCGCGGGAAACAAAACCAGAGCCCGGGGGACAAAACCAGGGCCCGGGGAACAAAACCAGAGCCCCGGGGAGAAAACCAGAGCCCCGGGAACAAAACCAGAGCCCCGGGAAAAAAACCAGAGCCCCGGGGAGAAAACCAGAGCCCCGGGAACAAAACCAGAGCCCTGGGAACACAACCAGGGCACCTGGAACACAACCAGGGCCCCGGGAAGAAAACCAGGGCCCCGGGAACAAAACCAGGGCCCGGGGGACAAAACCAGAGCCCCGGGAAAAAAACCAGAGCCCCAGAACAAAACCGAGCCCCGGGAACAAAACCAGAGCCCCGGGAAAAAAACCAGGGCCCCGGGAACAAAACCAGGGCCCGGGAAACAAAACCAGAGCCCGGGGGACAAAACCAGGGCCCCGGGAACAAAACCAGGGCCCGGGGAAGAAAACCAGAACCCCGGGGAGAAAACCAGAGCCTGGGGAACAAAACCAGGGCCCGGGGAACAAAACCAGAGTCCCGGGAACAAAACCGCGGCCCGCGGGAGAGAACCAGAGCCAGCGGGAGAGAACCAGAGCTCCAGGAACAAAACCAGAGCCCCGGAAACAAAACCAGAGCCCCGGAAACAAAACCAGGGCCCGGGGAACAAAACCAGAGCCCGGGGAACAAAACCAGGGCCCCGGGGACAAAACCAGAGCACGGGAAACAAAAACAGAGCCCGGGGGACAAAACCAGGGCCCGGGAAACAAAACCAGAACCCCGGGGAGAAAACCAGAGCCCCGGGAACAAAACCAGAGCCCCGGGAACAAAACCAGGGCCCCGGGAACAAAACCCCTGACCCCGACCCCTGACCCCGACCCCTGACCCCGACCCCTGACCCCAACCCTGACCCCTGACCCCTGACCCTAACCCCTGACCCTGACCCCTGACCCTGACCCCTGACCCTGACCCCTGACCCTAACCCCTGACCCTGACCCCTGACCCTGACCCCTGACCCTGACCCCTGACCCTAAACCCTAACCCCTGACCCTAACCCCTGACCCTGACCCCTGACCCTGACCCCTGACCCTGACCCCTGACCCTGACCCCTGACCCCGACCCCTGACCCTAACCCCGACCCCTGACCCTAACCCCGACCCCTGACCCCGACCCCTGACCCTGACCCCTGACCCCTGACCCTGACCCCTGACCCCTGACCCCGACCCCTGACCCCTGACCCCTGACCCCAACCCTAACCCAAGTAGTAATCTACATTTCTTTAAAACTATTCAAAGCTACTACAACCTTTACACAACTACAAATACTTGAAATATACTTAGGAGCCAGTAACACACAGGCATTCTTTTAACCGGTCCGTAGCTAAATTTATCTATAGATATTGACAACTCTCCCTCTGTTGACTAATTCTCATTTAAATCGTCATTTGCAAAAGTTATTAGCACAACAGTCCCTCAGAAAGAGCTGTGAACACTTGTAACAATTCCCCCCCCCAACAGCTATCTTTACCCACAGACATTAACAACGCCCACTTGGCTAGGTACTTTCATTTGTTTTTTCAGTTCTTACTGTGATTCCAATCAAGAAAAATTTCTGCCTGTAATTTTTCTAAAAGTAAGTTTTACGTGTAATTTGGTCCGTTGCTGACTCCCAGTAAAATTTTCAATATCATTTTTTACATTTCAAATGTACAATGTACTTTCATTTCCGAGATAAAAATTACTCTCTAGTTGACCAAATACTTGCAACAATTACATTTACTCGCTTCTCACTCATTATTTTAGAAAATACATTGCGCCTCTAAAAACCAGCGCCCCGGGAACAAAACCAGCACCCCGGCAACAAAACCAACGCCCCGGCAACAAAACCAGCGCCCCGGCAACAAAACCGCAGCCCGCGGGAGAAAACCAGAGCCGGGAAACAAAACCAGAGCCCCGGGGAACAAAACCAGAGCCCCGGGGAACAAAACCAGAGCCCCGGCCTCAAAAGCCGGGCCCGAGGCGCGTTACCCGAGCTCCGAACAGTGGAAGTGGCGCCCCGTGAGCAGCAGAACCGGCACCTAGAACCGGCACCTAGAACCCGCACCTAGAAACCCAGGAGCCTGCTGTGGGCACACCGGGACCCCCAGCAGCACCGCAAATAGGCCCAGAAGCACGCCAAGATGCCCAGAAGCATCCTCTGGCCACCCCGACAACCCCAGGAGCACCCCGTGGGCACACAGGGACTCCCAGAGCATCCAGAACCCCCACAAGCACCCCAAGACCCCCACGAGCACCCCGTGGGCATCCAGAGACCCCCCCGGAGCACAACAAGAACCCCCAGAAGCACCCCAAGACCCTCAGGACCATCCTCTGGGCACCCAGACACCCACGGGACCACCCCAAGAACCCCCGGCAGCACCCCAAAGGCAGCCGGTACAGACCTCAGAGTTCTGCACCATCTATTTGCATGGACCTTAACAGACCTCATGCTTTCCCACAGGAGACTTCTCTCACCTTCAGCCCTCTATCTTGTGATGCGCAGGCCCGGGCCGTTTACTCGGCGTCTCCCGTCACTTTGGGGTTCCTTTAGACTGGCTTTCGAGGATTCCTTTACAAGGGGAGCACACATAGGCTACACAGACTATAAGCAAGGGGAAAAGCAAGCACTTCAGTCACTACAATCATGCCTTACGCTAAGGGGATTTTGCAAAGCCAGTGTCTTACCAACCCGACGACCAGCAGAAAGACGAACCATCCCTACATTCTCGGATCGTCTTGCGCCGCAAACTCAGCCCCAGCAGTCGGTAGGTGCCAGCTTTACGTGGGCGTCCCCACGGAGGCAACGGTGACCTCGCTGTACACCGGCCCACTGTTCTTCGGGAAAATCCCGGTATTTATACATTTGCCAAGGAAACGGGTTTCGACACACGTGGCCAGCGGGTGCCGAAACACGCCTCAATTGGCAACTCTCAACATAGGGAGCCTACGGCGCATGCGCTCGCCGATCGAGCGCGCTGCACGAGCCACAGCCACCCCGTCTATTGGTTCCTAGGCCTTGTTCACGCAACATATTACCATAGTCCAGCATTTACGTATTAACCTACACTCAAGCCAACAGCAAAAGGTAACAAAGCAAGCAAAATTATACCTTGTACTTTATATTTCTTCGTTACGGCACGTCTTCCACGTCCTTCACGTCCTCCCCTAACATTTTCTCAACCTTCCTTCTCCTTCTGTATTCAGCATTTTCACACAATAGACCATGAACCGTCTGTTTTCTATGCTGACTGCCGTTTTCTTAGCTATCTATTTCTCACCCAGCGTCCAGCCACGGACCAAAAGCCCATCTTTTAACCCTTCCGTATGCGTGTGTATCTCCCGTCAGCTGCGGACAGACTAAAACAGAACAGACCTCATCGACACCCAAATCCAACTGCAAAACCCACCTCAGTAAGGCTCGTGAACACACCTCCCTTTCCCAACCAAAAGGTGCCCTGGTCCCAAAAGTTTAGAAACCCCTTCTCTTCTCCTCAACCGTCAGGGAAGGAACCCCGCTCCTTCCTGACAGCTCCTGCCCTGGATTTGCACCCCTGAACCCCCTGTGTCGCCCGCTCCCCGGGAGCTGCTCTTCCCAGCTATGCCCAGGCTTCCGCGAGCACCTCCTATCTTCCACCTTCCCACACACTCTCACCTCTGCTACAGCCCCACAAAATAAGCAAAGTCCTGACGCTTGTCATCTACGAGGGGCTGGCCGCAAGCTGCATCCGTTCTAGGGACAACATGATACTCTGTGGGCGAACGGGAAAGGCCATGAGCCGTTCCATACGCTGAAAGGTACTATGCCTTATATGTCCCTGCTACTTTCTTGAACAATGCTAGAACTCCGTCTACAGATGCATACAAGATGCTCACCTCAACCCCTGCTGAATACTCTCACCATTGCTCCTATCCAGAGACGATGTCAACAGCTTCTGCAATATACAGCAAGTCTGGTGGAAAAAAAAAACACAACAAGGTTCCATCTTCAATAAAGTCAGGAATTCCAAAACAATACAATGCACCTGGAATAAAATAAAAACCAAAACCATATTATTAACCAAAACCATACATCTTGCCACCTCTGAACACCCAATACAAATTTACTGACCTTGGGGGGAAAAAAAAAAAAGCTGCATACAAGTGTGCTTTCTTCTACACATGCAGCTGAACCTTGACTGGTCCGGAAGCCCTTACCTTAAACAGACACCTCTGCTTCTCTAAATATCAAAACAAGACTATGCAAAGAGCTTAGGCAGCTCAAAAGCTGCAGTCAGCTGCAGGAACAGCAGACCACCACCTCCAGAGAAGCCCAGCAGCAGAATGAGCTGCCTGAGGAGAGGCTGTAGCTCATATGCTCCGGGCCCCACCCACCACCCTTCCCACAATCCCCTGGCAAAGGGGAGGAGAGAACGACCAGAAGCACGGGGAACAAAACCAGAGCCCCGGGAACAAAACCAGGGCCCGGGGGACAAAACCAGGGCCCCGGGAACAAAACAAGAGCCCGGAGAACAAAACCAGAGCCCCGGGAACAAAACCAGAGCCCCGGGAACAAAACCAGAGCCCGGGGGACAAAACCAGGGCCCGGGGGACAAAACCAGAGCCCGGGGGACAAAACCAGAGCCCGGGGGACAAAACCAGAGCCCGGGGGACAAAACCAGGGCCCTGGAAACAAAACCAGAGCCCCGGGAACAAAACCAGAGCCCGGGGAACAAAACCAGAGCCCCGGGAACAAAACCAGGGCCCCGGGAACAAAACCAGGGCCCCGGGAACAAAACCAGGACCCCGGGAACAAAACAAGAGCCCGGGGGACAAAACCAGTGCCCCGGGAACAAAACCAGGGCCCGGGGGAGAAAACCAGAACCCCGGGGAGAAAACCACAGCCCCGGGGAGAAAACCAGAGCCCCGGGAACAAAACCAGAGCCCCGGCAACAAAACCAGAGCCCGGGGAACAAAACCAGGGCCCGGGGAACAAAACCAGAGTCCCGGGAACAAAACCGCGGCCCGCGGGAGAGAACCAGAGCCAGCGGGAGAGAACCAGAGCCAGCGGGAGAGAACCAGAGCTCCGGGAACAAAACCAGAGACCCGGAAACAAAACCAGAGCCCCGGAAACAAAACCAGGGCCCGGGGAACAAAACCAGAGCCCGGGGAACAAAACCAGGGCCCCGGGGACAAAACCAGAGCGCTGGAAACAAAAACAGAGCCCGGAGGACAAAACCAGGGCCCGGGAAACAAAACCAGAACCCCGGGGAGAAAACCAGAGCCCCGGGAACAAAACCAGAGCCCCGGGAAAAAAACCAGAGCCCCGGGAAAAAAACCAGAGCACGGGAAACAAAACCAGAGCACGGGGGACAAAACCAGGGCCCCGGGAACAAAACCAGGGCCCCGGGAACAAAACCAGGGCCCCGGGAACAAAACCAGGGCCCCGGGAACAAAACCAGGGCCCCGGGAACAAAACCAGGGCCCCGGGAACAAAACCAGGGCCCCGGGAACAAAACCAGGGCCCCTGGAACACAACCAGGGCCCCGGGAACAAAACCAGGGCCCCGGGAACAAAACCAGGGCCCCAGAAACAAAACCAGAGCCCCGGGAACAAAACCAGAGCCCCGGGAACAAAACCACAGCCCGGGAGAGAAAACCAGAACCCCGGGGAGAAAACCAGAGCCCCGGGAACAAAACCAGGGCCCGGGGGACAAAACCAGGGCCCCGGGAACAAAACCAGGGCCCCGGGAACAAAACCAGGGCCCCGGGAACAAAACCAGGGCCCCGGGAAGAAAACCAGGGCCCGGGAAAGAAAACCAGGGCCCTGGGAACAAAACCAGGGCCCCGGGAACAAAACCAGGGCCCCAGAAACAAAACCAGAGCCCCAGAAACAAAACCAGAGCCCCGGGAACAAAACCACAGCCCGGGAGAGAAAACCAGAACCCCGGGGAGAAAACCAGAGCCCCGGGAACAAAACCAGGGCCCCGGGAACAAAACCAGGGCCCCGGGAACAAAACCAGAGCCCCGGGAACAAAACCAGGGCCCCGGGAACAAAACCAGGGCCCCGGGAACAAAACCAGGGCCCCGGGAACAAAACCAGGGCCCCGGGAACAAAACCAGGGCCCCGGGAACAAAACCAGGGCCCCGGGAACAAAACCAGGGCCCCGGGAACAAAACCAGGGCCCGGGGGACAAAACCAGGGCCCGGGGGACAAAACCAGGGCGCGGGGGACAAAACCAGGGCGCGGGGGACAAAACCAGTGCCCCGGGAACACAACCAGGGCCCCGGGAACACAACCAGGGCCCCGGGAACACAACCAGGGCCCCGGGAACACAACCAGGGCCCCGGGAACACAACCATGACCCGGGGAACAAAACCAGGGCCCCGGGAACAAAACCAGAGCCCCGGGAACAAAACCAGAGCCCCGGGAACAAAACCAGAGCCCCGGGAATAAAACCGCGGCCCGCGGGAAAAAAACCAGGGCCCCGGGAACAAAACCAGGGCCCCGGGAACAAAACCAGAGCCCCGGGAAAAAAACCAGAGCCCCGGGAAAAAAACCAGAGCCCCGGGAAAAAAACCAGGGCCCCGGGAACAAAACCAGAGCCCCGGGAACAAAACCAGAGCCCCGGGAAAAAAACAAGGGCCCGGGGAACAAAACCAGAGCCCGGGGAACAAAACCAGGGCCCCGGGGACAAAACCAGAGCACGGGAAACAAAAACAGAGCCCGGGGGACAAAACCAGGGCCCGGGAAACAAAACCAGAACCCCGGGGAGAAAACCAGAGCCCCGGGAACAAAACCAGAGCCCCGGGAACAAAACCAGGGCCCCGGGAACAAAACCCCTGACCCCGACCCCTGACCCCGACCCCTGACCCCAACCCTAACCCTAACCCTGACCCCTGACCCCTGACCCTAACCCCTGACCCTGACCCCTGACCCTGACCCCTGACCCTGACCCCTGACCCTGACCCCTGACCCTGACCCCTGACCCCTGACCCTGACCCCTGACCCTAAACCCTAACCCCTGACCCTGACCCCTGACCCTGACCCCTGACCCTGACCCCTGACCCCTGACCCTAAACCCTGACCCTAAACCCTGACCCTAACCCCGACCCCTGACCCCGACCCCTGACCCTGACCCCTGACCCCTGACCCTGACCCCTGACCCCTGACCCCGACCCCTGACCCCTGACCCCTGACCCCAACCCTAACCCAAGTAGTAATCTACATTTCTTTAAAACTATTCAAAGCTACTACAACCTTTACACAACTACAAATACTTGAAATATACTTAGGAGCCAGTAACACACAGGCATTCTTTTAACCGGTCCGTAGCTAAATTTATCTATAGATATTGACAACTCTCCCTCTGTTGACTAATTCTCATTTAAATCGTCATTTGCAAAAGTTATTAGCACAACAGTCCCTCAGAAAGAGCTGTGAACACTTGTAACAATTCCCCCCCCCAACAGCTATCTTTACCCACAGACATTAACAACGCCCACTTGGCTAGGTACTTTCATTTGTTTTTTCAGTTCTTACTGTGATTCCAATCAAGAAAAATTTCTGCCTGTAATTTTTCTAAAAGTAAGTTTTACGTGTAATTTGGTCCGTTGCTGACTCCCAGTAAAATTTTCAATATCATTTTTTACATTTCAAATGTACAATGTACTTTCATTTCCGAGATAAAAATTACTCTCTAGTTGACCAAATACTTGCAACAATTACATTTACTCGCTTCTCACTCATTATTTTAGAAAATACATTGCGCCTCTAAAAACCAGCGCCCCGGGAACAAAACCAGCACCCCGGCAACAAAACCAACGCCCCGGCAACAAAACCAGCGCCCCGGCAACAAAACCGCAGCCCGCGGGAGAAAACCAGAGCCGGGAAACAAAACCAGAGCCCCGGGGAACAAAACCAGAGCCCCGGGGAATAAAACCAGAGCCCCGGCCTCAAAAGCCGGGCCCGAGGCGCGTTACCCGAGCTCCGAACAGTGGAAGTGGCGCCCCGTGAGCAGCAGAACCGGCACCTAGAACCGGCACCTAGAACCCGCACCTAGAAACCCAGGAGCCTGCTGTGGGCACACCGGGACCCCCAGCAGCACCGCAAATAGGCCCAGAAGCACGCCAAGATGCCCAGAAGCATCCTCTGGCCACCCTGACAACCCCAGGAGCACCCCGTGGGCACACAGGGACTCCCAGAGCATCCAGAACCCCCACAAGCACCCCAAGACCCCCACGAGCACCCCGTGGGCATCCAGAGACCCCCCCGGAGCACAACAAGAACCCCCAGAAGCACCCCAAGACCCTCAGGACCATCCTCTGGGCACCCAGACACCCACGGGACCACCCCAAGAACCCCCGGCAGCACCCCAAAGGCAGCCGGTACAGACCTCAGAGTTCTGCACCATCTATTTGCATGGACCTTAACAGACCTCATGCTTTCCCACAGGAGACTTCTCTCACCTTCAGCCCTCTATCTTGTGATGCGCAGGCCCGGGCCGTTTACTCGGCGTCTCCCGTCACTTTGGGGTTCCTTTAGACTGGCTTTCGAGGATTCCTTTACAAGGGGAGCACACATAGGCTACACAGACTATAAGCAAGGGGAAAAGCAAGCACTTCAGTCACTACAATCATGCCTTACGCTAAGGGGATTTTGCAAAGCCAGTGTCTTACCAACCCGACGACCAGCAGAAAGACGAACCATCCCTACATTCTCGGATCGTCTTGCGCCGCAAACTCAGCCCCAGCAGTCGGTAGGTGCCAGCTTTACGTGGGCGTCCCCACGGAGGCAACGGTGACCTCGCTGTACACCGGCCCACTGTTCTTCGGGAAAATCCCGGTATTTATACATTTGCCAAGGAAACGGGTTTCGACACACGTGGCCAGCGGGTGCCGAAACACGCCTCAATTGGCAACTCTCAACATAGGGAGCCTACGGCGCATGCGCTCGCCGATCGAGCGCGCTGCACGAGCCACAGCCACCCCGTCTATTGGTTCCTAGGCCTTGTTCACGCAACATATTACCATAGTCCAGCATTTACGTATTAACCTACACTCAAGCCAACAGCAAAAGGTAACAAAGCAAGCAAAATTATACCTTGTACTTTATATTTCTTCGTTACGGCACGTCTTCCACGTCCTTCACGTCCTCCCCTAACATTTTCTCAACCTTCCTTCTCCTTCTGTATTCAGCATTTTCACACAATAGACCATGAACCGTCTGTTTTCTATGCTGACTGCCGTTTTCTTAGCTATCTATTTCTCACCCAGCGTCCAGCCACGGACCAAAAGCCCATCTTTTAACCCTTCCGTATGCGTGTGTATCTCCCGTCAGCTGCGGACAGACTAAAACAGAACAGACCTCATCGACACCCAAATCCAACTGCAAAACCCACCTCAGTAAGGCTCGTGAACACACCTCCCTTTCCCAACCAAAAGGTGCCCTGGTCCCAAAAGTTTAGAAACCCCTTCTCTTCTCCTCAACCGTCAGGGAAGGAACCCCGCTCCTTCCTGACAGCTCCTGCCCTGGATTTGCACCCCTGAACCCCCTGTGTCGCCCGCTCCCCGGGAGCTGCTCTTCCCAGCTATGCCCAGGCTTCCGCGAGCACCTCCTATCTTCCACCTTCCCACACACTCTCACCTCTGCTACAGCCCCACAAAATAAGCAAAGTCCTGACGCTTGTCATCTACGAGGGGCTGGCCGCAAGCTGCATCCGTTCTAGGGACAACATGATACTCTGTGGGCGAACGGGAAAGGCCATGAGCCGTTCCATACGCTGAAAGGTACTATGCCTTATATGTCCCTGCTACTTTCTTGAACAATGCTAGAACTCCGTCTACAGATGCATACAAGATGCTCACCTCAACCCCTGCTGAATACTCTCACCATTGCTCCTATCCAGAGACGATGTCAACAGCTTCTGCAATATACAGCAAGTCTGGTGGAAAAAAAAAACACAACAAGGTTCCATCTTCAATAAAGTCAGGAATTCCAAAACAATACAATGCACCTGGAATAAAATAAAAACCAAAACCATATTATTAACCAAAACCATACATCTTGCCACCTCTGAACACCCAATACAAATTTACTGACCTTGGGGGGAAAAAAAAAAAAGCTGCATACAAGTGTGCTTTCTTCTACACATGCAGCTGAACCTTGACTGGTCCGGAAGCCCTTACCTTAAACAGACACCTCTGCTTCTCTAAATATCAAAACAAGACTATGCAAAGAGCTTAGGCAGCTCAAAAGCTGCAGTCAGCTGCAGGAACAGCAGACCACCACCTCCAGAGAAGCCCAGCAGCAGAATGAGCTGCCTGAGGAGAGGCTGTAGCTCATATGCTCCGGGCCCCACCCACCACCCTTCCCACAATCCCCTGGCAAAGGGGAGGAGAGAACGACCAGAAGCACGGGGAACAAAACCAGAGCCCCGGGAACAAAACCAGGGCCCGGGGGACAAAACCAGAGCCCCGGGAACAAAACAAGAGCCCGGAGAACAAAACCAGAGCCCCGGGAACAAAACCAGAGCCCCGGGAACAAAACCAGAGCCCGGGGGACAAAACCAGGGCCCGGGGGACAAAACCAGAGCCCGGGGGACAAAACCAGAGCCCGGGGGACAAAACCAGAGCCCGGGGGACAAAACCAGGGCCCTGGAAACAAAACCAGAGCCCCGGGAACAAAACCAGAGCCCGGGGAACAAAACCAGAGCCCCGGGAACAAAACCAGGGCCCCGGGAACAAAACCAGGGCCCCGGGAACAAAACCAGGGCCCCGGGAACAAAACAAGAGCCCGGGGGACAAAACCAGTGACCCGGGAACAAAACCAGGGCCCGGGGGAGAAAACCAGAACCCCGGGGAGAAAACCACAGCCCCGGGGAGAAAACCAGAGCCCCGGGAACAAAACCAGAGCCCCGGCAACAAAACCAGAGCCCGGGGAACAAAACCAGGGCCCGGGGAACAAAACCAGAGTCCCGGGAACAAAACCGCGGCCCGCGGGAGAGAACCAGAGCCAGCGGGAGAGAACCAGAGCCAGCGGGAGAGAACCAGAGCTCCGGGAACAAAACCAGAGACCCGGAAACAAAACCAGAGCCCCGGAAACAAAACCAGGGCCCGGGGAACAAAACCAGAGCCCGGGGAACAAAACCAGGGCCCCGGGGACAAAACCAGAGCGCTGGAAACAAAAACAGAGCCCGGAGGACAAAACCAGGGCCCGGGAAACAAAACCAGAACCCCGGGGAGAAAACCAGAGCCCCGGGAACAAAACCAGAGCCCCGGGAAAAAAACCAGAGCCCCGGGAAAAAAACCAGAGCACGGGAAACAAAACCAGAGCACGGGAAACAAAACCAGGGCCCCGGGAACAAAACCAGGGCCCCGGGAACAAAACCAGGGCCCCGGGAACAAAACCAGGGCCCCGGGAACAAAACCAGGGCCCCGGGAACAAAACCAGGGCCCCGGGAACAAAACCAGGGCCCCGGGAACACAATCAGGGCCCCTGGAACACAACCAGGGCCCCGGGAACAAAACCAGGGCCCCGGGAACAAAACCAGGGCCCCGGGAACAAAACCAGGGCCCCGGGAACAAAACCAGAGCCCCGGGAACAAAACCACAGCCCGGGAGAGAAAACCAGAACCCCGGGGAGAAAACCAGAGCCCCGGGAACAAAACCAGGGCCCGGGGGACAAAACCAGGGCCCCGGGAACAAAACCAGGGCCCCGGGAACAAAACCAGGGCCCCGGGAACAAAACCAGGGCCCCGGGAAGAAAACCAGGGCCCGGGAAAGAAAACCAGGGCCCTGGGAACAAAACCAGGGCCCCGGGAACAAAACCAGGGCCCCGGGAACAAAACAAGAGCCCGGGGGACAAAACCAGTGCCCCGGGAACAAAACCAGGGCCCGGGGGAGAAAACCAGAACCCCGGGGAGAAAACCACAGCCCCGGGGAGAAAACCAGAGCCCCGGGAACAAAACCAGAGCCCCGGCAACAAAACCAGAGCCCGGGGAACAAAACCAGGGCCCGGGGAACAAAACCAGAGTCCCGGGAACAAAACCGCGGCCCGCGGGAGAGAACCAGAGCCAGCGGGAGAGAACCAGAGCCAGCGGGAGAGAACCAGAGCTCCGGGAACAAAACCAGAGACCCGGAAACAAAACCAGAGCCCCGGAAACAAAACCAGAGCCCCGGAAACAAAACCAGGGCCCGGGGAACAAAACCAGAGCCCGGGGAACAAAACCAGGGCCCCGGGGACAAAACCAGAGCGCTGGAAACAAAAACAGAGCCCGGAGGACAAAACCAGGGCCCGGGAAACAAAACCAGAACCCCGGGGAGAAAACCAGAGCCCCGGGAACAAAACCAGAGCCCCGGGAAAAAAACCAGAGCCCCGGGAACAAAACCAGAGCACGGGAAACAAAACCAAAGCACGGGGGACAAAACCAGGGCCCCGGGAACAAAACCAGGGCCCAGGGAACAAAACCAGGGCCCCGGGAACAAAACCAGGGCCCCGGGAACAAAACCAGGGCCCCGGGAACAAAACCAGGGCCCCGGGAACAAAACCAGGGCCCCGGGAACAAAACCAGGGCCCCGGGAAAAAAACCAGAGCCCCGGGAACACAATCAGGGCCCCGGGAACACAACCAGGGCCCCGGGAACACAACCAGGGCCCCGGGAACAAAACCAGGGCCCCAGAAACAAAACCAGAGCCCCGGGAACAAAACCAGAGCCCCGGGAACAAAACCACAGCCCGGGAGAGAAAACCAGAACCCCGGGGAGAAAACCAGAGCCCCGGGAACAAAACCAGGGCCCGGGGGACAAAACCAGGGCCCCGGGAACAAAACCAGGGCCCCGGGAACAAAACCAGGGCCCCGGGAACAAAACCAGGGCCCCGGGAAGAAAACCAGGGCCCCGGGAAGAAAACCAGGGCCCGGGAAAGAAAACCAGGGCCCTGGGAACAAAACCAGGGCCCCGGGAACAAAACCAGGGCCCCGGGAACAAAACCAGGGCCCCGGGAACAAAACCAGGGCCCGGGGGACAAAACCAGGGCGCGGGGGACAAAACCAGGGCGCGGGGGACAAAACCAGTGCCCCGGGAACACAACCAGGGCCCCGGGAACACAACCAGGGCCCCGGGAACACAACCATGACCCGGGGAACAAAACCAGGGCCCCGGGAACAAAACCAGGGCCCCGGGAACAAAACCAGGGCCCCGGGAACAAAACCAGGGCCCCGGGAACAAAACCAGGGCCCCGGGAACAAAACCAGGGCCCCGGGAACAAAACCAGAGCCCCGGGAACAAAACCAGAGCCCCGGGAACAAAACCAGAGCCCCGGGAACAAAACCGCGGCCCGCAGGAAAAAAACCAGGGCCCCGGGAAAAAAACCAGGGCCCCGGGAAAAAAACCAGGGCCCCGGGAAAAAAACCAGGGCCCCGGGAAAAAAACCAGAGCCCCGGGAAAAAAACCAGGGCCCCGGGAACAAAACAAGGGCCCCGGGAACAAAACAAGAGCCCCAGGAAAAAAACGCGGCCCGCGGGAAAAAAACCAGGGCCGCGGGAAAAAAACCAGGGCCCCTGGAAAAAAATCAGGGCCCCGGGAACAAAACCAGAGCCCCGGGAACAAAACCAGAGCCCCGGGAACAAAACCAGAGCCCCGGGAACAAAACCAGGGCCCGGGGGACAAAACCAGGGCCCGGGGAAGAAAACCAGGGCCCGGGGAAGAAAACCAGGGCCCGGGGGACAAAACCAGGGCCCGGGGGACAAAACCAGGGCTGCGGGAAAAAAAACAGGGCCCCGGGAACAAAACCAGGGCCCCGGGAACAAAACCAGGGCCCCGGGAACAAAACCAGGGCCCGGGGGACAAAACCAGGGCCCGGGGGACAAAACCAGGGCGCGGGGGACAAAACCAGGGCGCGGGGGACAAAACCAGGGCCCCGGGAACACAACCAGGGCCCCGGGAACAAAACCAGGGCCCCGGGAACACAACCAGGGCCCCGGGAACACAACCAGGGCCCCGGGAACACAACCATGGCCCCGGAAACAAAACCAGAGCCCCGGGAAAAAAAACAGGGCCCCGGGAACAAAACCAGGGCCCCGGGAACAAAACCAGGGCCCCGGGAACAAAACCAGGGCCCCGGGAACAAAACCAGGGCCCCGGGAACAAAACCAGAGCCCCGGGAACAAAACCAGAGCCCCGGGAATAAAACCGCGGCCCGCAGGAAAAAAACCAGGGCCCCGGGAAAAAAACCAGGGCCCCGGGAACAAAACCAGAGCCCCGGGAACAAAACCAGAGCCCCGGGAAAAAAACCAGGGCCCCGGGAACAAAACAAGGGCCCCGGGAACAAAACAAGAGCCCCAGGAAAAAAACGCGGCCCGCGGGAAAAAAACCAGGGCCGCGGGAAAAAAACCAGGGCCCCTGGAAAAAAATCAGGGCCCCGGGAACAAAACCAGAGCCCCGGGAACAAAACCAGAGCCCCGGGAACAAAACCAGGGCCCGGGGGACAAAACCAGGGCCCGGGGAAGAAAACCAGGGCCCGGGGAAGAAAACCAGGGCCCGGGGGACAAAACCAGGGCCCGGGGGACAAAACCAGGGCTGCGGGAAAAAAAACAGGGCCCGGGGAGAAAACCAGAGCCCCGGAGAGAAAACCAGAGCCCCGGGAACAAAATCAGGGCCTCGGGAACAAAACCAGGGCCCGGGGGAAAAAACCAGGGCCCCGGGAACAAAACCAGGGTCCCGGGAAGAAAACCAGAGCCCCGGGAACAAAACCAGAGCCCCGGGAACAAAACCAGGGCCCCGGGAACAAAACCAGGGCCCCGGGAACAAAACCAGGGCCCGAGGGACAAAACCAGAGCGCGGGAAACAAAACCAGAGCCCGGGGGACAAAACCAGGGCCCGGGGAACAAAACCAGAGCCCCGGGGAGAAAACCAGAGCCCCGGGAACAAAACCACAGCCCCGGGAACAAAACCAGAGCCCCGGGGAGAAAACCAGAGCCCAGGGAACACAACCAGGGCACCTGGAACACAACCAGGGCACCTGGAACACAACCAGGGCACCTGGAACACAACCAGGGCACCTGGAAGAAAACCAGGGCCCCGGGAAGAAAACCATGGCCCCGGGAAGAAAACCAGGGCCCCGGGAAGAAAACCAGGGCCCCGGGAAGAAAACCAGGGCCCCGGGAACAAAACCAGGGCCCGGGGGACAAAACCAGGGCCCCGGGAACAAAACCAGGGACCCAGAAACAAAACCAGGGCCCCGGGAACAAAACCAGAGCCCGGGGGAGAAAACCAGAACCCCGGGGAGAAAACCAGAGCCCCGGGAACAAAACCAGGGCCCCGGGAACAAAACCAGGGCCCCGGGAATAAAACCAGGGCCCGGGGAAGAAAACCAGGGCCCCGGGAACAAAACCAGGGCCCGGGGGACAAAACCAGGGCCCCGGGAACAAAACCAGAGCCCCGGGAACAAAACCAGGGCCCCGGGAACAAAACCAGGGCCCCGGGAACAAAACCAGGGCCCGGGGGACAAAACCAGGGCCCGGGGGACAAAACCAGGGCGCGGGGGACAAAACCAGGGCGCGGGGGACAAAACCAGGGCCCCGGGAACACAACCAGGGCCCCGGGAACAAAACCAGGGCCCCGGGAACACAACCAGGGCCCCGGGAACACAACCAGGGCCCCGGGAACACAACCATGGCCCCGGAAACAAAACCAGAGCCCCGGGAAAAAAACCAGGGCCCCGGGAACAAAACCAGGGCCCCGGGAACAAAACCAGGGCCCCGGGAACAAAACCAGGGCCCCGGGAACAAAACCAGGGCCCCGGGAACAAAACCGCGGCCCGCGGGAAAAAAACCAGGGCCGCGGGAAAAAAACCAGGGCCCCTGGAAAAAAATCAGGGCCCCGGGAACAAAACCAGAGCCCCGGGAACAAAACCAGAGCCCCGGGAACAAAACCAGGGCCCGGGGGACAAAACCAGGGCCCGGGGAAGAAAACCAGGGCCCGGGGGACAAAACAAGGGCCCGGGGGACAAAACCAGGGCCGCGGGAACAAAACCAGGGCCCCGGGGAGAAAACCAGAGCCCCGGGGAGAAAACCAGAGCGCCGGGGAGAAAACCAGAGCCCTGGGAACAAAACCAGGGCCCCGGGAACAAAACCAGGGCCCCGGGAACAAAACCAGGGCCCGGGGGAAACAACCAGGGCCGCATGAACAAAACAAGGGCCTCGGGAACAAAACCAGGGCCCGGGGGACAAAACCAGGGCCCGGGGGACAAAACCAGGGCCCGGGGGACAAAACCAGGGCCCCGGGAACAAAACCAGGGCCCCGGGAACAAAACCAGGGCCCGGGGAACAAAACCAGGGCCCCTGGAACAAAACCAGGGCCCCGGGAACAAAACCAGGGCCCCGGGAACAAAACCAGGGCCCCGGGAACAAAACCAGGGCCCGGGGGACAAAACCAGGGCCCGGGGGACAAAACCAGGGCCCGGGGGACAGAACCAGGGCCCGGGGGACAAAACCAGAGCCCCGGGGACAAAACCAGAGCCCCGGGGACAAAACCAGAACCCCGGGAACAAAACCAGGGCCCGGGGGACAAAACCAGGGCCCGGGGGACAAAACCAGGGCCCGGGGGACAAAACCAGAGCCCCGGGAAAAAAACCAGAGCCCCAGAACAAAACCGAGCCCCGGGAACAAAACCAGAGCCCCGGGAAAAAAACCAGGGCCCCGGGAACAAAGCCAGGGCCCCGGGAACAAAACCAGGGCCCGGGAAACAAAACCAGAGCCCGGGGGAGAAAACCAGAACCCCGGGGAGAAAACCAGAGCCTGGGGAACAAAACCAGGGCCCGGGGAACAAAACCAGAGTCCCGGGAACAAAACCGCGGCCCGCGGGAGAGAACCAGAGCCAGCGGGAGAGAACCAGGGCCCCGGGAACAAAACCAGAGCCCCGGAAACAAAACCAGAGCCCCGGAAACAAAACCAGGGCCCGGGGAACAAAACCAGAGCCCGGGGAACAAAACCAGGGCCCGGGGAACAAAACCAGGGCCCCGGGAACAAAACCAGAGCCCCGGGAAAAAAACCAGAGCCCGGGGGACAAAACCAGGGCCCGGGGGACAAAACCAGAGCCCGGGGGACAAAACCAGAGCCCGGGGGACAAAACCAGAGCCCGGGGGACAAAACCAGAGCCCGGGGGACAAAACCAGAGCCCGGGGGACAAAACCAGGGCCCTGGAAACAAAACCAGAGCCCCGGGAACAAAACCAGAGCCCGGGGAACAAAACCAGAGCCCCGGGAACAAAACCAGGGCCCCGGGAACAAAACCAGGGCCCCGGGAACAAAACCAGGGACCCGGGAACAAAACCAGGGCCCCGGGGGACAAAACCAGTGCCCCGGGAACAAAACCAGGGCCCGGGGGAGAAAACCAGAACCCCGGGGAGAAAACCACAGCCCCGGGGAGAAAACCAGAGCCCCGGGAACAAAACCAGAGCCCCGGGAACAAAACCAGAGCCCGGGGAACAAAACCAGGGCCCGGGGAACAAAACCAGAGTCCCGGGAACAAAACCGCGGCCCGCGGGAGAGAACCAGAGCCAGCGGGAGAGAACCAGAGCCAGCGGGAGAGAACCAGAGCTCCGGGAACAAAACCAGAGACCCGGAAACAAAACCAGAGCCCCGGAAACAAAACCAGGGCCCGGGGAACAAAACCAGAGCCCGGGGAACAAAACCAGGGCCCCGGGGACAAAACCAGAGCGCTGGAAACAAAAACAGAGCCCGGAGGACAAAACCAGGGCCCGGGAAACAAAACCAGAACCCCGGGGAGAAAACCAGAGCCCCGGGAACAAAACCAGAGCCCCGGGAAAAAAACCAGAGCCCCGGGAACAAAACCAGAGCACGGGAAACAAAACCAGAGCACGGGGGACAAAACCAGGGCCCCGGGAACAAAACCAGGGCCCCGGGAACAAAACCAGGGCCCCGGGAACAAAACCAGGGCCCCGGGAACAAAACCAGGGCCCCGGGAACACAACCAGGGCCCCGGGAACACAACCAGGGCCCGGGGAACACAACCAGGGCCCCGGGAATAAAACCACAGCCCCGGGAACAAAACCAGAGCCCCGGGAACAAAACCAGAGCCCCGGGAACAAAACCAGAGCCCCGGGAACAAAACCAGAGCCCCGGGAACAAAACCAGAGCCCCGGGAACAAAACCAGGGCCCCGGGAACAAAACCAGAGCCCCGGGAAAAAAACCAGAGCCCCGGGAACAAAACCAGAGCACGGGAAACAAAACCAGAGCACGGGAAACAAAACCAGGGCCCCGGGAACAAAACCAGGGCCCCGGGAACAAAACCAGGGCCCCGGGAACAAAACCAGGGCCCCGGGAACACAACCAGGGCCCCGGGAACACAACCAGGGCCCCGGGAACACAACCAGGGCCCCGGGAACACAACCAGGGCCCCGGGAACACAACCAGGGCCCCGGGAACACAACAGGGCCCCAGAAACAAAACCAGAGCCCCGGGAACAAAACCAGGGCCCCGGGAAAAAAACCAGGGCCCCGGGAAAAAAACCAGGGCCCCGGGAACAAAACCAGGGCCCCGGGAACAAAACCAGGGCCCCGGGAACAAAACAAGAGCCCCGGGAACAAAACCGCGGCCCGCGGGAAAAAAACCAGGGCCGCGGGAAAAAAACCAGGGCCGCGGGAAAAAAACCAGGGCCCCGGGAACAAAACCAGAGCCCCGGGAACAAAACCAGAGCCCCGGGAACAAAACCAGGGCCCGGGGGACAAAACCAGGGCCCGGGGAAGAAAACCAGGGCCCGGGGGACAAAACAAGGGCCCGGGGGACAAAACCAGGGCCGCGGGAACAAAACCAGGGCCCCGGGGAGAAAACCAGAGCCCCGGGGAGAAAACCAGAGCGCCGGGGAGAAAACCAGAGCCCTGGGAACAAAACCAGGGCCCCGGGAACAAAACCAGGGCCCCGGGAACAAAACCAGGGCCCGGGGGAAACAACCAGGGCCGCGGGAACAAAACAAGGGCCTCGGGAACAAAACAAGGGCCTCGGGAACAAAACCAGGGCCCGGGGGACAAAACCAGGGCCCGGGGGACAAAACCAGGGCCCCGGGAACAAAACCAGGGCCCCGGGAACAAAACCAGGGCCCGGGGAACAAAACCAGGGCCCCTGGAACAAAACCAGGGCCCCGGGAACAAAACCAGGGCCCCGGGAACAAAACCAGGGCCCCGGGAACAAAACCAGGGCCCCGGGAACAAAACCAGGGCCCGGGGGACAAAACCAGGGCCCGGGGGACAGAACCAGGGCCCGGGGGACAGAACCAGGGCCCGGGGGACAGAACCAGGGCCCGGGGGACAAAACCAGAGCCCCGGGGACAAAACCAGAGCCCCGGGGACAAAACCAGAACCCCGGGAACAAAACCAGGGCCCGGGGGACAAAACCAGGGCCCGGGAACAAAACCAGAGCCCCGGGAAAAAAACCAGAGCCCCAGAACAAAACCGAGCCCCGGGAACAAAACCAGAGCCCCGGGAAAAAAACCAGGGCCCCGGGAACAAAGCCAGGGCCCCGGGAACAAAACCAGGGCCCGGGAAACAAAACCAGAGCGCGGGAAACAAAACCAGAGCCCGGGGGACAAAACCAGGGCCCCGGGAACAAAACCAGGGCCCGGGGGAGAAAACCAGAACCCCGGGGAGAAAACCAGAGCCTGGGGAACAAAACCAGGGCCCGGGGAACAAAACCAGAGTCCCGGGAACAAAACCGCGGCCCGCGGGAGAGAACCAGAGCCAGCGGGAGAGAACCAGGGCCCCGGGAACAAAACCAGAGCCCCGGAAACAAAACCAGAGCCCCGGAAACAAAACCAGGGCCCGGGGAACAAAACCAGGGCCCGGGGAACAAAACCAGGGCCCGGGGAACAAAACCAGGGCCCCGGGAACAAAACCAGAGCCCCGGGAACAAAACCAGAGCCCGGGGGACAAAACCAGGGCCCGGGGGACAAAACCAGAGCCCGGGGGACAAAACCAGAGCCCGGGGGACAAAACCAGAGCCCGGGGGACAAAACCAGGGCCCTGGAAACAAAACCAGAGCCCCGGGAACAAAACCAGAGCCCGGGGAACAAAACCAGAGCCCCGGGAACAAAACCAGGGCCCCGGGAACAAAACCAGGGCCCCGGGAACAAAACCAGGGCCCCGGGAACAAAACCAGGGCCCTGGGAACAAAACCAGGGCCCCGGGAACAAAACCAGGACCCCGGGAACAAAACAAGAGCCCGGGGGACAAAACCAGTGCCCCGGGAACAAAACCAGGGCCCGGGGGAGAAAACCAGAACCCCGGGGAGAAAACCACAGCCCCGGGGAGAAAACCAGAGCCCCGGGAACAAAACCAGAGCCCCGGCAACAACACCAGAGCCCGGGGAACAAAACCAGGGCCCGGGGAACAAAACCAGAGTCCCGGGAACAAAACCGCGGCCCGCGGGAGAGAACCAGAGCCAGCGGGAGAGAACCAGAGCCAGCGGGAGAGAACCAGAGCTCCGGGAACAAAACCAGAGACCCGGAAACAAAACCAGAGCCCCGGAAACAAAACCAGGGCCCGGGGAACAAAACCAGAGCCCGGGGAACAAAACCAGGGCCCCAGGGACAAAACCAGAGCGCTGGAAACAAAAACAGAGCCCGGAGGACAAAACCAGGGCCCGGGAAACAAAACCAGAACCCCGGGGAGAAAACCAGAGCCCCGGGAACAAAACCAGAGCCCCGGGAAAAAAACCAGAGCCCCGGGAACAAAACCAGAGCACGGGAAACAAAACCAGAGCACGGGGGACAAAACCAGAGCACGGGGGACAAAACCAGGGCCCCGGGAACAAAACCAGGGCCCCGGGAACAAAACCAGGGCCCCGGGAACAAAACCAGGGCCCCGGGAACAAAACCAGGGCCCCGGGAACAAAACCAGGGCCCCGGGAACAAAACCAGGGCCCCGGGAACAAAACCAGGGCCCCGGGAACAAAACCAGGGCCCCGGGAACAAAACCAGGGCCCCGGGAACAAAACCAGAGCCCCGGGAACAAAACCAGAGCCCCGGGAACACAACCAGGGCCCCGGGAACAAAACCAGGGCCCCGGGAACAAAACCAGGGCCCCAGAAACAAAACCAGAGCCCCGGGAACAAAACCAGAGCCCCGGGAACAAAACCACAGCCCGGGAGAGAAAACCAGAACCCCGGGGAGAAAACCAGAGCCCCGGGAACAAAACCAGGGCCCGGGGGACAAAACCAGGGCCCCGGGAACAAAACCAGGGCCCCGGGAACAAAACCAGGGCCCCGGGAACAAAACCAGGGCCCGGGAAAGAAAACCAGGGCCCTGGGAACAAAACCAGGGCCCCGGGAACAAAACCAGAGCCCCGGGAACAAAACCAGGGCCCCGGGAACAAAACCAGGGCCCGGGGGACAAAACCAGGGCGCGGGGGACAAAACCAGGGCGCGGGGGACAAAACCAGTGCCCCGGGAACACAACCAGGGCCCCGGGAACACAACCAGGGCCCCGGGAACACAACCATGACCCGGGGAACAAAACCAGGGCCCCGGGAACAAAACCAGAGCCCCGGAAACAAAACCAGGGCCCCGGGAACAAAACCAGGGCCCCGGGAACAAAACCAGGGCCCCGGGAACAAAACCAGGGCCCCGGGAACAAAACCAGGGCCCCGGGAACAAAACCAGGGCCCCGGGAACAAAACCAGAGCCCCGGGAACAAAACCAGAGCCCCGGGAATAAAACCGCGGCCCGCAGGAAAAAAACCAGGGCCCCGGGAAAAAAACCAGGGCCCCGGGAAAAAAACCAGGGCCCCGGGAAAAAAACCAGGGCCCCGGGAAAAAAACCAGAGCCCCGGGAAAAAAACCAGGGCCCCGGGAACAAAACAAGGGCCCCGGGAACAAAACAAGAGCCCCAGGAAAAAAACGCGGCCCGCGGGAAAAAAACCAGGGCCGCGGGAAAAAAACCAGGGCCCCTGGAAAAAAATCAGGGCCCCGGGAACAAAACCAGAGCCCCGGGAACAAAACCAGGGCCCGGGGGACAAAACCAGGGCCCGGGGAAGAAAACCAGGGCCCGGGGAAGAAAACCAGGGCCCGGGGGACAAAACCAGGGCCCGGGGGACAAAACCAGGGCTGCGGGAAAAAAAACAGGGCCCGGGGAGAAAACCAGAGCCCCGGAGAGAAAACCAGAGCCCCGGGAACAAAACCAGGGCCTCGGGAACAAAATCAGGGCCCGGGGGACAAAACCAGGGCCCCGGGAACAAAACCAGGGTCCCGGGAACAAAACCAGAGCCCCGGGAACAAAACCAGAGCCCCGGGAACAAAACCAGAGCCCCGGGAACAAAACCAGGGCCCCGGGAACAAAACCAGGGCCCGAGGGACAAAACCAGAGCGCGGGAAACAAAACCAGAGCCCGGGGGACAAAACCAGGGCCCGGGGAACAAAACCAGAGCCCCGGGGAGAAAACCAGAGCCCCGGGAACAAAACCAGAGCCCCGGGAACAAAACCAGAGCCCCGGGGAGAAAACCAGAGCCCCGGGAACACAACCAGGGCACCTGGAACACAACCAGGGCACCTGGAACACAACCAGGGCACCTGGAACACAACCAGGGCACCTGGAACACAACCAGGGCACCTGGAACACAACCAGGGCCCCGGGAAGAAAACCAGGGCCCCGGGAAGAAAACCAGGGCCCCGGGAAGAAAACCAGGGCCCCGGGAAGAAAACCAGGGCCCCGGGAAGAAAACCAGGGCCCCGGGAACAAAACCAGGGCCCCGGGAAGAAAACCAGGGCCCCGGGAACAAAACCAGGGCCCCGGGAACAAAACCAGGGCCCGGGGGACAAAACCAGGGCCCCAGAAACAAAACCAGGGCCCCGGGAACAAAACCAGAGCCCGGGGGAGAAAACCAGAACCCCGGGGAGAAAACCAGAGCCCCGGGAACAAAACCAGGGCCCCGGGAACAAAACCAGGGCCCCGGGAACAAAACCAGGGCCCGGGGAAGAAAACCAGGGCCCCGGGAACAAAACCAGGGCCCGGGGGACAAAACCAGGGCCCCGGGAACAAAACCAGAGCCCCGGGAACAAAACCAGGGCCCCGGGAACAAAACCAGGGCCCGGGGGACAAAACCAGGGCGCGGGGGACAAAACCAGGGCGCGGGGGACAAAACCAGGGCGCGGGGGACAAAACCAGGGCGCGGGGGACAAAACCAGGGCCCCGGGAACACAACCAGGGCCCCGGGAACACAACCAGGGCCCCGGGAACACAACCAGGGCCCCGGGAACACAACCAGGGCCCCGGGAACACAACCAGGGCCCCGGGAACACAACCAGGGCCCCGGGAACACAACCAGGGCCCCGGGAACACAACCAGGGCCCCGGGAACACAACCAGGGCCCCGGGAACACAACCAGGGCCCCGGGAACACAACCAGGGCCCCGGGAACACAACCAGGGCCCCGGGAACACAACCAGGGCCCCAGAAACAAAACCAGAGCCCCGGGAACAAAACCAGGGCCCCGGGAAAAAAACCAGGGCCCCGGGAAAAAAACCAGGGCCCCGGGAAAAAAACCAGGGCCCCGGGAACAAAACAAGAGCCCCGGGAACAAAACCGCGGCCCGCGGGAAAAAAACCAGGGCCGCGGGAAAAAAACCAGGGCCCCTGGAAAAAAATCAGGGCCCCGGGAACAAAACCAGGGCCCCGGGAACAAAACCAGGGCCCGGGGGAAACAACCAGGGCCGCGGGAACAAAACAAGGGCCTCGGGAACAAAACCAGGGCCCGGGGGACAAAACCAGGGCCCGGGGGACAAAACCAGGGCCCGGGGGACAAAACCAGGGCCCCGGGAACAAAACCAGGGCCCCGGGAACAAAACCAGGGCCCCGGGAACAAAACCAGGGCCCGGGGAACAAAACCAGGGCCCCGGGAACAAAACCAGGGCCCGGGGGACAAAACCAGGGCCCGGGGGACAGAACCAGGGCCCCGGGGACAGAACCAGGGCCCGGGGGACAAAACCAGAGCCCCGGGGACAAAACCAGAGCCCCGGGGACAAAACCAGAACCCCGGGAACAAAACCAGGGCCCGGGGGACAAAACCAGGGCCCGGGGGACAAAACCAGAGCCCCGGGAAAAAAACCAGAGCCCCAGAACAAAACCGAGCCCCGGGAACAAAACCAGAGCCCCGGGAAAAAAACCAGGGCCCCGGGAACAAAGCCAGGGCCCCGGGAACAAAACCAGGGCCCGGGAAACAAAACCAGAGCGCGGGAAACAAAACCAGAGCCCGGGGGACAAAACCAGGGCCCCGGGAACAAAACCAGGGCCCGGGGGAGAAAACCAGAACCCCGGGGAGAAAACCAGAGCCTGGGGAACAAAACCAGGGCCCGGGGAACAAAACCAGAGTCCCGGGAACAAAACCGCGGCCCGCGGGAGAGAACCAGAGCCAGCGGGAGAGAACCAGGGCCCCGGGAACAAAACCAGAGCCCCGGAAACAAAACCAGAGCCCCGGAAACAAAACCAGGGCCCGGGGAACAAAACCAGAGCCCGGGGAACAAAACCAGGGCCCCGGGGACAAAACCAGAGCACGGGAAACAAAAACAGAGCCCGGGGGACAAAACCAGGGCCCGGGGGACAAAACCAGGGCCCGGGAAACAAAACCAGAACCCCGGGGAGAAAACCAGAGCCCCGGGAACAAAACCAGAGCCCCGGGAACAAAACCAGGGCCCCGGGAACAAAACCCCTGACCCCGACCCCTGACCCCAACCCTAACCCCAACCCTAACCCTAACCCCTGACCCTAACCCTAACCCTAACCCTGACCCCTGACCCTACCCCCTGACCCTGACCCTGACCCCTGACCCCTGACCCTGACCCTAAACCCTGACCCCGACCCCTGACCCCTGACCCCTGACCCTGACCCCGACCCCTGACCCCTGACCCCTAACCCCAACCCTAACCCAAGTAGTAATCTACATTTCTTTAAAACTATTCAAAGCTACTACAACCTTTACACAACTACAAATACTTGAAATATACTTAGGAGCCAGTAACACACAGGCATTCTTTTAACCGGTCCGTAGCTAAATTTATCTATAGATATTGACAACTCTCCCTCTGTTGACTAATTCTCATTTAAATCGTCATTTGCAAAAGTTATTAGCACAACAGTCCCTCAGAAAGAGCTGTGAACACTTGTAACAATTCCCCCCCCCAACAGCTATCTTTACCCACAGACATTAACAACGCCCACTTGGCTAGGTACTTTCATTTGTTTTTTCAGTTCTTACTGTGATTCCAATCAAGAAAAATTTCTGCCTGTAATTTTTCTAAAAGTAAGTTTTACGTGTAATTTGGTCCGTTGCTGACTCCCAGTAAAATTTTCAATATCATTTTTTACATTTCAAATGTACAATGTACTTTCATTTCCGAGATAAAAATTACTCTCTAGTTGACCAAATACTTGCAACAATTACATTTACTCGCTTCTCACTCATTATTTTAGAAAATACATTGCGCCTCTAAAAACCAGCGCCCCGGGAACAAAACCAGCACCCCGGCAACAAAACCAACGCCCCGGCAACAAAACCAACGCCCCGGCAACAAAACCAGCGCCCCGGCAACAAAACCGCAGCCCGCGGGAGAAAACCAGAGCCGGGAAACAAAACCAGAGCCCCGGGGAACAAAACCAGAGCCCCGGGGAATAAAACCAGAGCCCCGGCCTCAAAAGCCGGGCCCGAGGCGCGTTACCCGAGCTCCGAACAGTGGAAGTGGCGCCCCGTGAGCAGCAGAACCGGCACCTAGAACCGGCACCTAGAACCCGCACCTAGAAACCCAGGAGCCTGCTGTGGGCACACCGGGACCCCCAGCAGCACCGCAAATAGGCCCAGAAGCACGCCAAGATGCCCAGAAGCATCCTCTGGCCACCCCGACAACCCCAGGAGCACCCCGTGGGCACACAGGGACTCCCAGAGCATCCAGAACCCCCACAAGCACCCCAAGACCCCCACGAGCACCCCGTGGGCATCCAGAGACCCCCCCGGAGCACAACAAGAACCCCCAGAAGCACCCCAAGACCCTCAGGACCATCCTCTGGGCACCCAGACACCCACGGGACCACCCCAAGAACCCCCGGCAGCACCCCAAAGGCAGCCGGTACAGACCTCAGAGTTCTGCACCATCTATTTGCATGGACCTTAACAGACCTCATGCTTTCCCACAGGAGACTTCTCTCACCTTCAGCCCTCTATCTTGTGATGCGCAGGCCCGGGCCGTTTACTCGGCGTCTCCCGTCACTTTGGGGTTCCTTTAGACTGGCTTTCGAGGATTCCTTTACAAGGGGAGCACACATAGGCTACACAGACTATAAGCAAGGGGAAAAGCAAGCACTTCAGTCACTACAATCATGCCTTACGCTAAGGGTATTTTGCAAAGCCAGTGTCTTACCAACCCGACGACCAGCAGAAAGACGAACCATCCCTACATTCTCGGATCGTCTTGCGCCGCAAACTCAGCCCCAGCAGTCGGTAGGTGCCAGCTTTACGTGGGCGTCCCCACGGAGGCAACGGTGACCTCGCTGTACACCGGCCCACTGTTCTTCGGGAAAATCCCGGTATTTATACATTTGCCAAGGAAACGGGTTTCGACACACGTGGCCAGCGGGTGCCGAAACACGCCTCAATTGGCAACTCTCAACATAGGGAGCCTACGGCGCATGCGCTCGCCGATCGAGCGCGCTGCACGAGCCACAGCCACCCCGTCTATTGGTTCCTAGGCCTTGTTCACGCAACATATTACCATAGTCCAGCATTTACGTATTAACCTACACTCAAGCCAACAGCAAAAGGTAACAAAGCAAGCAAAATTATACCTTGTACTTTATATTTCTTCGTTACGGCACGTCTTCCACGTCCTTCACGTCCTCCCCTAACATTTTCTCAACCTTCCTTCTCCTTCTGTATTCAGCATTTTCACACAATAGACCATGAACCGTCTGTTTTCTATGCTGACTGCCGTTTTCTTAGCTATCTATTTCTCACCCAGCGTCCAGCCACGGACCAAAAGCCCATCTTTTAACCCTTCCGTATGCGTGTGTATCTCCCGTCAGCTGCGGACAGACTAAAACAGAACAGACCTCATCGACACCCAAATCCAACTGCAAAACCCACCTCAGTAAGGCTCGTGAACACACCTCCCTTTCCCAACCAAAAGGTGCCCTGGTCCCAAAAGTTTAGAAACCCCTTCTCTTCTCCTCAACCGTCAGGGAAGGAACCCCGCTCCTTCCTGACAGCTCCTGCCCTGGATTTGCACCCCTGAACCCCCTGTGTCGCCCGCTCCCCGGGAGCTGCTCTTCCCAGCTATGCCCAGGCTTCCGCGAGCACCTCCTATCTTCCACCTTCCCACACACTCTCACCTCTGCTACAGCCCCACAAAATAAGCAAAGTCCTGACGCTTGTCATCTACGAGGGGCTGGCCGCAAGCTGCATCCGTTCTAGGGACAACATGATACTCTGTGGGCGAACGGGAAAGGCCATGAGCCGTTCCATACGCTGAAAGGTACTATGCCTTATATGTCCCTGCTACTTTCTTGAACAATGCTAGAACTCCGTCTACAGATGCATACAAGATGCTCACCTCAACCCCTGCTAAATACTCTCACCATTGCTCCTATCCAGAGACGATGTCAACAGCTTCTGCAATATACAGCAAGTCTGGTGGAAAAAAAAAACACAACAAGGTTCCATCTTCAATAAAGTCAGGAATTCCAAAACAATACAATGCACCTGGAATAAAATAAAAACCAAAACCATATTATTAACCAAAACCATACATCTTGCCACCTCTGAACACCCAATACAAATTTACTGACCTTGGGGGGGAAAAAAAAAAAGCTGCATACAAGTGTGCTTTCTTCTACACATGCAGCTGAACCTTGACTGGTCCGGAAGCCCTTACCTTAAACAGACACCTCTGCTTCTCTAAATATCAAAACAAGACTATGCAAAGAGCTTAGGCAGCTCAAAAGCTGCAGTCAGCTGCAGGAACAGCAGACCACCACCTCCAGAGAAGCCCAGCAGCAGAATGAGCTGCCTGAGGAGAGGCTGTAGCTCATATGCTCCGGGCCCCACCCACCACCCTTCCCACAATCCCCTGGCAAAGGGGAGGAGAGAACGACCAGAAGCACGGGGAACAAAACCAGAGCCCCGGCAACAAAACCAGGGCCCGGGGGACAAAACCAGAGCCCCGGGAACAAAACAAGAGCCCGGAGAACAAAACCAGAGCCCCGGGAACAAAACCAGAGCCCCGGGAACAAAACCAGAGCCCGGGGAACAAAACCAGAGCCCCGGGAACAAAACCAGGGCCCCGGGAACAAAACCAGGGCCCCGGGAACAAAACCAGGACCCCGGGAACAAAACAAGAGCCCGGGGGACAAAACCAGTGCCCCGGGAACAAAACCAGGGCCCGGGGGAGAAAACCAGAACCCCGGGGAGAAAACCACAGCCCCGGGGAGAAAACCAGAGCCCCGGGAAAAAAACCAGAGCCCCGGGAACAAAACCAGAGCCCGGGGAACAAAACCAGGGCCCGGGGAACAAAACCAGAGTCCCGGGAACAAAACCGCGGCCCGCGGGAGAGAACCAGAGCCAGCGGGAGAGAACCAGAGCCAGCGGGAGAGAACCAGAGCTCCGGGAACAAAACCAGAGACCCGGAAACAAAACCAGGGCCCGGGGAACAAAACCAGAGCCCGGGGAACAAAACCAGGGCCCCGGGGACAAAACCAGAGCGCTGGAAACAAAAACAGAGCCCGGAGGACAAAACCAGGGCCCGGGAAACAAAACCAGAACCCCGGGGAGAAAACCAGAGCCCCGGGAAAAAAACCAGAGCCCCGGGAACAAAACCAGAGCCCGGGAAACAAAACCAGAGCACGGGAAACAAAACCAGAGCCCCAGGAACAAAACCAGAGCCCCGGGAACAAAACCACAGCCCGGGAGAGAAAACCAGAACCCCGGGGAGAAAACCAGAGCCCCGGGAACAAAACCAGGGCCCGGGGGACAAAACCAGGGCCCCGGGAACAAAACCAGGGCCCCGGGAACAAAACCAGGGCCCCGGGAACAAAACCAGGGCCCCGGGAACAAAACCAGGGCCCCGGGAAGAAAACCAGGGCCCCGGGAACAAAACCAGGGCCCGGGAAAGAAAACCAGGGCCCCGGGAACAAAACCAGGGCCCCGGGAACAAAACCAGGGCCCCGGGAACAAAACCAGGGCCCGGGGGACAAAACCAGGGCGCGGGGGACAAAACCAGGGCGCGGGGGACAAAACCAGTGCCCCGGGAACACAACCAGGGCCCCGGGAACACAACCAGGGCCCCGGGAACACAACCATGACCCGGGGAACAAAACCAGGGCCCCGGGAACAAAACCAGAGCCCCGGAAACAAAACCAGGGCCCCGGAAACAAAACCAGGGCCCCGGAAACAAAACCAGGGCCCCGGAAACAAAACCAGGGCCCCGGGAACAAAACCAGAGCCCCGGGAACAAAACCAGAGGCCCGGGAACAAAACCAGAGGCCCGGGAACAAAACAAGAGCCCCGGGAACAAAACAAGAGCCCCGGGAACAAAACAAGAGCCCCGGGAATAAAACCGCGGCCCGCGGGAAAAAAACCAGGGCCCCGGGAAAAAAACCAGGGCCCCGGGAACAAAACCAGAGCCCCGGGAAAAAAACCAGGGCCCCGGGAAAAAAACCAGGGCCCCGGGAAAAAAACCAGAGCCCCGGGAAAAAAACCAGAGCCCTGGGAAAAAAACAAGGGCCCCGGGAACAAAACCAGGGCCCGGGGGACAAAACCAGGGCGCGGGGGACAAAACCAGGATCCCGGGAACAAAACCAGTGCCCGGGGGAGAAAACCAGGGCCCGGGGGACAAAACCAGGGCCCCGGGAAAAAAACCAGGGCCCGGGGGACAAAACCAGGGCCCCGGGGGACAAAACCAGGGCTGCGGGAAAAAAAACAGGGCCCGGGGAGAAAACCAGAGCCCCGGAGAGAAAACCAGAGCCCCGGGAACAAAACCAGGGCCTCGGGAACAAAACCAGGGCCCGGGGGACAAAACCAGGGCCCCGGGAACAAAACCAGGGTCCCGGGAACAAAACAAGAGCCCCGGGAACAAAACCAGAGCCCCGGGAACAAAACCAGAGCCCCGGGAACAAAACCAGGGCCCCGGGAACAAAACCAGGGCCCGAGGGACAAAACCAGAGCGCGGGAAACAAAACCAGAGCCCGGGGGACAAAACCAGGGCCCGGGGAACAAAACCAGAGCCCCGGGGAGAAAACCAGAGCCCCGGGAACAAAACCAGAGCCCCGGGAACAAAACCAGAGCCCCGGGAACACAACCAGGGCACCTGGAACACAACCAGGGCACCTGGAACACAACCAGGGCCCCGGGAAGAAAACCAGGGCCCCGGGAACAAAACCAGGGCCCCGGGAACAAAACCAGGGCCCCGGGAACAAAACCAGGGCCCCGGGAACAAAACCAGGGACCCAGAAACAAAACCAGGGCCCCGGGAACAAAACCAGAGCCCGGGGGAGAAAACCAGAACCCGGGGGAGAAAACCAGAACCCCGGGGAGAAAACCAGAACCCCGGGGAGAAAACCAGGGCCCCGGGAACAAAACCAGGGCCCCGGGAACAAAACCAGGGCCCGGGGAAGAAAACCAGGGCCCCGGGAACAAAACCAGGGCCCCGGGAACAAAACCAGGGCCCGGGGGACAAAACCAGGGCCCGGGGGACAAAACCAGGGCGCGGGGGACAAAACCAGGGCGCGGGGGACAAAACCAGGGCGTGAGGGACAAAACCAGGGCCCCGGGAACACAACCAGGGCCCCGGGAACACAACCAGGGCCCCGGGAACACAACCAGGGCCCCGGGAACACAACCAGGGCCCCGGGAACACAACCAGGGCCCCGGGAACACAACCAGGGCCCCGGGAACACAACCAGGGCCCCGGGAACACAACCAGGGCCCCGGGAAAAAAACCAGGGCCCCGGGAACAAAACCAGGGCCCCGGGAACAAAACCAGGGCCCCGGGAACAAAACCAGGGCCCCGGGAACAAAACAAGAGCCCCAGGAAAAAAACGCGGCCCGCGGGAAAAAAACCAGGGCCGCGGGAAAAAAACCAGGGCCCCTGGAAAAAAATCAGGGCCCCGGGAACAAAACCAGAGCCCCGGGAACAAAACCAGAGCCCCGGGAACAAAACCAGAGCCCCGGGAACAAAACCAGAGCCCCGGGAACAAAACCAGAGCACGGGAAACAAAACCAGAGCACGGGGGACAAAACCAGGGCCCCGGGGAGAAAACCAGAGCCCCGGGAACAAAACCAGAGCCCCGGGAACAAAACCAGAGCCCCGGGAACAAAACAAGAGCCCCAGGAAAAAAACGCGGCCCGCGGGAAAAAAACCAGGGCCGCGGGAAAAAAACCAGGGCCCCTGGAAAAAAATCAGGGCCCCGGGAACAAAACCAGAGCCCCGGGAACAAAACCAGAGCCCCGGGAACAAAACCAGAGCCCCGGGAACAAAACCAGAGCCCCGGGAACAAAACCAGGGCCCGGGGGACAAAACCAGGGCCCGGGGAAGAAAACCAGGGCCCGGGGGACAAAACAAGGGCCCAGGGGACAAAACCAGGGCCGCGGGAACAAAACCAGGGCCCCAGGGAGAAAACCAGAGCCCCGGGGAGAAAACCAGAGCGCCGGGGAGAAAACCAGAGCGCCGGGGAGAAAACCAGAGCCCTGGGAACAAAACCAGGGCCCCGGGAACAAAACCAGGGCCCCGGGAACAAAACCAGGGCCCGGGGGAAACAACCAGGGCCGCGGGAACAAAACAAGGGCCTCGGGAACAAAACCAGGGCCCGGGGGACAAAACCAGGGCCCGGGGGACAAAACCAGGGCCCCGGGAACAAAACCAGGGCCCGGGGAACAAAACCAGGGCCCCTGGAACAAAACCAGGGCCCCTGGAACAAAACCAGGGCCCCGGGAACAAAACCAGGGCCCGGGGGACAAAACCAGGGCCCGGGGGACAAAACCAGGGCCCGGGGGACAAAACCAGGGCCCGGGGGACAAAACCAGAGCCCCGGGGACAAAACCAGAACCCCGGGAACAAAACCTGGGCCCCGGGAACAAAACCAGGGCCCGGGGGACAAAACCAGAGCCCCGGGAAAAAAACCAGAGCCCCAGAACAAAACCGAGCCCCGGGAACAAAACCAGAGCCCCGGGAACAAAACCAGGGCCCCGGGAACAAAGCCAGGGCCCCGGGAACAAAGCCAGGGCCCCGGGAACAAAACCAGGGCCCGGGAAACAAAACCAGAGCGCGGGAAACAAAACCAGAGCCCGGGGGACAAAACCAGGGCCCCGGGAACAAAACCAGGGCCCGGGGGAGAAAACCAGAACCCCGGGGAGAAAACCAGAGCCTGGGGAACAAAACCAGGGCCCGGGGAACAAAACCAGAGTCCCGGGAAGAAAACCGCGGCCCGCGGGAGAGAACCAGAGCCAGCGGGAGAGAACCAGAGCTCCAGGAACAAAACCAGAGCCCCGGAAACAAAACCAGAGCCCCGGAAACAAAACCAGGGCCCGGGGAACAAAACCAGGGCCCGGGGAACAAAACCAGGGCCCCGGGGACAAAACCAGAGCACGGGAAACAAAAACAGAGCCCGGGGGACAAAACCAGGGCCCGGGAAACAAAACCAGAACCCCGGGGAGAAAACCAGAGCCCCGGGAACAAAACCAGAGCCCCGGGAACAAAACCAGAGCCCCGGGAACAAAACCCCTGACCCCGACCCCTGACCCCGATCCCTGACCCCTGACCCCTGACCCCAACCCTAACCCTAACCCCTGACCCTAACCCTAACCCTGACCCCTGACCCCTGACCCTAACCCCTGACCCTGACCCCTGACCCTGACCCCTGACCCTGACCCCTGACCCTGACCCCTGACCCTAAACCCTGACCCTGACCCTAAACCCTGACCCTGACCCCTGACCCTGACCCCTGACCACGACCCCTGACCCTAACCCCTGACCCTGACCCCGACCCCTGACCCCGACCCCTGACCCTGACCCCGACCCCTGACCCCGACCCCTGACCCCTGACCCCGACCCCTGACCCCGACCCCTGACCCCTGACCCCTGACCCCAACCCTAACCCAAGTAGTAATCTACATTTCTTTAAAACTATTCAAAGCTACTACAACCTTTACACAACTACAAATACTTGAAATATACTTAGGAGCCAGTAACACACAGGCATTCTTCTAACCGGTCCGTAGCTAAATTTATCTATAGATATTGACAACTCTCCCTCTGTTGACTAATTCTCATTTAAATCGTCATTTGCAAAAGTTATTAGCACAACAGTCCCTCAGAAAGAGCTGTGAACACTTGTAACAATTCCCCCCCCCAACAGCTATCTTTACCCACAGACATTAACAACGCCCACTTGGCTAGGTACTTTCATTTGTTTTTTCAGTTCTTACTGTGATTCCAATCAAGAAAAATTTCTGCCTGTAATTTTTCTAAAAGTAAGTTTTACGTGTAATTTGGTCCGTTGCTGACTCCCAGTAAAATTTTCAATATCATTTTTTACATTTCAAATGTACAATGTACTTTCATTTCCGAGATAAAAATTACTCTCTGCTTGACCAAATACTTGCAACAATTACATTTACTCGCTTCTCACTCATTATTTTAGAAAATACATTGCGCCTCTAAAAACCAGCGCCCCGGGAACAAAACCAGCACCCCGGCAACAAAACCAACGCCCCGGCAACAAAACCAGCGCCCCGGCAACAAAACCGCAGCCCGCGGGAGAAAACCAGAGCCGGGAAACAAAACCAGAGCCCCGGGGAACAAAACCAGAGCCCCGGGGAATAAAACCAGAGCCCCGGCCTCAAAAGCCGGGCCCGAGGCGCGTTACCCGAGCTCCGAACAGTGGAAGTGGCGCCCCGTGAGCAGCAGAACCGGCACCTAGAACCGGCACCTAGAACCCGCACCTAGAAACCCAGGAGCCTGCTGTGGGCACACCGGGACCCCCAGCAGCACCGCAAATAGGCCCAGAAGCACGCCAAGATGCCCAGAAGCATCCTCTGGCCACCCCGACAACCCCAGGAGCACCCCGTGGGCACACAGGGACTCCCAGAGCATCCAGAACCCCCACAAGCACCCCAAGACCCCCACGAGCACCCCGTGGGCATCCAGAGACCCCCCCGGAGCACAACAAGAACCCCCAGAAGCACCCCAAGACCCTCAGGACCATCCTCTGGGCACCCAGACACCCACGGGACCACCCCAAGAACCCCCGGCAGCACCCCAAAGGCAGCCGGTACAGACCTCAGAGTTCTGCACCATCTATTTGCATGGACCTTAACAGACCTCATGCTTTCCCACAGGAGACTTCTCTCACCTTCAGCCCTCTATCTTGTGATGCGCAGGCCCGGGCCGTTTACTCGGCGTCTCCCGTCACTTTGGGGTTCCTTTAGACTGGCTTTCGAGGATTCCTTTACAAGGGGAGCACACATAGGCTACACAGACTATAAGCAAGGGGAAAAGCAAGCACTTCAGTCACTACAATCATGCCTTACGCTAAGGGTATTTTGCAAAGCCAGTGTCTTACCAACCCGACGACCAGCAGAAAGACGAACCATCCCTACATTCTCGGATCGTCTTGCGCCGCAAACTCAGCCCCAGCAGTCGGTAGGTGCCAGCTTTACGTGGGCGTCCCCACGGAGGCAACGGTGACCTCGCTGTACACCGGCCCACTGTTCTTCGGGAAAATCCCGGTATTTATACATTTGCCAAGGAAACGGGTTTCGACACACGTGGCCAGCGGGTGCCGAAACACGCCTCAATTGGCAACTCTCAACATAGGGAGCCTACAGCGCATGCGCTCGCCGATCGAGCGCGCTGCACGAGCCACAGCCACCCCGTCTATTGGTTCCTAGGCCTTGTTCACGCAACATATTACCATAGTCCAGCATTTACGTATTAACCTACACTCAAGCCAACAGCAAAAGGTAACAAAGCAAGCAAAATTATACCTTGTACTTTATATTTCTTCGTTACGGCACGTCTTCCACGTCCTTCACGTCCTCCCCTAACATTTTCTCAACCTTCCTTCTCCTTCTGTATTCAGCATTTTCACACAATAGACCATGAACCGTCTGTTTTCTATGCTGACTGCCGTTTTCTTAGCTATCTATTTCTCACCCAGCGTCCAGCCACGGACCAAAAGCCCATCTTTTAACCCTTCCGTATGCGTGTGTATCTCCCGTCAGCTGCGGACAGACTAAAACAGAACAGACCTCATCGACACCCAAATCCAACTGCAAAACCCACCTCAGTAAGGCTCGTGAACACACCTCCCTTTCCCAACCAAAAGGTGCCCTGGTCCCAAAAGTTTAGAAACCCCTTCTCTTCTCCTCAACCGTCAGGGAAGGAACCCCGCTCCTTCCTGACAGCTCCTGCCCTGGATTTGCACCCCTGAACCCCCTGTGTCGCCCGCTCCCCGGGAGCTGCTCTTCCCAGCTATGCCCAGGCTTCCGCGAGCACCTCCTATCTTCCACCTTCCCACACACTCTCACCTCTGCTACAGCCCCACAAAATAAGCAAAGTCCTGACGCTTGTCATCTACGAGGGGCTGGCCGCAAGCTGCATCCGTTCTAGGGACAACATGATACTCTATGGGCGAACAGGAAAGGCCATGAGCCGTTCCATACGCTGAAAGGTACTATGCCTTATATGTCCCTGCTACTTTCTTGAACAATGCTAGAACTCCGTCTACAGATGCATACAAGATGCTCACCTCAACCCCTGCTAAATACTCTCACCATTGCTCCTATCCAGAGACGATGTCAACAGCTTCTGCAATATACAGCAAGTCTGGTGGAAAAAAAAAACACAACAAGGTTCCATCTTCAATAAAGTCAGGAATTCCAAAACAATACAATGCACCTGGAATAAAATAAAAACCAAAACCATATTATTAACCAAAACCATACATCTTGCCACCTCTGAACACCCAATACAAATTTACTGACCTTGGGGGGAAAAAAAAAAAAGCTGCATACAAGTGTGCTTTCTTCTACACATGCAGCTGAACCTTGACTGGTCCGGAAGCCCTTACCTTAACCAGACCCCTCTGCTTCTCTAAATATCAAAACAAGACTATGCAAAGAGCTTAGGCAGCTCAAAAGCTGCAGTCAGCTGCAGGAACAGCAGACCACCACCTCCAGAGAAGCCCAGCAGCAGAATGAGCTGCCTGAGGAGAGGCTGTAGCTCATATGCTCCGGGCCCCACCCACCACCCTTCCCACAATCCCCTGGCAAAGAGGAGGAGAGAACTACCAGAAGCACGGGGAACAAAACCAGAGCCCCGGGAACAAAACCAGGGCCCGGGGGACAAAACCAGAGCCCCGGGAACAAAACAAGAGCCCGGAGAACAAAACAAGAGCCCCGGGAACAAAACCAGAGCCCCGGGAACAAAACCAGAGCCCGGGGGACAAAACCAGGGCCCGGGGGACAAAACCAGGGCCCGGGGGACAAAACCAGAGCCCGGGGGACAAAACCAGAGCCCGGGGGACAAAACCAGGGCCCTGGAAACAAAACCAGAGCCCCGGGAACAAAACCAGAGCCCGGGGAACAAAACCAGAGCCCCGGGAACAAAACCAGGGCCCCGGGAACAAAACCAGGGCCCCGGGAACAAAACCAGGGCCCCGGGAACAAAACCAGGGCCCCGGGAACAAAACCAGGGCCCCGGGAACAAAACCAGGGCCCCGGGAACAAAACCAGGGCCCAGGGGAGAAAACCAGAACCCCGGGGAGAAAACCACAGCCCCGGGGAGAAAACCGGAGCCCCGGGAACAAAACCAGAGCCCCGGCAACAAAACCAGAGCCCGGGGAACAAAACCAGGGCCCGGGGAACAAAACCAGAGTCCCGGGAACAAAACCGCGGCCCGCGGGAGAGAACCAGAGCCAGCGGGAGAGAACCAGAGCCAGCGGGAGAGAACCAGAGCTCCGGGAACAAAACCAGAGCCCCGGAAACAAAACCAGAGCCCCGGAAACAAAACCAGGGCCCGGGGAACAAAACCACAGCCCGGGGAACAAAACCAGGGCCCCGGGGACAAAACCAGAGCGCTGGAAAGAAAAACAGAGCCCGGAGGACAAAACCAGGGCCCGGAAAACAAAACCAGAACCCCGGGGAGAAAACCAGAGCCCCGGGAACAAAACCAGAGCCCCGGGAACAAAACCAGAGCCCCGGGAACAAAACCAGAGCCCCGGGAACAAAACCAGAGCACGGGAAACAAAACCAGAGCACGGGGGACAAAACCAGGGCCCCGGGGAGAAAACCAGAGCCCCGGGAACAAAACCAGAGCCCCGGGAACAAAACCAGAGCCCCGGGAACAAAACCAGAGCCCCGGGAACACAATCAGGGCCCCTGGAACACAACCAGGGCCCCGGGAACAAAACCAGGGCCCCGGGAACAAAACCAGGGCCCCGGGAACAAAACCAGGGCCCCGGGAACAAAACCAGGGCCCCAGAAACAAAACCAGGGCCCCGGGAACAAAACCAGGGCCCTGGGAACAAAACCAGAGCACCGGGAACACAATCAGGGCCCCTGGAACACAACCAGGGCCCCGGGAACAAAACCAGGGCCCCGGGAACAAAACCAGGGCCCCAGAAACAAAACCAGAGCCCCGGGAACAAAACCAGAGCCCCGGGAACAAAACCAGAGCCCCGGGAACAAAACCACAGCCCGGGGGAGAAAACCAGAACCCCGGGGAGAAAACCAGAGCCCCGGGAACAAAACCAGGGCCCGGGGGACAAAACCAGGGCCCCGGGAACAAAACCAGGGCCCCGGGAACAAAACCAGGGCACCGGGAAGAAAACCAGGGCCCCGGGAAGAAAACCAGGACCCGGGAAAGAAAACCAGGGCCCCGGGAACAAAACCAGGGCCCCGGGAACAAAACCAGGGCCCCGGGAACAAAACCAGGGCCCGGGGGACAAAACCAGGGCCTGGGGGACAAAACCAGGGCGCGGGGGACAAAACCAGGGCCCGGGGCACAAAACCAGTGCCCCGGGAACACAACCAGGGCCCCGGGAACACAACCAGGGCCCCGGGAACACAACCAGGGCCCCGGGAACACAACCATGACCCGGGGAACAAAACCAGGGCCCCGGGAACAAAACCAGAGCCCCGGGAACAAAACCAGGGCCCCGGGAACAAAACCAGGGCCCCGGGAACAAAACCAGAGCCCCGGGAACAAAACCAGAGCCCCGGGAACAAAACAAGAGCCCCGGGAACAAAACCGCGGCCCGCGGGAAAAAAACCAGGGCCCCGGGAACAAAACCAGAGCCCCGGGAACAAAACCAGAGCCCCGGGAACAAAACCAGAGCCCCGGGAACAAAACCAGAGCCCCGGGAACACAATCAGGGCCCGGGGGACAAAACCAGGGCGCGGGGGACAAAACCAGGATCCCGGGAACAAAACCAGTGCCCGGAGGACAAAACCAGGGCCCAGGGGACAAAACCAGGGCCCCGGGGAGAAAACCAGAGCCCCGGGAACAAAACCAGAGCCCCGGGAACAAAACCAGAGCCCCGGGAACAAAACCAGAGCCCCGGGAACACAATCAGGGCCCCTGGAACACAACCAGGGCCCCGGGAACAAAACCAGGGCCCCTGGAACAAAACCAGGGCCCCGGGAACAAAACCAGGGCCGGGGGGACAAAACCAGGGCCCGGGGGACAGAACCAGGGCCCGGGGGACAGAACCAGGGCCCGGGGGACAGAACCAGGGCCCGGGGGACAAAACCAGAGCCCCGGGGACAAAACCAGAACCCCGGGAACAAAACCAGGGCCCGGGGGACAAAACCAGGGCCCGGGGGACAAAACCAGAGCCCCGGGAAAAAAACCAGAGCCCCAGAACAAAACCGAGCCCCGGGAACAAAACCAGAGCCCCGGGAAAAAAAACAGGGCCCCGGGAACAAAGCCAGGGCCCCGGGAACAAAACCAGGGCCCGGGAAACAAAACCAGAGCGCGGGAAACAAAACCAGAGCCCGGGGGACAAAACCAGGGCCCCGGGAACAAAACCAGGGCCCGGGGGAGAAAACCAGAACCCCGGGGAGAAAACCAGAGCCTGGGGAACAAAACCAGGGCCCGGGGAACAAAACCAGAGTCCCGGGAACAAAACCGCGGCCCGCGGGAGAGAACCAGAGCCAGCGGGAGAGAACCAGAGCTCCAGGAACAAAACCAGAGCCCCGGAAACAAAACCAGAGCCCCGGAAACAAAACCAGGGCCCGGGGAACAAAACCAGGGCCCGGGGAACAAAACCAGGGCCCCGGGGACAAAACCAGAGCACGGGAAACAAAAACAGAGCCCGGGGGACAAAACCAGGGCCCGGGAAACAAAACCAGAACCCCGGGGAGAAAACCAGAGCCCCGGGAACAAAACCAGAGCCCCGGGAACAAAACCAGAGCCCCGGGAACAAAACCCCTGACCCCGACCCCTGACCCCGATCCCTGACCCCTGACCCCTGACCCCAACCCTAACCCTAACCCCTGACCCTAACCCTAACCCTGACCCCTGACCCCTGACCCTAACCCCTGACCCTGACCCCTGACCCTGACCCCTGACCCTAAACCCTGACCCTGACCCTAAACCCTGACCCTGACCCCTGACCCTGACCCCTGACCCCTGACCACGACCCCTGACCCTAACCCCTGACCCTGACCCCGACCCCTGACCCCGACCCCTGACCCTGACCCCGACCCCTGACCCCGACCCCTGACCCCGACCCCTGACCCCTGACCCTGACCCCGACCCCTGACCCCGACCCCTGACCCCTGACCCCTGACCCCAACCCTAACCCAAGTAGTAATCTACATTTCTTTAAAACTATTCAAAGCTACTACAACCTTTACACAACTACAAATACTTGAAATATACTTAGGAGCCAGTAACACACAGGCATTCTTCTAACCGGTCCGTAGCTAAATTTATCTATAGATATTGACAACTCTCCCTCTGTTGACTAATTCTCATTTAAATCGTCATTTGCAAAAGTTATTAGCACAACAGTCCCTCAGAAAGAGCTGTGAACACTTGTAACAATTCCCCCCCCCAACAGCTATCTTTACCCACAGACATTAACAACGCCCACTTGGCTAGGTACTTTCATTTGTTTTTTCAGTTCTTACTGTGATTCCAATCAAGAAAAATTTCTGCCTGTAATTTTTCTAAAAGTAAGTTTTACGTGTAATTTGGTCCGTTGCTGACTCCCAGTAAAATTTTCAATATCATTTTTTACATTTCAAATGTACAATGTACTTTCATTTCCGAGATAAAAATTACTCTCTGCTTGACCAAATACTTGCAACAATTACATTTACTCGCTTCTCACTCATTATTTTAGAAAATACATTGCGCCTCTAAAAACCAGCGCCCCGGGAACAAAACCAGCACCCCGGCAACAAAACCAACGCCCCGGCAACAAAACCAGCGCCCCGGCAACAAAACCGCAGCCCGCGGGAGAAAACCAGAGCCGGGAAACAAAACCAGAGCCCCGGGGAACAAAACCAGAGCCCCGGGGAATAAAACCAGAGCCCCGGCCTCAAAAGCCGGGCCCGAGGCGCGTTACCCGAGCTCCGAACAGTGGAAGTGGCGCCCCGTGAGCAGCAGAACCGGCACCTAGAACCGGCACCTAGAACCCGCACCTAGAAACCCAGGAGCCTGCTGTGGGCACACCGGGACCCCCAGCAGCACCGCAAATAGGCCCAGAAGCACGCCAAGATGCCCAGAAGCATCCTCTGGCCACCCCGACAACCCCAGGAGCACCCCGTGGGCACACAGGGACTCCCAGAGCATCTAGAACCCCCACAAGCACCCCAAGACCCCCACGAGCACCCCGTGGGCATCCAGAGACCCCCCCGGAGCACAACAAGAACCCCCAGAAGCACCCCAAGACCCTCAGGACCATCCTCTGGGCACCCAGACACCCACGGGACCACCCCAAGAACCCCCGGCAGCACCCCAAAGGCAGCCGGTACAGACCTCAGAGTTCTGCACCATCTATTTGCATGGACCTTAACAGACCTCATGCTTTCCCACAGGAGACTTCTCTCACCTTCAGCCCTCTATCTTGTGATGCGCAGGCCCGGGCCGTTTACTCGGCGTCTCCCGTCACTTTGGGGTTCCTTTAGACTGGCTTTCGAGGATTCCTTTACAAGGGGAGCACACATAGGCTACACAGACTATAAGCAAGGGGAAAAGCAAGCACTTCAGTCACTACAATCATGCCTTACGCTAAGGGTATTTTGCAAAGCCAGTGTCTTACCAACCCGACGACCAGCAGAAAGACGAACCATCCCTACATTCTCGGATCGTCTTGCGCCGCAAACTCAGCCCCAGCAGTCGGTAGGTGCCAGCTTTACGTGGGCGTCCCCACGGAGGCAACGGTGACCTCGCTGTACACCGGCCCACTGTTCTTCGGGAAAATCCCGGTATTTATACATTTGCCAAGGAAACGGGTTTCGACACACGTGGCCAGCGGGTGCCGAAACACGCCTCAATTGGCAACTCTCAACATAGGGAGCCTACGGCGCATGCGCTCGCCGATCGAGCGCGCTGCACGAGCCACAGCCACCCCGTCTATTGGTTCCTAGGCCTTGTTCACGCAACATATTACCATAGTCCAGCATTTACGTATTAACCTACACTCAAGCCAACAGCAAAAGGTAACAAAGCAAGCAAAATTATACCTTGTACTTTATATTTCTTCGTTACGGCACGTCTTCCACGTCCTTCACGTCCTCCCCTAAC
Organism: Calonectris borealis; assembly: GCF_964195595.1. NCBI lineage: Eukaryota > Metazoa > Chordata > Aves > Procellariiformes > Procellariidae > Calonectris > Calonectris borealis. Next base: position 4,967,333 of record NC_134340.1, on the reverse strand, counting down.
ATTTTCTCAACCTTCCTTCTCCTTCTGTATTCAGCATTTTCACACAATAGACCATGAACCGTCTGTTTTCTATGCTGACTGCCGTTTTCTTAGCTATCTATTTCTCACCCAGCGTCCAGCCACGGACCAAAAGCCCATCTTTTAACCCTTCCGTATGCGTGTGTATCTCCCGTCAGCTGCGGACAGACTAAAACAGAACAGACCTCATCGACACCCAAATCCAACTGCAAAACCCACCTCAGTAAGGCTCGTGAACACACCTCCCTTTCCCAACCAAAAGGTGCCCTGGTCCCAAAAGTTTAGAAACCCCTTCTCTTCTCCTCAACCGTCAGGGAAGGAACCCCGCTCCTTCCTGACAGCTCCTGCCCTGGATTTGCACCCCTGAACCCCCTGTGTCGCCCGCTCCCCGGGAGCTGCTCTTCCCAGCTATGCCCAGGCTTCCGCGAGCACCTCCTATCTTCCACCTTCCCACACACTCTCACCTCTGCTACAGCCCCACAAAATAAGCAAAGTCCTGACGCTTGTCATCTACGAGGGGCTGGCCGCAAGCTGCATCCGTTCTAGGGACAACATGATACTCTGTGGGCGAACAGGAAAGGCCATGAGCCGTTCCATACGCTGAAAGGTACTATGCCTTATATGTCCCTGCTACTTTCTTGAACAATGCTAGAACTCCGTCTACAGATGCATACAAGATGCTCACCTCAACCCCTGCTAAATACTCTCACCATTGCTCCTATCCAGAGACGATGTCAACAGCTTCTGCAATATACAGCAAGTCTGGTGGAAAAAAAAAACACAACAAGGTTCCATCTTCAATAAAGTCAGGAATTCCAAAACAATACAATGCACCTGGAATAAAATAAAAACCAAAACCATATTATTAACCAAAACCATACATCTTGCCACCTCTGAACACCCAATACAAATTTACTGACCTTGGGGGGAAAAAAAAAAAAGCTGCATACAAGTGTGCTTTCTTCTACACATGCAGCTGAACCTTGACTGGTCCGGAAGCCCTTACCTTAAACAGACACCTCTGCTTCTCTAAATATCAAAACAAGACTATGCAAAGAGCTTAGGCAGCTCAAAAGCTGCAGTCAGCTGCAGGAACAGCAGACCACCACCTCCAGAGAAGCCCAGCAGCAGAATGAGCTGCCTGAGGAGAGGCTGTAGCTCATATGCTCCGGGCCCCACCCACCACCCTTCCCACAATCCCCTGGCAAAGAGGAGGAGAGAACTACCAGAAGCACGGGGAACAAAACCAGAGCCCCGGGAACAAAACCAGGGCCCGGGGGACAAAACCAGAGCCCCGGGAACAAAACAAGAGCCCGGAGAACAAAACAAGAGCCCCGGGAACAAAACCAGAGCCCCGGGAACAAAACCAGAGCCCGGGGGACAAAACCAGGGCCCGGGGGACAAAACCAGAGCCCGGGGGACAAAACCAGAGCCCGGGGGACAAAACCAGGGCCCTGGAAACAAAACCAGAGCCCCGGGAACAAAACCAGAGCCCGGGGAACAAAACCAGAGCCCCGGGAACAAAACCAGGGCCCCGGGAACAAAACCAGGGCCCCGGGAACAAAACCAGGGCCCCGGGAACAAAACCAGGGCCCCGGGAACAAAACCAGGGCCCCGGGAACAAAACCAGGGCCCCGGGAACAAAACCAGGGCCCCGGGAACAAAACCAGGGCCCCGGGAACAAAACCAGGGCCCAGGGGAGAAAACCAGAACCCCGGGGAGAAAACCACAGCCCCGGGGAGAAAACCGGAGCCCCGGGAACAAAACCAGAGCCCCGGCAACAAAACCAGAGCCCGGGGAACAAAACCAGGGCCCGGGGAACAAAACCAGAGTCCCGGGAACAAAACCGCGGCCCGCGGGAGAGAACCAGAGCCAGCGGGAGAGAACCAGAGCCAGCGGGAGAGAACCAGAGCTCCGGGAACAAAACCAGAGCCCCGGAAACAAAACCAGAGCCCCGGAAACAAAACCAGGGCCCGGGGAACAAAACCACAGCCCGGGGAACAAAACCAGGGCCCCGGGGACAAAACCAGAGCGCTGGAAAGAAAAACAGAGCCCGGAGGACAAAACCAGGGCCCGGAAAACAAAACCAGAACCCCGGGGAGAAAACCAGAGCCCCGGGAACAAAACCAGAGCCCCGGGAACAAAACCAGAGCCCCGGGAAAAAAACCAGAACCCCGGGAACAAAACCAGAGCACGGGAAACAAAACCAGAGCACGGGGGACAAAACCAGGGCCCCGGGGAGAAAACCAGAGCCCCGGGAACAAAACCAGAGCCCTGGGAACAAAACCAGAGCCCCGGGAACAAAACCAGAGCCCCGGGAACAAAACCAGAGCCCCGGGAACACAATCAGGGCCCCTGGAACACAACCAGGGCCCCGGGAACAAAACCAGGGCCCCGGGAACAAAACCAGGGCCCCGGGAACAAAACCAGGGCCCCGGGAACAAAACCAGGGCCCCGGGAACAAAACCGCAGCCCGCGGGAGAAAACCAGAGCCGGGAAACAAAACCAGAGCCCCGGGGAACAAAACCAGAGCCCCGGGGAATAAAACCAGAGCCCCGGCCTCAAAAGCCGGGCCCGAGGCGCGTTACCCGAGCTCCGAACAGTGGAAGTGGCGCCCCGTGAGCAGCAGAACCGGCACCTAGAACCGGCACCTAGAACCCGCACCTAGAAACCCAGGAGCCTGCTGTGGGCACACCGGGACCCCCAGCAGCACCGCAAATAGGCCCAGAAGCACGCCAAGATGCCCAGAAGCATCCTCTGGCCACCCCGACAACCCCAGGAGCACCCCGTGGGCACACAGGGACTCCCAGAGCATCCAGAACCCCCACAAGCACCCCAAGACCCCCACGAGCACCCCGTGGGCATCCAGAGACCCCCCCGGAGCACAACAAGAACCCCCAGAAGCACCCCAAGACCCTCAGGACCATCCTCTGGGCACCCAGACACCCACGGGACCACCCCAAGAACCCCCGGCAGCACCCCAAAGGCAGCCGGTACAGACCTCAGAGTTCTGCACCATCTATTTGCATGGACCTTAACAGATCTCATGCTTTCCCACAGGAGACTTCTCTCACCTTCAGCCCTCTATCTTGTGATGCGCAGGCCCGGGCCGTTTACTCGGCGTCTCCCGTCACTTTGGGGTTCCTTTAGACTGGCTTTCGAGGATTCCTTTACAAGGGGAGCACACATAGGCTACACAGACTATAAGCAAGGGGAAAAGCAAGCACTTCAGTCACTACAATCATGCCTTACGCTAAGGGGATTTTGCAAAGCCAGTGTCTTACCAACCCGACGACCAGCAGAAAGACGAACCATCCCTACATTCTCGGATCGTCTTGCGCCGCAAACTCAGCCCCAGCAGTCGGTAGGTGCCAGCTTTACGTGGGCGTCCCCACGGAGGCAACGGTGACCTCGCTGTACACCGGCCCACTGTTCTTCGGGAAAATCCCGGTATTTATACATTTGCCAAGGAAACGGGTTTCGACACACGTGGCCAGCGGGTGCCGAAACACGCCTCAATTGGCAACTCTCAACATAGGGAGCCTACGGCGCATGCGCTCGCCGATCGAGCGCGCTGCACGAGCCACAGCCACCCCGTCTATTGGTTCCTAGGCCTTGTTCACGCAACATATTACCATAGTCCAGCATTTACGTATTAACCTACACTCAAGCCAACAGCAAAAGGTAACAAAGCAAGCAAAATTATACCTTGTACTTTATATTTCTTCGTTACGGCACGTCTTCCACGTCCTTCACGTCCTCCCCTAACATTTTCTCAACCTTCCTTCTCCTTCTGTATTCAGCATTTTCACACAATAGACCATGAACCGTCTGTTTTCTATGCTGACTGCCGTTTTCTTAGCTATCTATTTCTCACCCAGCGTCCAGCCACGGACCAAAAGCCCATCTTTTAACCCTTCCGTATGCGTGTGTATCTCCCGTCAGCTGCGGACAGACTAAAACAGAACAGACCTCATCGACACCCAAATCCAACTGCAAAACCCACCTCAGTAAGGCTCGTGAACACACCTCCCTTTCCCAACCAAAAGGTGCCCTGGTCCCAAAAGTTTAGAAACCCCTTCTCTTCTCCTCAACCGTCAGGGAAGGAACCCCGCTCCTTCCTGACAGCTCCTGCCCTGGATTTGCACCCCTGAACCCCCTGTGTCGCCCGCTCCCCGGGAGCTGCTCTTCCCAGCTATGCCCAGGCTTCCGCGAGCACCTCCTATCTTCCACCTTCCCACACACTCTCACCTCTGCTACAGCCCCACAAAATAAGCAAAGTCCTGACGCTTGTCATCTACGAGGGGCTGGCCGCAAGCTGCATCCGTTCTAGGGACAACATGATACTCTGTGGGCGAACAGGAAAGGCCATGAGCCGTTCCATACGCTGAAAGGTACTATGCCTTATATGTCCCTGCTACTTTCTTGAACAATGCTAGAACTCCGTCTACAGATGCATACAAGATGCTCACCTCAACCCCTGCTAAATACTCTCACCATTGCTCCTATCCAGAGACGATGTCAACAGCTTCTGCAATATACAGCAAGTCTGGTGGAAAAAAAAAACACAACAAGGTTCCATCTTCAATAAAGTCAGGAATTCCAAAACAATACAATGCACCTGGAATAAAATAAAAACCAAAACCATATTATTAACCAAAACCATACATCTTGCCACCTCTGAACACCCAATACAAATTTACTGACCTTGGGGGGAAAAAAAAAAAAGCTGCATACAAGTGTGCTTTCTTCTACACATGCAGCTGAACCTTGACTGGTCCGGAAGCCCTTACCTTAACCAGACCCCTCTGCTTCTCTAAATATCAAAACAAGACTATGCAAAGAGCTTAGGCAGCTCAAAAGCTGCAGTCAGCTGCAGGAACAGCAGACCACCACCTCCAGAGAAGCCCAGCAGCAGAATGAGCTGCCTGAGGAGAGGCTGTAGCTCATATGCTCCGGGCCCCACCCACCACCCTTCCCACAATCCCCTGGCAAAGAGGAGGAGAGAACTACCAGAAGCACGGGGAACAAAACCAGAGCCCCGGGAACAAAACCAGGGCCCGGGGGACAAAACCAGAGCCCCGGGAACAAAACAAGAGCCCGGAGAACAAAACAAGAGCCCCGGGAACAAAACCAGAGCCCCGGGAACAAAACCAGAGCCCGGGGGACAAAACCAGGGCCCGGGGGACAAAACCAGAGCCCGGGGGACAAAACCAGAGCCCGGGGGACAAAACCAGGGCCCTGGAAACAAAACCAGAGCCCCGGGAACAAAACCAGAGCCCGGGGAACAAAACCAGAGCCCCGGGAACAAAACCAGGGCCCCGGGAACAAAACCAGGGCCCCGGGAACAAAACCAGGGCCCCGGGAACAAAACCAGGGCCCCGGGAACAAAACCAGGGCCCCGGGAACAAAACCAGGGCCCCGGGAACAAAACCAGTGCCCCGGGAACAAAACCAGGGCCCAGGGGAGAAAACCAGAACCCCGGGGAGAAAACCACAGCCCCGGGGAGAAAACCGGAGCCCCGGGAACAAAACCAGAGCCCCGGCAACAAAACCAGAGCCCGGGGAACAAAACCAGGGCCCGGGGAACAAAACCAGAGTCCCGGGAACAAAACCGCGGCCCGCGGGAGAGAACCAGAGCCAGCGGGAGAGAACCAGAGCCAGCGGGAGAGAACCAGAGCTCCGGGAACAAAACCAGAGCCCCGGAAACAAAACCAGAGCCCCGGAAACAAAACCAGGGCCCGGGGAACAAAACCACAGCCCGGGGAACAAAACCAGGGCCCCGGGGACAAAACCAGAGCGCTGGAAAGAAAAACAGAGCCCGGAGGACAAAACCAGGGCCCGGAAAACAAAACCAGAACCCCGGGGAGAAAACCAGAGCCCCGGGAACAAAACCAGAGCCCCGGGAACAAAACCAGAGCCCCGGGAAAAAAACCAGAACCCCGGGAACAAAACCAGAGCACGGGAAACAAAACCAGAGCACGGGGGACAAAACCAGGGCCCCGGGGAGAAAACCAGAGCCCCGGGAACAAAACCAGAGCCCCGGGAACAAAACCAGAGCCCCGGGAACAAAACCAGAGCCCCGGGAACAAAACCAGAGCCCCGGGAACACAATCAGGGCCCCTGGAACACAACCAGGGCCCCGGGAACAAAACCAGGGCCCCGGGAACAAAACCAGGGCCCCGGGAACAAAACCAGGGCCCCGGGAACAAAACCAGGGCCCCAGAAACAAAACCAGGGCCCCGGGAACAAAACCAGGGCCCTGGGAACAAAACCAGAGCACCGGGAACACAATCAGGGCCCCTGGAACACAACCAGGGCCCCGGGAACAAAACCAGGGCCCCGGGAACAAAACCAGGGCCCCAGAAACAAAACCAGAGCCCCGGGAACAAAACCAGAGCCCCGGGAACAAAACCAGAGCCCCGGGGACAAAACCACAGCCCGGGGGAGAAAACCAGAACCCCGGGGAGAAAACCAGAGCCCCGGGAACAAAACCAGGGCCCGGGGGACAAAACCAGGGCCCCGGGAACAAAACCAGGGCCCCGGGAACAAAACCAGGGCACCGGGAAGAAAACCAGGGCCCCGGGAAGAAAACCAGGACCCGGGAAAGAAAACCAGGGCCCCGGGAACAAAACCAGGGCCCCGGGAACAAAACCAGGGCCCCGGGAACAAAACCAGGGCCCGGGGGACAAAACCAGGGCCTGGGGGACAAAACCAGGGCGCGGGGGACAAAACCAGGGCCCGGGGCACAAAACCAGTGCCCCGGGAACACAACCAGGGCCCCGGGAACACAACCAGGGCCCCGGGAACACAACCATGACCCGGGGAACAAAACCAGGGCCCCGGGAACAAAACCAGAGCCCCGGGAACAAAACCAGGGCCCCGGGAACAAAACCAGGGCCCCGGGAACAAAACCAGAGCCCCGGGAACAAAACCAGAGCCCCGGGAACAAAACAAGAGCCCCGGGAACAAAACCGCGGCCCGCGGGAAAAAAACCAGGGCCCCGGGAACAAAACCAGAGCCCCGGGAACAAAACCAGAGCCCCGGGAACAAAACCAGAGCCCCGGGAACAAAACCAGAGCCCCGGGAACAAAACCAGAGCCCCGGGAACACAATCAGGGCCCGGGGGACAAAACCAGGGCGCGGGGGACAAAACCAGGATCCCGGGAACAAAACCAGTGCCCGGAGGACAAAACCAGGGCCCGGGGGACAAAACCAGGGCCCGGGGAAAAAACCAGGGCCCGGGGGACAAAACCAGGGCCCGGGGGACAAAACCAGGGCCGCGGGAAAAAAAACAGGGCCCGGGGAGAAAACCAGAGCCCCGGAGAGAAAACCAGAGCCCCGGGAACAAAACCAGGGCCCCGGGAACAAAACCAGGGCCTCGGGGGACAAAACCAGGGCCCCGTGAACAAAACAAGGGCCCCGGAAACATAACCAGGGCCCGGGGGACAAAACCAGGGCGCGGGGGACAAAACCAGGGCGCGGGGGACAAAACCAGGGCGCGGGGAACAAAACCAGGGCCCGGGGAAAAAAACCAGAGCCCCAGGAACAAAACCAGGGCCCCGGGAACAAAACCAGGGCCCGGGGAACAAAACCAGGGCCCCGGGAACAAAACCAGAGCCCCGGGGACAAAACCAGAGCCCCGGGGACAAAACCAGAGCCCCGGGGACAAAACCAGGGCCCGGGGGACAAAACCAGGGCCCAGGGGACAAAACCAGGGCCCCGGGAACAAAACCAGGGTCCCGGGAACAAAACCAGAGCCCCGGGAACAAAACCAGAGCCCCGGGAACAAAACCAGGGCCCCGGGAACAAAACCAGAGCGCGGGAAACAAAACCAGAGCCCGGGGGACAAAACCAGGGCCCGGGGAACAAAACCAGAGCCCCGGGGAGAAAACCAGAGCCCCGGGAACAAAACCAGAGCCCCGGGAACAAAACCAGAGCCCCGGGAACAAAACCAGAGCCCCGGGAAAAAAAAACAGAGCCCTGGGAACACAACCAGGGCACCTGGAACACAACCAGGGCCCCGGGAAGAAAACCAGGGCCCCGGGAACAAAACCAGGGCCCCGGGAACAAAACCAGGGCCCCGGGAACAAAACCAGGGCCCCGGGAACAAAACCAGGGCCCCGGGAACAAAACCAGGGCCCCGGGAACAAAACCAGGGCCCCGGGAACAAAACCAGAGCCCCGGGAACAAAACCAGGGACCCAGAAACAAAACCAGGGCCCCGGGAACAAAACCAGAGCCCGGAGGAGAAAACCAGAACCCCAGGGAGAAAACCAGAGCCCCGGGAACAAAACCAGGGCCCCGGGAACAAAACCAGGGCCCCGGGAATAAAACCAGGGCCCGGGGAAGAAAACCAGGGCCCTGGGAACAAAACCAGGGCCCGGGGGACAAAACCAGGGCCCCGGGAACAAAACCAGAGCCCCGGGAACAAAACCAGGGCCCCGGGAAAAAAACCAGGGCCCCGGGAAAAAAACCAGGGCCCCGGGAAAAAAACCAGGGCCCGGGGGACAAAACCAGGGCGCGGGGGACAAAACCAGGGCGCGGGGGACAAAACCAGGGCCCCGGGAACACAACCAGGGCCCCGGGAACACAACCAGGGCCCCGGGAACACAACCAGGGCCCCGGGAACACAACCAGGGCCCCGGGAACAAAACCAGGGCCCCGGGAAAAAAACCAGGGCCCCGGGAACAAAACCAGGGCCCCGGGAACAAAACCAGGGCCCCGGGAACAAAACCAGGGCCCCGGGAACAAAACCAGGGCCCCAGGAAAAATACACGGCCCGCGGGAAAAAAACCAGGGCCGCGGGAAAAAAACCAGGGCCCCTGGAAAAAAATCAGGGCCCCGGGAACAAAACCAGGGCCCCGGGGACAAAACCAGAGCCCCGGGGACAAAACCAGAGCCCGGAGAACAAAACCAGAGCCCCGGGAACAAAACCAGAGCCCCGGGAACAAAACCAGAGCCCGGGGGACAAAACCAGGGCCCGGGGGACAAAACCAGAGCCCGGGGGACAAAACCAGAGCCCGGGGGACAAAACCAGAGCCCGGGGGACAAAACCAGGGCCCTGGAAACAAAACCAGAGCCCCGGGAACAAAACCAGAGCCCGGGGAACAAAACCAGAGCCCCGGGAACAAAACCAGGGCCCCGGGAACAAAACCAGGGCCCCGGGAACAAAACCAGGACCCCGGGAACAAAACCAGGACCCCGGGAACAAAACAAGAGCCCGGGGGACAAAACCAGTGCCCCGGGAACAAAACCAGGGCCCGGGGGAGAAAACCAGAACCCCGGGGAGAAAACCACAGCCCCGGGGAGAAAACCAGAGCCCCGGGAACAAAACCAGAGCCCCGGGAACAAAACCAGAGCCCGGGGAACAAAACCAGGGCCCGGGGAACAAAACCAGAGTCCCGGGAACAAAACCGCGGCCCGCGGGAGAGAACCAGAGCCAGCGGGAGAGAACCAGAGCCAGCGGGAGAGAACCAGAGCTCCGGGAACAAAACCAGAGACCCGGAAACAAAACCAGGGCCCGGGGAACAAAACCAGGGCCCCGGGGACAAAACCAGAGCGCTGGAAACAAAAACAGAGCCCGGAGGACAAAACCAGGGCCCGGGAAACAAAACCAGAACCCCGGGGAGAAAACCAGAGCCCCGGGAAAAAAACCAGAGCCCCGGGAACAAAACCAGAGCCCGGGAAACAAAACCAGAGCACGGGAAACAAAACCAGAGCACGGGAAACAAAACCAGAGCACGGGGGACAAAACCAGGGCCCCGGGAACAAAACCAGAGCCCCGGGAACAAAACCAGAGCCCCGGGAACAAAACCAGAGCCCCGGGAACACAATCAGGGCCCCTGGAACACAACCAGGGCCCCGGGAACAAAACCAGGGCCCCGGGAACACAATCAGGGCCCCTGGAACACAACCAGGGCCCCGGGAACAAAACCAGGGCCCCGGGAACAAAACCAGGGCCCCGGGAACAAAACCAGAGCCCCAGGAACAAAACCAGAGCCCCGGGAACAAAACCACAGCCCGGGAGAGAAAACCAGAACCCCGGGGAGAAAACCAGAGCCCCGGGAACAAAACCAGGGCCCGGGGAACAAAACCAGGGCCCCGGGAACAAAACCAGGGCCCCGGGAACAAAACCAGGGCCCCGGGAACAAAACCAGGGCCCGGGAAAGAAAACCAGGGCCCCGGGAACAAAACCAGGGCCCCGGGAACAAAACCAGGGCCCCGGGAACAAAACCAGGGCCCGGGGGACAAAACCAGGGCGCGGGGGACAAAACCAGGGCGCGGGGGACAAAACCAGTGCCCCGGGAACACAACCAGGGCCCCGGGAACACAACCAGGGCCCCGGGAACACAACCAGGGCCCCGGGAACACAACCATGACCCGGGGAACAAAACCAGGGCCCCGGGAACAAAACCAGAGCCCCGGAAACAAAACCAGGGCCCCGGAAACAAAACCAGGGCCCCGGAAACAAAACCAGGGCCCCGGGAACAAAACCAGGGCCCCGGGAACAAAACCAGAGCCCCGGGAACAAAACCAGAGGCCCGGGAACAAAACCAGAGGCCCGGGAACAAAACAAGAGCCCCGGGAACAAAACAAGAGCCCCGGGAATAAAACCGCGGCCCGCGGGAAAAAAACCAGGGCCCCGGGAAAAAAACCAGGGCCCCGGGAAAAAAACCAGGGCCCCGGGAAAAAAACCAGGGCCCCGGGAACAAAACCAGAGCCCCGGGAACAAAACCAGAGCCCTGGGAAAAAAACAAGGGCCCCGGGAACAAAACCAGGGCCCGGGGGACAAAACCAGGGCGCGGGGGACAAAACCAGGATCCCGGGAACAAAACCAGTGCCCGGGGGAGAAAACCAGGGCCCGGGGGACAAAACCAGGGCCCCGGGAAAAAAACCAGGGCCCGGGGGACAAAACCAGGGCCCCGGGGGACAAAACCAGGGCTGCGGGAAAAAAAACAGGGCCCGGGGAGAAAACCAGAGCCCCGGAGAGAAAACCAGAGCCCCGGGAACAAAACCAGGGCCTCGGGAACAAAACCAGGGCCCGGGGGACAAAACCAGGGCCCCGGGAACAAAACCAGGGTCCCGGGAACAAAACAAGAGCCCCGGGAACAAAACCAGAGCCCCGGGAACAAAACCAGAGCCCCGGGAACAAAACCAGGGCCCCGGGAACAAAACCAGGGCCCGAGGGACAAAACCAGAGCGCGGGAAACAAAACCAGAGCCCAGGGGACAAAACCAGGGCCCGGGGAACAAAACCAGAGCCCCGGGGAGAAAACCAGAGCCCCGGGAACAAAACCAGAGCCCCGGGAACACAACCAGGGCACCTGGAACACAACCAGGGCACCTGGAACACAACCAGGGCACCTGGAACACAACCAGGGCCCCGGGAAGAAAACCAGGGCCCCGGGAAGAAAACCAGGGCCCCGGGAACAAAACCAGGGCCCCGGGAACAAAACCAGAGCCCCGGGAACAAAACCAGGGACCCAGAAACAAAACCAGGGCCCCGGGAACAAAACCAGAGCCCGGGGGAGAAAACCAGAACCCGGGGGAGAAAACCAGAACCCCGGGGAGAAAACCAGAACCCCGGGGAGAAAACCAGGGCCCCGGGAACAAAACCAGGGCCCCGGGAACAAAACCAGGGCCCGGGGAAGAAAACCAGGGCCCCGGGAACAAAACCAGGGCCCCGGGAACAAAACCAGGGCCCGGGGGACAAAACCAGGGCCCGGGGGACAAAACCAGGGCGCGGGGGACAAAACCAGGGCGCGGGGGACAAAACCAGGGCGCGGGGGACAAAACCAGGGCCCCGGGAACACAACCAGGGCCCCGGGAACACAACCAGGGCCCCGGGAACACAACCAGGGCCCCGGGAACACAACCAGGGCCCCGGGAACACAACCAGGGCCCCGGGAACACAACCAGGGCCCCGGGAACACAACCAGGGCCCCGGGAAAAAAACCAGGGCCCCGGGAACAAAACCAGGGCCCCGGGAACAAAACCAGGGCCCCGGGAACAAAACAAGAGCCCCAGGAAAAAAACGCGGCCCGCGGGAAAAAAACCAGGGCCGCGGGAAAAAAACCAGGGCCCCTGGAAAAAAATCAGGGCCCCAGGAACAAAACCAGAGCCCCGGGAACAAAACCAGAGCCCCGGGAACAAAACCAGAGCCCCGGGAACAAAACCAGGGCCCGGGGGACAAAACCAGGGCCCGGAGAAGAAAACCAGGGCCCGGGGGACAAAACAAGGGCCCAGGGGACAAAACCAGGGCCGCGGGAACAAAACCAGGGCCCCAGGGAGAAAACCAGAGCCCCGGGGAGAAAACCAGAGCGCCGGGGAGAAAACCAGAGCGCCGGGGAGAAAACCAGAGCCCTGGGAACAAAACCAGGGCCCCGGGAACAAAACCAGGGCCCCGGGAACAAAACCAGGGCCCCGGGAACAAAACCAGGGCCCGGGGGACAAAACCAGGGCCCCGGGAACAAAACCAGGGCCCCGGGAACAAAACCAGGGCCCCGGGAAGAAAACCAGGGCCCCGGGAACAAAACCAGGGCCCGGGAAAGAAAACCAGGGCCCCGGGAACAAAACCAGGGCCCCGGGAACAAAACCAGGGCCCCGGGAACAAAACCAGGGCCCGGGGGACAAAACCAGGGCGCGGGGGACAAAACCAGGGCGCGGGGGACAAAACCAGGGCCCCGGGAACACAACCAGGGCCCCGGGAACACAACCAGGGCCCCGGGAACACAACCAGGGCCCCGGGAACACAACCATGACCCGGGGAACAAAACCAGGGCCCCGGGAACACAACCAGAGCCCCGGAAACAAAACCGGGGCCCCGGAAACAAAACCAGGGCCCCGGAAACAAAACCAGGGCCCCGGAAACAAAACCAGGGCCCCGGGAACAAAACCAGAGCCCCGGGAACAAAACCAGAGGCCCGGGAACAAAACAAGAGCCCCGGGAACAAAACAAGAGCCCCGGGAACAAAACAAGAGCCCCGGGAATAAAACCGCGGCCCGCGGGAAAAAAACCAGGGCCCCGGGAAAAAAACCAGGGCCCCGGGAACAAAACCAGAGCCCCGGGAAAAAAACCAGGGCCCCGGGAAAAAAACCAGGGCCCCGGGAACAAAACCAGAGCCCCGGGAACAAAACCAGAGCCCTGGGAAAAAAACAAGGGCCCCGGGAACAAAACCAGGGCCCGGGGGACAAAACCAGGGCCCGGGGGACAAAACCAGGATCCCGGGAACAAAACCAGTGCCCGGGGGAGAAAACCAGGGCCCGGGGGACAAAACCAGGGCCCCGGGAAAAAAACCAGGGCCCGGGGGACAAAACCAGGGCCCCGGGGGACAAAACCAGGGCTGCGGGAAAAAAAACAGGGCCCGGGGAGAAAACCAGAGCCCCGGAGAGAAAACCAGAGCCCCGGGAACAAAACCAGGGCCTCGGGAACAAAACCAGGGCCCGGGGGACAAAACCAGGGCCCCGGGAACAAAACCAGGGTCCCGGGAACAAAACAAGAGCCCCGGGAACAAAACCAGAGCCCCGGGAACAAAACCAGAGCCCCGGGAACAAAACCAGGGCCCCGGGAACAAAACCAGGGCCCGGGGAACAAAACCAGGGCCCCGGGAACAAAACCAGGGCCCGGGGAAGAAAACCAGGGCCCCGGGAACAAAACCAGGGCCCCGGGAACAAAACCAGGGCCCGGGGGACAAAACCAGGGCCCGGGGGACAAAACCAGGGCGCGGGGGACAAAACCAGGGCGCGGGGGACAAAACCAGGGCGCGGGGGACAAAACCAGGGCCCCGGGAACACAACCAGGGCCCCGGGAACACAACCAGGGCCCCGGGAACACAACCAGGGCCCCGGGAACACAACCAGGGCCCCGGGAACACAACCAGGGCCCCGGGAACACAACCAGGGCCCCGGGAAAAAAACCAGGGCCCCGGGAAAAAAACCAGGGCCCCGGGAACAAAACCAGGGCCCCGGGAACAAAACCAGGGCCCCGGGAACAAAACAAGAGCCCCAGGAAAAAAACGCGGCCCGCGGGAAAAAAACCAGGGCCGCGGGAAAAAAACCAGGGCCCCTGGAAAAAAATCAGGGCCCCAGGAACAAAACCAGAGCCCCGGGAACAAAACCAGAGCCCCGGGAACAAAACCAGAGCCCCGGGAACAAAACCAGGGCCCCGGGAACAAAACCAGGGCCCGGGGAAGAAAACCAGGGCCCGGGGGACAAAACAAGGGCCCGGGGGACAAAACCAGGGCCGCGGAAACAAAACCAGGGCCCCAGGGAGAAAACCAGAGCGCCGGGGAGAAAACCAGAGCGCCGGGAACAAAACCAGGGCCCCGGGAACAAAACCAGGGCCCGGGGGAAACAACCAGGGCCGCGGGAACAAAACAAGGGCCTCGGGAACAAAACCAGGGCCCGGGGGACAAAACCAGGGCCCGGGGGACAAAACCAGGGCCCGGGGGACAAAACCAGGGCCCGGGAGACAAAACCAGGGCCCCGGGAACAAAACCAGGGCCCCTGGAACAAAACCAGGGCCCCTGGAACAAAACCAGGGCCCCTGGAACAAAACCAGGGCCCCGGGAACAAAACCAGGGCCCCGGGAACAAAACCAGGGCCGGGGGGACAAAACCAGGGCCCGGGGGACAAAACCAGGGCCCGGGGGACAAAACCAGGGCCCGGGGGACAGAACCAGGGCCCGGGGGACAGAACCAGGGCCCCGGGGACAAAACCAGAACCCCGGGAACAAAACCTGGGCCCCGGGAACAAAACCAGGGCCCGGGGGACAAAACCAGAGCCCCGGGAAAAAAACCAGAGCCCCAGAACAAAACCGAGCCCCGGGAACAAAACCAGAGCCCCGGGAACAAAACCAGGGCCCCGGGAACAAAGCCAGGGCCCCGGGAACAAAGCCAGGGCCCCGGGAACAAAGCCAGGGCCCCGGGAACAAAACCAGGGCCCGGGAAACAAAACCAGAGCGCGGGAAACAAAACCAGAGCCCGGGGGACAAAACCAGGGCCCCGGGAACAAAACCAGGGCCCGGGGGAGAAAACCAGAACCCCGGGGAGAAAACCAGAGCCTGGGGAACAAAACCAGGGCCCGGGGAACAAAACCAGAGTCCCGGGAAGAAAACCGCGGCCCGCGGGAGAGAACCAGAGCCAGCGGGAGAGAACCAGAGCTCCAGGAACAAAACCAGAGCCCCGGAAACAAAACCAGAGCCCCGGAAACAAAACCAGGGCCCGGGGAACAAAACCAGAGCCCGGGGAACAAAACCAGGGCCCCGGGGACAAAACCAGAGCACGGGAAACAAAAACAGAGCCCGGGGGACAAAACCAGGGCCCGGGAAACAAAACCAGAACCCCGGGGAGAAAACCAGAGCCCCGGGAACAAAACCAGAGCCCCGGGAACAAAACCAGAGCCCCGGGAACAAAACCAGAGCCCCGGGAACAAAACCAGGGCCCCGGGAACAAAACCCCTGACCCCGACCATTGACCCCGATCCCTGACCCCTGACCCCTGACCCCAACCCTAACCCCAACCCTAACCCTAACCCTTGACCCTAACCCTAACCCTGACCCCTGACCCCTGACCCTAACCCCTGACCCTGACCCTAACCCCTGACCCTGACCCCTGACCCTGACCCCTGACCCTAAACCCTGACCCTAAACCCTGACCCCGACCCCTGACCCCGACCCCTGACCCCGACCCCTGACCCCGACCCCTGACCCCTGACCCCTGACCCTGACCCCGACCCCTGACCCCGACCCCTGACCCCTGACCCCAACCCTAACCCAAGTAGTAATCTACATTTCTTTAAAACTATTCAAAGCTACTACAACCTTTACACAACTACAAATACTTGAAATATACTTAGGAGCCAGTAACACACAGGCATTCTTTTAACCGGTCCGTAGCTAAATTTATCTATAGATATTGACAACTCTCCCTCTGTTGACTAATTCTCATTTAAATCGTCATTTGCAAAAGTTATTAGCACAACAGTCCCTCAGAAAGAGCTGTGAACACTTGTAACAATTCCCCCCCCCAACAGCTATCTTTACCCACAGACATTAACAACGCCCACTTGGCTAGGTACTTTCATTTGTTTTTTCAGTTCTTACTGTGATTCCAATCAAGAAAAATTTCTGCCTGTAATTTTTCTAAAAGTAAGTTTTACGTGTAATTTGGTCCGTTGCTGACTCCCAGTAAAATTTTCAATATCATTTTTTACATTTCAAATGTACAATGTACTTTCATTTCCGAGATAAAAATTACTCTCTAGTTGACCAAATACTTGCAACAATTACATTTACTCGCTTCTCACTCATTATTTTAGAAAATACATTGCGCCTCTAAAAACCAGCGCCCCGGGAACAAAACCAGCACCCCGGCAACAAAACCAACGCCCCGGCAACAAAACCAACGCCCCGGCAACAAAACCAGCGCCCCGGCAACAAAACCGCAGCCCGCGGGAGAAAACCAGAGCCGGGAAACAAAACCAGAGCCCCGGGGAACAAAACCAGAGCCCCGGGGAACAAAACCAGAGCCCCGGGGAACAAAACCAGAGCCCCGGGGAACAAAACCAGAGCCCCGGCCTCAAAAGCCGGGCCCGAGGCGCGTTACCCGAGCTCCGAACAGTGGAAGTGGCGCCCCGTGAGCAGCAGAACCGGCACCTAGAACCGGCACCTAGAACCCGCACCTAGAAACCCAGGAGCCTGCTGTGGGCACACCGGGACCCCCAGCAGCACCGCAAATAGGCCCAGAAGCACGCCAAGATGCCCAGAAGCATCCTCTGGCCACCCCGACAACCCCAGGAGCACCCCGTGGGCACACAGGGACTCCCAGAGCATCCAGAACCCCCACAAGCACCCCAAGACCCCCACGAGCACCCCGTGGGCATCCAGAGACCCCCCCGGAGCACAACAAGAACCCCCAGAAGCACCCCAAGACCCTCAGGACCATCCTCTGGGCACCCAGACACCCACGGGACCACCCCAAGAACCCCCGGCAGCACCCCAAAGGCAGCCGGTACAGACCTCAGAGTTCTGCACCATCTATTTGCATGGACCTTAACAGACCTCATGCTTTCCCACAGGAGACTTCTCTCACCTTCAGCCCTCTATCTTGTGATGCGCAGGCCCGGGCCGTTTACTCTGCGTCTCCCGTCACTTTGGGGTTCCTTTAGACTGGCTTTCGAGGATTCCTTTACAAGGGGAGCACACATAGGCTACACAGACTATAAGCAAGGGGAAAAGCAAGCACTTCAGTCACTACAATCATGCCTTACGCTAAGGGGATTTTGCAAAGCCAGTGTCTTACCAACCCGACGACCAGCAGAAAGACGAACCATCCCTACATTCTCGGATCGTCTTGCGCCGCAAACTCAGCCCCAGCAGTCGGTAGGTGCCAGCTTTACGTGGGCGTCCCCACGGAGGCAACGGTGACCTCGCTGTACACCGGCCCACTGTTCTTCGGGAAAATCCCGGTATTTATACATTTGCCAAGGAAACGGGTTTCGACACACGTGGCCAGCGGGTGCCGAAACACGCCTCAATTGGCAACTCTCAACATAGGGAGCCTACGGCGCATGCGCTCGCCGATCGAGCGCGCTGCACGAGCCACAGCCACCCCGTCTATTGGTTCCTAGGCCTTGTTCACGCAACATATTACCATAGTCCAGCATTTACGTATTAACCTACACTCAAGCCAACAGCAAAAGGTAACAAAGCAAGCAAAATTATACCTTGTACTTTATATTTCTTCGTTACGGCACGTCTTCCACGTCCTTCACGTCCTCCCCTAACATTTTCTCAACCTTCCTTCTCCTTCTGTATTCAGCATTTTCACACAATAGACCATGAACCGTCTGTTTTCTATGCTGACTGCCGTTTTCTTAGCTATCTATTTCTCACCCAGCGTCCAGCCACGGACCAAAAGCCCATCTTTTAACCCTTCCGTATGCGTGTGTATCTCCCGTCAGCTGCGGACAGACTAAAACAGAACAGACCTCATCGACACCCAAATCCAACTGCAAAACCCACCTCAGTAAGGCTCGTGAACACACCTCCCTTTCCCAACCAAAAGGTGCCCTGGTCCCAAAAGTTTAGAAACCCCTTCTCTTCTCCTCAACCGTCAGGGAAGGAACCCCGCTCCTTCCTGACAGCTCCTGCCCTGGATTTGCACCCCTGAACCCCCTGTGTCGCCCGCTCCCCGGGAGCTGCTCTTCCCAGCTATGCCCAGGCTTCCGCGAGCACCTCCTATCTTCCACCTTCCCACACACTCTCACCTCTGCTACAGCCCCACAAAATAAGCAAAGTCCTGACGCTTGTCATCTACGAGGGGCTGGCCGCAAGCTGCATCCGTTCTAGGGACAACATGATACTCTGTGGGCGAACGGGAAAGGCCATGAGCCGTTCCATACGCTGAAAGGTACTATGCCTTATATGTCCCTGCTACTTTCTTGAACAATGCTAGAACTCCGTCTACAGATGCATACAAGATGCTCACCTCAACCCCTGCTAAATACTCTCACCATTGCTCCTATCCAGAGACGATGTCAACAGCTTCTGCAATATACAGCAAGTCTGGTGGAAAAAAAAAACACAACAAGGTTCCATCTTCAATAAAGTCAGGAATTCCAAAACAATACAATGCACCTGGAATAAAATAAAAACCAAAACCATATTATTAACCAAAACCATACATCTTGCCACCTCTGAACACCCAATACAAATTTACTGACCTTGGGGGGAAAAAAAAAAAAGCTGCATACAAGTGTGCTTTCTTCTACACATGCAGCTGAACCTTGACTGGTCCGGAAGCCCTTACCTTAAACAGACACCTCTGCTTCTCTAAATATCAAAACAAGACTATGCAAAGAGCTTAGGCAGCTCAAAAGCTGCAGTCAGCTGCAGGAACAGCAGACCACCACCTCCAGAGAAGCCCAGCAGCAGAATGAGCTGCCTGAGGAGAGGCTGTAGCTCATATGCTCCGGGCCCCACCCACCACCCTTCCCACAATCCCCTGGCAAAGAGGAGGAGAGAACTACCAGAAGCACGGGGAACAAAACCAGAGCCCCGGGAACAAAACCAGGGCCCGGGGGACAAAACCAGAGCCCCGGGAACAAAACAAGAGCCCGGAGAACAAAACCAGAGCCCCGGGAACAAAACCAGAGCCCCGGGAACAAAACCAGAGCCCCGGGAACAAAACCAGAGCCCGGGGGACAAAACCAGGGCCCGGGGGACAAAACCAGGGCCCGGGGGACAAAACCAGGGCCCGGGGGACAAAACCAGAGCCCCGGGAACAAAACAAGAGCCCGGAGAACAAAACCAGAGCCCCGGGAACAAAACCAGAGCCCCGGGAACAAAACCAGAGCCCCGGGAACAAAACCAGAGCCCGGGGGACAAAACCAGAGCCCCGGGAACAAAACCAGGGCCCCGGGAACAAAACCAGGGCCCCGGGAACAAAACCAGGGCCCCGGGAACAAAACAAGAGCCCGGGGGACAAAACCAGTGCCCCGGGAACAAAACCAGGGCCCGGGGGAGAAAACCAGAACCCCGGGGAGAAAACCACAGCCCCGGGGAGAAAACCAGAGCCCCGGCAACAAAACCAGAGCCCCGGCAACAAAACCAGAGCCCGGGGAACAAAACCAGGGCCCGGGGAACAAAACCAGAGTCCCGGGAACAAAACCGCGGCCCGCGGGAGAGAACCAGAGCCAGCGGGAGAGAACCAGAGCCAACGGGAGAGAACCAGAGCCAGCGGGAGAGAACCAGAGCTCCGGGAACAAAACCAGAGCCCCGGAAACAAAACCAGAGCCCCGGAAACAAAACCAGGGCCCGGGGAACAAAACCACAGCCCGGGGAACAAAACCAGGGCCCCGGGGACAAAACCAGAGCGCTGCAAACAAAAACAGAGCCCGGAGGACAAAACCAGGGCCCGGAAAACAAAACCAGAACCCCGGGGAGAAAACCAGAGCCCCGGGAACAAAACCAGAGCCCCGGGAAAAAAACCAGAGCCCCGGGAACAAAACCAGAGCACGGGAAACAAAACCAGAGCACGGGGGACAAAACCAGGGCCCCGGGGAGAAAACCAGAGCCCCGGGAACAAAACCAGAGCCCCGGGAACAAAACCAGAGCCCCGGGAACAAAACCAGAGCCCCGGGAACACAATCAGGGCCCCTGGAACACAACCAGGGCCCCGGGAACAAAACCAGGGCCCCTGGAACAAAACCAGGGCTGGGGGGACAAAACCAGGGCCCGGGGGACAGAACCAGGGCCCGGGGGACAGAACCAGGGCCCGGGGGACAGAACCAGGGCCCGGGGGACAAAACCAGAGCCCCGGGGACAAAACCAGAACCCCGGGAACAAAACCAGGGCCCGGGGGACAAAACCAGGGCCCGGGGGACAAAACCAGAGCCCCGGGAAAAAAACCAGAGCCCCAGAACAAAACCGAGCCCCGGGAACAAAACCAGAGCCCCGGGAAAAAAACCAGGGCCCCGGGAACAAAGCCAGGGCCCCGGGAACAAAACCAGGGCCCGGGAAACAAAACCAGAGCGCGGGAAACAAAACCAGAGCCCGGGGGACAAAACCAGGGCCCCGGGAACAAAACCAGGGCCCGGGGGAGAAAACCAGAACCCCGGGGAGAAAACCAGAGCCTGGGGAACAAAACCAGGGCCCGGGGAACAAAACCAGAGTCCCGGGAACAAAACCGCGGCCCGCGGGAGAGAACCAGAGCCAGCGGGAGAGAACCAGAGCTCCAGGAACAAAACCAGAGCCCCGGAAACAAAACCAGAGCCCCGGAAACAAAACCAGGGCCCGGGGAACAAAACCAGAGCCCGGGGAACAAAACCAGGGCCCCGGGGACAAAACCAGAGCACGGGAAACAAAAACAGAGCCCGGGGTACAAAACCAGGGCCCGGGAAACAAAACCAGAACCCCGGGGAGAAAACCAGAGCCCCGGGAACAAAACCAGAGCCCCGGGAACAAAACCAGAGCCCCGGGAACAAAACCCCTGACCCCGACCCCTGACCCCGATCCCTGACCCCTGACCCCTGACCCCAACCCTAACCCCTGACCCTAACCCTAACCCCTGACCCTGACCCTAACCCTGACCCCTGACCCCTGACCCCTGACCCTGACCCCTGACCCTAAACCCTGACCCTGACCCTAAACCCTGACCCTGACCCCTGACCCTGACCCCTGACCCCTGACCACGACCCCTGACCCTAACCCCTGACCCTGACCCCGACCCCTGACCCCGACCCCTGACCCTGACCCCGACCCCTGACCCTGACCCCTGACCCCTGACCCTGACCCCGACCCCTGACCCCGACCCCTGACCCCGACCCCTGACCCCTGACCCAAGTAGTAATCTACATTTCTTTAAAACTATTCAAAGCTACTACAACCTTTACACAACTACAAATACTTGAAATATACTTAGGAGCCAGTAACACACAGGCATTCTTCTAACCGGTCCGTAGCTAAATTTATCTATAGATATTGACAACTCTCCCTCTGTTGACTAATTCTCATTTAAATCGTCATTTGCAAAAGTTATTAGCACAACAGTCCCTCAGAAAGAGCTGTGAACACTTGTAACAATTCCCCCCCCCAACAGCTATCTTTACCCACAGACATTAACAACGCCCACTTGGCTAGGTACTTTCATTTGTTTTTTCAGTTCTTACTGTGATTCCAATCAAGAAAAATTTCTGCCTGTAATTTTTCTAAAAGTAAGTTTTACGTGTAATTTGGTCCGTTGCTGACTCCCAGTAAAATTTTCAATATCATTTTTTACATTTCAAATGTACAATGTACTTTCATTTCCGAGATAAAAATTACTCTCTGCTTGACCAAATACTTGCAACAATTACATTTACTCGCTTCTCACTCATTATTTTAGAAAATACATTGCGCCTCTAAAAACCAGCGCCCCGGGAACAAAACCAGCACCCCGGCAACAAAACCAACGCCCCGGCAACAAAACCAGCGCCCCGGCAACAAAACCGCAGCCCGCGGGAGAAAACCAGAGCCGGGAAACAAAACCAGAGCCCCGGGGAACAAAACCAGAGCCCCGGGGAATAAAACCAGAGCCCCGGCCTCAAAAGCCGGGCCCGAGGCGCGTTACCCGAGCTCCGAACAGTGGAAGTGGCGCCCCGTGAGCAGCAGAACCGGCACCTAGAACCGGCACCTAGAACCCGCACCTAGAAACCCAGGAGCCTGCTGTGGGCACACCGGGACCCCCAGCAGCACCGCAAATAGGCCCAGAAGCACGCCAAGATGCCCAGAAGCATCCTCTGGCCACCCCGACAACCCCAGGAGCACCCCGTGGGCACACAGGGACTCCCAGAGCATCCAGAACCCCCACAAGCACCCCAAGACCCCCACGAGCACCCCGTGGGCATCCAGAGACCCCCCCGGAGCACAACAAGAACCCCCAGAAGCACCCCAAGACCCTCAGGACCATCCTCTGGGCACCCAGACACCCACGGGACCACCCCAAGAACCCCCGGCAGCACCCCAAAGGCAGCCGGTACAGACCTCAGAGTTCTGCACCATCTATTTGCATGGACCTTAACAGACCTCATGCTTTCCCACAGGAGACTTCTCTCACCTTCAGCCCTCTATCTTGTGATGCGCAGGCCCGGGCCGTTTACTCGGCGTCTCCCGTCACTTTGGGGTTCCTTTAGACTGGCTTTCGAGGATTCCTTTACAAGGGGAGCACACATAGGCTACACAGACTATAAGCAAGGGGAAAAGCAAGCACTTCAGTCACTACAATCATGCCTTACGCTAAGGGTATTTTGCAAAGCCAGTGTCTTACCAACCCGACGACCAGCAGAAAGACGAACCATCCCTACATTCTCGGATCGTCTTGCGCCGCAAACTCAGCCCCAGCAGTCGGTAGGTGCCAGCTTTACGTGGGCGTCCCCACGGAGGCAACGGTGACCTCGCTGTACACCGGCCCACTGTTCTTCGGGAAAATCCCGGTATTTATACATTTGCCAAGGAAACGGGTTTCGACACACGTGGCCAGCGGGTGCCGAAACACGCCTCAATTGGCAACTCTCAACATAGGGAGCCTACGGCGCATGCGCTCGCCGATCGAGCGCGCTGCACGAGCCACAGCCACCCCGTCTATTGGTTCCTAGGCCTTGTTCACGCAACATATTACCATAGTCCAGCATTTACGTATTAACCTACACTCAAGCCAACAGCAAAAGGTAACAAAGCAAGCAAAATTATACCTTGTACTTTATATTTCTTCGTTACGGCACGTCTTCCACGTCCTTCACGTCCTCCCCTAACATTTTCTCAACCTTCCTTCTCCTTCTGTATTCAGCATTTTCACACAATAGACCATGAACCGTCTGTTTTCTATGCTGACTGCCGTTTTCTTAGCTATCTATTTCTCACCCAGCGTCCAGCCACGGACCAAAAGCCCATCTTTTAACCCTTCCGTATGCGTGTGTATCTCCCGTCAGCTGCGGACAGACTAAAACAGAACAGACCTCATCGACACCCAAATCCAACTGCAAAACCCACCTCAGTAAGGCTCGTGAACACACCTCCCTTTCCCAACCAAAAGGTGCCCTGGTCCCAAAAGTTTAGAAACCCCTTCTCTTCTCCTCAACCGTCAGGGAAGGAACCCCGCTCCTTCCTGACAGCTCCTGCCCTGGATTTGCACCCCTGAACCCCCTGTGTCGCCCGCTCCCCGGGAGCTGCTCTTCCCAGCTATGCCCAGGCTTCCGCGAGCACCTCCTATCTTCCACCTTCCCACACACTCTCACCTCTGCTACAGCCCCACAAAATAAGCAAAGTCCTGACGCTTGTCATCTACGAGGGGCTGGCCGCAAGCTGCATCCGTTCTAGGGACAACATGATACTCTATGGGCGAACAGGAAAGGCCATGAGCCGTTCCATACGCTGAAAGGTACTATGCCTTATATGTCCCTGCTACTTTCTTGAACAATGCTAGAACTCCGTCTACAGATGCATACAAGATGCTCACCTCAACCCCTGCTAAATACTCTCACCATTGCTCCTATCCAGAGA
Organism: Calonectris borealis; assembly: GCF_964195595.1. NCBI lineage: Eukaryota > Metazoa > Chordata > Aves > Procellariiformes > Procellariidae > Calonectris > Calonectris borealis. Next base: position 4,943,278 of record NC_134340.1, on the reverse strand, counting down.
CGATGTCAACAGCTTCTGCAATATACAGCAAGTCTGGTGGAAAAAAAAAACACAACAAGGTTCCATCTTCAATAAAGTCAGGAATTCCAAAACAATACAATGCACCTGGAATAAAATAAAAACCAAAACCATATTATTAACCAAAACCATACATCTTGCCACCTCTGAACACCCAATACAAATTTACTGACCTTGGGGGGAAAAAAAAAAAAGCTGCATACAAGTGTGCTTTCTTCTACACATGCAGCTGAACCTTGACTGGTCCGGAAGCCCTTACCTTAACCAGACCCCTCTGCTTCTCTAAATATCAAAACAAGACTATGCAAAGAGCTTAGGCAGCTCAAAAGCTGCAGTCAGCTGCAGGAACAGCAGACCACCACCTCCAGAGAAGCCCAGCAGCAGAATGAGCTGCCTGAGGAGAGGCTGTAGCTCATATGCTCCGGGCCCCACCCACCACCCTTCCCACAATCCCCTGGCAAAGAGGAGGAGAGAACTACCAGAAGCACGGGGAACAAAACCAGAGCCCCGGGAACAAAACCAGGGCCCGGGGGACAAAACCAGAGCCCCGGGAACAAAACAAGAGCCCGGAGAACAAAACAAGAGCCCCGGGAACAAAACCAGAGCCCCGGGAACAAAACCAGAGCCCGGGGGACAAAACCAGGGCCCGGGGGACAAAACCAGGGCCCGGGGGACAAAACCAGAGCCCGGGGGACAAAACCAGAGCCCGGGGAACAAAACCAGAGCCCCGGGAACAAAACCAGGGCCCCGGGAACAAAACCAGGGCCCCGGGAACAAAACCAGGGCCCCGGGAACAAAACCAGGGCCCCGGGAACAAAACCAGTGCCCCGGGAACAAAACCAGGGCCCAGGGGAGAAAACCAGAACCCCGGGGAGAAAACCACAGCCCCGGGAGAAAACCGGAGCCCCGGGAACAAAACCAGAGCCCCGGCAACAAAACCAGAGCCCGGGGAACAAAACCAGGGCCCGGGGAACAAAACCAGAGTCCCGGGAACAAAACCGCGGCCCGCGGGAGAGAACCAGAGCCAGCGGGAGAGAACCAGAGCCAGCGGGAGAGAACCAGAGCTCCGGGAACAAAACCAGAGCCCCGGAAACAAAACCAGAGCCCCGGAAACAAAACCAGGGCCCGGGGAACAAAACCACAGCCCGGGGAACAAAACCAGGGCCCCGGGGACAAAACCAGAGCGCTGGAAAGAAAAACAGAGCCCGGAGGACAAAACCAGGGCCCGGAAAACAAAACCAGAACCCCGGGGAGAAAACCAGAGCCCCGGGAACAAAACCAGAGCCCCGGGAACAAAACCAGAGCCCCGGGAAAAAAACCAGAACCCCGGGAACAAAACCAGAGCACGGGAAACAAAACCAGAGCACGGGGGACAAAACCAGGGCCCCGGGGAGAAAACCAGAGCCCCGGGAACAAAACCAGAGCCCTGGGAACAAAACCAGAGCCCCGGGAACAAAACCAGAGCCCCGGGAACACAATCAGGGCCCCTGGAACACAACCAGGGCCCCGGGAACAAAACCAGGGCCCCGGGAACAAAACCAGGGCCCCGGGAACAAAACCAGGGCCCCAGAAACAAAACCAGGGCCCCGGGAACAAAACCAGGGCCCTGGGAACAAAACCAGAGCACCGGGAACACAATCAGGGCCCCTGGAACACAACCAGGGCCCCGGGAACAAAACCAGGGCCCCGGGAACAAAACCAGGGCCCCAGAAACAAAACCAGAGCCCCGGGAACAAAACCAGAGCCCCGGGAACAAAACCAGAGCCCCGGGAACAAAACCACAGCCCGGGGGAGAAAACCAGAACCCCGGGGAGAAAACCAGAGCCCCGGGAACAACACCAGGGCCCGGGGGACAAAACCAGGGCCCCGGGAACAAAACCAGGGCCCCGGGAACAAAACCAGGGCACCGGGAAGAAAACCAGGGCCCCGGGAAGAAAACCAGGACCCGGGAAAGAAAACCAGGGCCCCGGGAACAAAACCAGGGCCCCGGGAACAAAACCAGGGCCCCGGGAACAAAACCAGGGCCCGGGGGACAAAACCAGGGCCTGGGGGACAAAACCAGGGCGCGGGGGACAAAACCAGGGCCCGGGGCACAAAACCAGTGCCCCGGGAACACAACCAGGGCCCCGGGAACACAACCAGGGCCCCGGGAACACAACCATGACCCGGGGAACACAACCAGGGCCCCGGGAACAAAACCAGAGCCCCGGGAACAAAACCAGGGCCCCGGGAACAAAACCAGGGCCCCGGGAACAAAACCAGAGCCCCGGGAACAAAACCAGAGCCCCGGGAACAAAACAAGAGCCCCGGGAACAAAACCGCGGCCCGCGGGAAAAAAACCAGGGCCCCGGGAACAAAACCAGAGCCCCGGGAACAAAACCAGAGCCCCGGGAACAAAACCAGAGCCCCGGGAACAAAACCAGAGCCCCGGGAACAAAACCAGAGCCCCGGGAACAAAACCAGAGCCCCGGGAAAAAAACCAGAGCCCCGGGAACACAATCAGGGCCCGGGGGACAAAACCAGGGCGCGGGGGACAAAACCAGGATCCCGGGAACAAAACCAGTGCCCGGAGGACAAAACCAGGGCCCGGGGGACAAAACCAGGGCCCGGGGAAAAAACCAGGGCCCGGGGGACAAAACCAGGGCCCGGGGGACAAAACCAGGGCCCGGGGGACAAAACCAGGGCCGCGGGAAAAAAAACAGGGCCCGGGGAGAAAACCAGAGCCCCGGAGAGAAAACCAGAGCCCCGGGAACAAAACCAGGGCCTCGGGAACAAAACCAGGGCCCCGGGAACAAAACCAGGGCCTCGGGGGACAAAACCAGGGCCCCGTGAACAAAACAAGGGCCCCGGAAACATAACCAGGGCCCGGGGGACAAAACCAGGGCGCGGGGGACAAAACCAGGGCGCGGGGGACAAAACCAGGGCGCGGGGAACAAAACCAGGGCCCGGGGAAAAAAACCAGAGCCCCAGGAACAAAACCAGGGCCCCGGGAACAAAACCAGGGCCCGGGGAACAAAACCAGGGCCCCGGGAACAAAACCAGAGCCCCGGGGACAAAACCAGAGCCCCGGGGACAAAACCAGAGCCCCGGGGACAAAACCAGAGCCCCGGGGACAAAACCAGGGCCCGGGGGACAAAACCAGGGCCCGGGGGACAAAACCAGGGCCCCGGGAACAAAACCAGGGTCCCGGGAACAAAACCAGAGCCCCGGGAACAAAACCAGAGCCCCGGGAACAAAACCAGAGCCCCGGGAACAAAACCAGGGCCCCGGGAACAAAACCAGAGCGCGGGAAACAAAACCAGAGCCCGGGGGACAAAACCAGGGCCCGGGGAACAAAACCAGAGCCCCAGGGAGAAAACCAGAGCCCCGGGAACAAAACCAGAGCCCCGGGAACAAAACCAGAGCCCCGGGAACAAAACCAGAGCCCCGGGAAAAAAAACCAGAGCCCTGGGAACACAACCAGGGCACCTGGAACACAACCAGGGCCCCGGGAAGAAAACCAGGGCCCCGGGAACAAAACCAGGGCCCCGGGAACAAAACCAGGGCCCCGGGAACAAAACCAGGGCCCCGGGAACAAAACCAGGGCCCCGGGAACAAAACCAGGGCCCCGGGAACAAAACCAGGGCCCCGGGAACAAAACCAGGGCCCCGGGAACAAAACCAGAGCCCCGGGAACAAAACCAGGGACCCAGAAACAAAACCAGAGCCCGGAGGAGAAAACCAGAACCCCAGGGAGAAAACCAGAGCCCCGGGAACAAAACCAGGGCCCCGGGAACAAAACCAGGGCCCCGGGAATAAAACCAGGGCCCGGGGAAGAAAACCAGGGCCCTGGGAACAAAACCAGGGCCCGGGGGACAAAACCAGGGCCCCGGGAACAAAACCAGAGCCCCGGGAACAAAACCAGGGCCCCGGGAACAAAACCAGGGCCCCGGGAACAAAACCAGGGCCCGGGGGACAAAACCAGGGCCCGGGGGACAAAACCAGGGCGCGGGGGACAAAACCAGGGCGCGGGGGACAAAACCAGGGCGCGGGGGACAAAACCAGGGCCCCGGGAACACAACCAGGGCCCCGGGAACACAACCAGGGCCCCGGGAACACAACCAGGGCCCCGGGAACACAACCAGGGCCCCAGAAACAAAACCAGAGCCCCGGGAACAAAACCAGGGCCCCGGGAAAAAAACCAGGGCCCCGGGAACAAAACCAGGGCCCCGGGAACAAAACCAGGGCCCCGGGAACAAAACCAGGGCCCCGGGAACAAAACCAGGGCCCCGGGAACAAAACCAGGGCCCCGGGAACAAAACAAGAGCCCCAGGAAAAATACACGGCCCGCGGGAAAAAAACCAGGGCCGCGGGAAAAAAACCAGGGCCCCTGGAAAAAAATCAGGGCCCCGGGAACAAAACCAGGGCCCCGGGGACAAAACCAGAGCCCCGGGGACAAAACCAGAGCCCGGAGAACAAAACCAGAGCCCCGGGAACAAAACCAGAGCCCCGGGAACAAAACCAGAGCCCGGGGGACAAAACCAGGGCCCGGGGGACAAAACCAGAGCCCGGGGGACAAAACCAGAGCCCGGGGGACAAAACCAGAGCCCGGGGGACAAAACCAGGGCCCTGGAAACAAAACCAGAGCCCCGGGAACAAAACCAGAGCCCGGGGAACAAAACCAGAGCCCCGGGAACAAAACCAGGGCCCCGGGAACAAAACCAGGGCCCCGGGAACAAAACCAGGGCCCTGGGAACAAAACCAGGGCCCCGGGAACAAAACCAGAGCCCCGGGAACAAAACCAGAGCCCCGGGAACAAAACCAGAGCCCCGGGAACAAAACCACAGCCCGGGGGAGAAAACCAGAACCCCGGGGAGAAAACCAGAGCCCCGGGAACAAAACCAGGGCCCGGGGGACAAAACCAGGGCCCCGGGAACAAAACCAGGGCCCCGGGAACAAAACCAGGGCACCGGGAAGAAAACCAGGGCCCCGGGAAGAAAACCAGGACCCGGGAAAGAAAACCAGGGCCCCGGGAACAAAACCAGGGCCCCGGGAACAAAACCAGGGCCCCGGGAACAAAACCAGGGCCCCGGGAACAAAACCAGGGCCCGGGGGACAAAACCAGGGCCTGGGGGACAAAACCAGGGCGCGGGGGACAAAACCAGGATCCCGGGAACAAAACCAGTGCCCGGGGGACAAAACCAGGGCCCGGGGGACAAAACCAGGGCCCGGGGAAAAAACCAGGGCCCGGGGGACAAAACCATGGCCCGGGGGACAAAACCAGGGCCGCGGGAAAAAAAACAGGGCCCGGGGAGAAAACCAGAGCCCCGGAGAGAAAACCAGAGCCCCGGGAACAAAACCAGGGCCTCGGGAACAAAACCAGGGCCCCGGGAACAAAACCAGGACCTCGGGGGACAAAACCAGGGCCCCGTGAACAAAACAAGGGCCCCGGAAACATAACCAGGGCCCGGGGGACAAAACCAGGGCGCGGGGGACAAAACCAGGGCGCGGGGGACAAAACCAGGGCGCGGGGAACAAAACCAGGGCCCGGGGAAAAAAACCAGGGCCCCAGGAACAAAACCAGGGCCCCGGGAACAAAACCAGGGCCCGGGGAACAAAACCAGGGCCCCGGGAACAAAACCAGAGCCCCGGGGACAAAACCAGAGCCCCGGGGACAAAACCAGAGCCCCGGGGACAAAACCAGGGCCCGGGGGACAAAACCAGGGCCCGGGGGACAAAACCAGGGCCCCGGGAACAAAACCAGGGTCCCGGGAACAAAACCAGAGCCCCGGGAACAAAACCAGAGCCCCGGGAACAAAACCAGAGCCCCGGGAACAAAACCAGGGCCCCGGGAACAAAACCAGAGCGCGGGAAACAAAACCAGAGCCCGGGGGACAAAACCAGGGCCCCGGGGACAAAACCAGAGCGCTGGAAACAAAAACAGAGCCCGGAGGACAAAACCAGGGCCCGGGAAACAAAACCAGAACCCCGGGGAGAAAACCAGAGCCCCGGGAACAAAACCAGAGCCCCGGGAACAAAACCAGAGCCCCGGGAACAAAACCAGAGCCCCGGGAACAAAACCAGAGCCCCGGGAAACAAAACCAGAGCACGGGGGACAAAACCAGGGCCCCGGGGAGAAAACCAGAGCCCCGGGAACAAAACCAGAGCCCCGGGAACAAAACCAGAGCCCCGGGAACAAAACCAGAGCCCCGGGAACACAATCAGGGCCCCTAGAACACAACCAGGGCCCCGGGAACAAAACCAGGGCCCCGGGAACAAAACCAGGGCCCCGGGAACAAAACCAGGGCCCCGGGAACAAAACCAGAGCCCCGGGAACAAAACCAGAGCCCCGGGAACACAATCAGGGCCCCTAGAACACAACCAGGGCCCCGGGAACAAAACCAGGGCCCCGGGAACAAAACCAGGGCCCCGGGAACAAAACCAGGGCCCCGGGAACAAAACCAGGGCCCCGGGAACACAATCAGGGCCCCTGGAACACAACCAGGGCCCCGGGAACAAAACCAGGGCCCCAGAAACAAAACCAGAGCCCCGGGAACAAAACCAGAGCCCCGGGAACAAAACCACAGCCCGGGAGAGAAAACCAGAACCCCGGGGAGAAAACCAGGGCCCCGGGAACAAAACCAGGGCCCGGGGGACAAAACCAGGGCCCCGGGAACAAAACCAGGGTCCCGGGAACAAAACCAGAGCCCCGGGAACAAAACCAGAGCCCCGGGAACAAAACCAGAGCCCCGGGAACAAAACCAGAGCCCCGGGAACAAAACCAGGGCCCCGGGAACAAAACCAGAGCGCGGGAAACAAAACCAGAGCCCGGGGGACAAAACCAGGGCCCGGGGAACAAAACCAGAGCCCCGGGGAGAAAACCAGAGCCCCGGGAACAAAACCAGACCCCCGGGAACACAACCAGGGCACCTGGAACACAACCAGGGCCCCGGGAAGAAAACCAGGGCCCCGGGAAGAAAACCAGGGCCCCGGGAAGAAAACCAGGGCCCCGGGAAGAAAACCAGGGCCCCGGGAACAAAACCAGGGCCCCGGGAACAAAACCAGGGCCCCGGGAACAAAACCAGGGCCCCGGGAACAAAACCAGGGCCCCGGGAACAAAACCAGGGCCCCGGGAACAAAAGCAGGGCCCCGGGAACAAAACCAGAGCCCCGGGAACAAAACCAGGGCCCCGGGAACAAAACCAGAGCCCGGGGGAGAAAACCAGAGCCCCGGGGAGAAAACCAGAGCCCCGGGAACAAAACCAGAGCCCCGGGAACAAAACCAGGGCCCCGGGAACAAAACCAGGGCCCCGGGAACAAAACCAGGGCCCGGGGGACAAAACCAGGGCCCCGGGAACAAAACCAGAGCCCCGGGAACAAAACCAGGGCCCCGGGAACAAAACCAGGGCCCGGGGGACAAAACCAGGGCCCGGGGGACAAAACCAGGGCCCGGGGGAAAAAACCAGGGCCCCGGGAACACAACCAGGGCCCCGGGAACACAACCAGGGCCCCGGGAACACAACCAGGGCCCCGGGAACACAACCAGGGCCCCGGGAACACAACCAGGGCCCCGGGAACACAACCAGGGCCCCGGGAACACAACCAGGGCCCCGGGAACACAACCAGGGCCCCGGGAACACAACCAGGGCCCCGGGAACACAACCAGGGCCCCGGGAACACAACCAGGGTCCCGGGAACACAACCAGGGCCCCGGGAACACAACCAGGGCCCCAGAAACAAAACCAGAGCCCCGGGAACAAAACCAGAGCCCCGGGAACAAAACCAGGGCCCCGGGAAAAAAACCAGGGCCCCGGGAACAAAACCAGGGCCCCGGGAACAAAACCAGGGCCCCGGGAACAAAACAAGAGCCCCAGGAAAAAAACGCGGCCCGCGGGAAAAAAACCAGGGCCGCGGGAAAAAAACCAGGGCCCCTGGAAAAAAATCAGGGCACCGGGAACAAAACCAGAGCCCCGGGAACAAAACCAGAGCCCCGGGAACAAAACCAGGGCCCGGGGGACAAAACCAGGGCCCGGGGGACAAAACCAGGGCCCGGGGGACAAAACCAGGGCCGCGGGGACAAAACCAGGGCCCCAGGGAGAAAACCAGAGCCCCGGGGAGAAAACCAGAGCGCCGGGGAGAAAACCAGAGCCCTGGGAACAAAACCAGGGCCCCGGGAACAAAACCAGGGCCCCGGGAACAAAACCAGGGCCCGGGGGAAACAACCAGGGCCGCGGGAACAAAACAAGGGCCTCGGGAACAAAACCAGGGCCCGGGGGACAAAACCAGGGCCCGGGGGACAAAACCAGGGCCCGGGGGACAAAACCAGGGCCCGGGGGACAAAACCAGGGCCCGGGGGACAGAACCAGGGCCCGGGGGACAAAACCAGAGCCCCGGGGACAAAACCAGAGCCCGGGGGACAAAACCAGGGCCCGGGGGACAAAACCAGGGCCCGGGGGACAAAACCAGGGCCTCGGGAAAAAAACCAGAGCCCCAGAACAAAACCGAGCCCCGGGAACAAAACCAGGGCCCCGGGAACAAAACCAGAGCGCGGGAAACAAAACCAGAGCCCGGGGGACAAAACCAGGGCCCGGGGAACAAAACCAGAGCCCCGGGGAGAAAACCAGAGCCCCGGGAACAAAACCAGACCCCCGGGAACACAACCAGGGCACCTGGAACACCCTAACCCTAACCCTAACCCTAACCCTAACCCTAAACCCTAACCCTAACCCTAACCCTAACCCCCAACCCTAACCGAACCCTAACCCTAACCCCTGACCCTAACCCTAACCCTGACCCCTGACCCCTGACCCTAACCCCTGACCCTGACCCCTGACCCTGACCCCTGACCCTGACCCCTGACCCCTGACCCTAAACCCTGACCCCTGACCCTAAACCCTGACCCTGACCCCTGACCCCTGACCCCTGACCCTGACCCCTGACCCCTGACCCCGACCCCTGACCCCGACCCCTGACCCCGACCCCTGACCCCGACCCCGACCCCTGACCCCGACCCCTGACCCTGACCCCTGACCCCAACCCTAACCCAAGTAGTAATCTACATTTCTTTAAAACTATTCAAAGCTACTACAACCTTTACACAACTACAAATACTTGAAATATACTTAGGAGCCAGTAACACACAGGCATTCTTTTAACCGGTCCGTAGCTAAATTTATCTATAGATATTGACAACTCTCCCTCTGTTGACTAATTCTCATTTAAATCGTCATTTGCAAAAGTTATTAGCACAACAGTCCCTCAGAAAGAGCTGTGAACACTTGTAACAATTCCCCCCCCCAACAGCTATCTTTACCCACAGACATTAACAACGCCCACTTGGCTAGGTACTTTCATTTGTTTTTTCAGTTCTTACTGTGATTCCAATCAAGAAAAATTTCTGCCTGTAATTTTTCTAAAAGTAAGTTTTACGTGTAATTTGGTCCGTTGCTGACTCCCAGTAAAATTTTCAATATCATTTTTTACATTTCAAATGTACAATGTACTTTCATTTCCGAGATAAAAATTACTCTCTAGTTGACCAAATACTTGCAACAATTACATTTACTCGCTTCTCACTCATTATTTTAGAAAATACATTGCGCCTCTAAAAACCAGCGCCCCGGGAACAAAACCAGCACCCCGGCAACAAAACCAACGCCCCGGCAACAAAACCAACGCCCCGGCAACAAAACCAGCGCCCCGGCAACAAAACCGCAGCCCGCGGGAGAAAACCAGAGCCGGGAAACAAAACCAGAGCCCCGGGGAACAAAACCAGAGCCCCGGGGAATAAAACCAGAGCCCCGGCCTCAAAAGCCGGGCCCGAGGCGCGTTACCCGAGCTCCGAACAGTGGAAGTGGCGCCCCGTGAGCAGCAGAACCGGCACCTAGAACCGGCACCTAGAACCCGCACCTAGAAACCCAGGAGCCTGCTGTGGGCACACCGGGACCCCCAGCAGCACCGCAAATAGGCCCAGAAGCACGCCAAGATGCCCAGAAGCATCCTCTGGCCACCCCGACAACCCCAGGAGCACCCCGTGGGCACACAGGGACTCCCAGAGCATCCAGAACCCCCACAAGCACCCCAAGACCCCCACGAGCACCCCGTGGGCATCCAGAGACCCCCCCGGAGCACAACAAGAACCCCCAGAAGCACCCCAAGACCCTCAGGACCATCCTCTGGGCACCCAGACACCCACGGGACCACCCCAAGAACCCCCGGCAGCACCCCAAAGGCAGCCGGTACAGACCTCAGAGTTCTGCACCATCTATTTGCATGGACCTTAACAGACCTCATGCTTTCCCACAGGAGACTTCTCTCACCTTCAGCCCTCTATCTTGTGATGCGCAGGCCCGGGCCGTTTACTCGGCGTCTCCCGTCACTTTGGGGTTCCTTTAGACTGGCTTTCGAGGATTCCTTTACAAGGGGAGCACACATAGGCTACACAGACTATAAGCAAGGGGAAAAGCAAGCACTTCAGTCACTACAATCATGCCTTACGCTAAGGGGATTTTGCAAAGCCAGTGTCTTACCAACCCGACGACCAGCAGAAAGACGAACCATCCCTACATTCTCGGATCGTCTTGCGCCGCAAACTCAGCCCCAGCAGTCGGTAGGTGCCAGCTTTACGTGGGCGTCCCCACGGAGGCAACGGTGACCTCGCTGTACACCGGCCCACTGTTCTTCGGGAAAATCCCGGTATTTATACATTTGCCAAGGAAACGGGTTTCGACACACGTGGCCAGCGGGTGCCGAAACACGCCTCAATTGGCAACTCTCAACATAGGGAGCCTACGGCGCATGCGCTCGCCGATCGAGCGCGCTGCACGAGCCACAGCCACCCCGTCTATTGGTTCCTAGGCCTTGTTCACGCAACATATTACCATAGTCCAGCATTTACGTATTAACCTACACTCAAGCCAACAGCAAAAGGTAACAAAGCAAGCAAAATTATACCTTGTACTTTATATTTCTTCGTTACGGCACGTCTTCCACGTCCTTCACGTCCTCCCCTAACATTTTCTCAACCTTCCTTCTCCTTCTGTATTCAGCATTTTCACACAATAGACCATGAACCGTCTGTTTTCTATGCTGACTGCCGTTTTCTTAGCTATCTATTTCTCACCCAGCGTCCAGCCACGGACCAAAAGCCCATCTTTTAACCCTTCCGTATGCGTGTGTATCTCCCGTCAGCTGCGGACAGACTAAAACAGAACAGACCTCATCGACACCCAAATCCAACTGCAAAACCCACCTCAGTAAGGCTCGTGAACACACCTCCCTTTCCCAACCAAAAGGTGCCCTGGTCCCAAAAGTTTAGAAACCCCTTCTCTTCTCCTCAACCGTCAGGGAAGGAACCCCGCTCCTTCCTGACAGCTCCTGCCCTGGATTTGCACCCCTGAACCCCCTGTGTCGCCCGCTCCCCGGGAGCTGCTCTTCCCAGCTATGCCCAGGCTTCCGCGAGCACCTCCTATCTTCCACCTTCCCACACACTCTCACCTCTGCTACAGCCCCACAAAATAAGCAAAGTCCTGACGCTTGTCATCTACGAGGGGCTGGCCGCAAGCTGCATCCGTTCTAGGGACAACATGATACTCTGTGGGCGAACGGGAAAGGCCATGAGCCGTTCCATACGCTGAAAGGTACTATGCCTTATATGTCCCTGCTACTTTCTTGAACAATGCTAGAACTCCGTCTACAGATGCATACAAGATGCTCACCTCAACCCCTGCTAAATACTCTCACCATTGCTCCTATCCAGAGACGATGTCAACAGCTTCTGCAATATACAGCAAGTCTGGTGGAAAAAAAAAACACAACAAGGTTCCATCTTCAATAAAGTCAGGAATTCCAAAACAATACAATGCACCTGGAATAAAATAAAAACCAAAACCATATTATTAACCAAAACCATACATCTTGCCACCTCTGAACACCCAATACAAATTTACTGACCTTGGGGGGAAAAAAAAAAAAGCTGCATACAAGTGTGCTTTCTTCTACACATGCAGCTGAACCTTGACTGGTCCGGAAGCCCTTACCTTAAACAGACACCTCTGCTTCTCTAAATATCAAAACAAGACTATGCAAAGAGCTTAGGCAGCTCAAAAGCTGCAGTCAGCTGCAGGAACAGCAGACCACCACCTCCAGAGAAGCCCAGCAGCAGAATGAGCTGCCTGAGGAGAGGCTGTAGCTCATATGCTCCGGGCCCCACCCACCACCCTTCCCACAATCCCCTGGCAAAGGGGAGGAGAGAACTACCAGAAGCACGGGGAACAAAACCAGAGCCCCGGGAACAAAACCAGGGCCCGGGGGACAAAACCAGAGCCCCGGGAACAAAACAAGAGCCCGGAGAACAAAACAAGAGCCCCGGGAACAAAACCAGAGCCCCGGGAACAAAACCAGAGCCCGGGGGACAAAACCAGGGCCCGGGGGACAAAACCAGGGCCCGGGGGACAAAACCAGGGCCCGGGGGACAAAACCAGGGCCCTGGAAACAAAACCAGAGCCCGGGGAACAAAACCAGAGCCCCGGGAACAAAACCAGGGCCCCGGGAACAAAACCAGGGCCCCGGGAACAAAACCAGGGCCCCGGGAACAAAACCAGGGCCCCGGGAACAAAACCAGGGCCCCGGGAACAAAACAAGAGCCCGGGGGACAAAACCAGTGCCCCGGGAATAAAAACAAGGGCCCCGGGAATAAAACCGCGGCCCGCGGGAAAAAAACCAGGGCCCCGGGAACAAAACCAGAGCCCCGGGAACAAAACCAGAGCCCCGGGAACAAAACCAGGGCCCCGGGAACAAAACCAGGGCCCCGGGAACAAAACCAGAGCCCCGGGAACAAAACAAGAGCCCCGGGAATAAAACCGCGGCCCGCGGGAAAAAAACCAGGGCCCCGGGAACAAAACCAGAGCCCCGGGAACAAAACCAGAGCCCCGGGAAAAAAACCAGGGCCCCGGGAACAAAACCAGAGCCCCGGGAACAAAACCAGGGCCCCGGGAACAAAACCAGGGCCCCGGGAACAAAACCAGAGCCCCGGGAACAAAACCAGGGCCCCGGGAACAAAACCAGGGCCCCGGGAACAAAACCAGGGCCCCGGGAACAAAACCAGAGCCCCGGGAACAAAACCAGAGCCCCGGGAACAAAACCAGAGCCCCGGGAACAAAACCAGAGCCCCGGGAATAAAACCGCGGCCCGCGGGAAAAAAACCAGGGCCCCGGGAACAAAACCAGAGCCCCGGGAACAAAACCACAGCCCCGGGAAAAAAACCAGGGCCCCGGGAACAAAACCAGAGCCCCAGGAACAAAACCAGAGCCCCGGGAACAAAACCAGAGCCCCGGGAACAAAACCAGAGCCCCGGGAAAAAAACAAGGGCCCCGGGAACAAAACCAGGGCCCGGGGGACAAAACCAGGGCGCGGGGGACAAAACCAGGATCCCGGGAACAAAACCAGTGCCCGGGGGACAAAACCAGGGCCCGGGGGACAAAACCAGGGCCCGGGGAAAAAACCAGGGCCTGGGGGACAAAACCAGGTCCGCGGGAAAAAAAACAGGGCCCGGGGAGAAAACCAGAGCCCCGGAGAGAAAACCAGAGCCCCGGGAACAAAACCAGGGCCTCGGGAACAAAACCAGGGCCCCGGGAACAAAACCAGGGCCTCGGGGGACAAAACCAGGGCCCGGGGGACAAAACCAGGGCCCGGGGGACAAAACCAGGGTCCCGGGAACAAAACCAGAGCCCCGGGAACAAAACCAGAGCCCCGGGAACAAAACCAGAGCCCCGGGAACAAAACCAGGGCCCGGGGAACAAAACCAGAGCGCGGGAAACAAAACCAGAGCCCGGGGGACAAAACCAGGGCCCGGGGAACAAAACCAGAGCCCCGGGGAGAAAACCAGAGCCCCGGGAACAAAACCAGAGCCCCGGGAACAAAACCAGAGCCCCGGGAACAAAACCACAGCCCCGGGAACAAAACCAGAGCCCCGGGAAAAAAAACCAGAGCCCCGGGAACACAACCAGGGCACCTGGAACACAACCAGGGCCCCGGGAACAAAACCAGGGCCCGGGGGACAAAACCAGGGCCCGGGGGACAAAACCAGGGCGCGGGGGACAAAACCAGGGCGCGGGGGACAAAACCAGGGCGCGGGGGACAAAACCAGGGCCCCGGGAACACAACCAGGGCCCCGGGAACACAACCAGGGCCCCGGGAACACAACCAGGGCCCCGAGAACACAACCAGGGCCCCGGGAACACAACCAGGGCCCCGGGAACAAAACCAGAGCCCCGGGAACAAAACCAGGGCCCCGGGAAAAAAACCAGGGCCCCGGGAACAAAACCAGGGCCCCGGGAACAAAACCAGGGCCCCGGGAACAAAACCAGGGCCCCGGGAACAAAACCAGGGCCCCGGGAACAAAACAAGAGCCCCAGGAAAAATACACGGCCCGCGGGAAAAAAACCAGGGCCGCGGGAAAAAAACCAGGGCCCCTGGAAAAAAATCAGGGCCCCGGGAACAAAACCAGAGCCCCGGGAACAAAACCAGAGCCCCGGGAACAAAACCAGGGCCCGGGGGACAAAACCAGGGCCCGGGGAAGAAAACCAGGGCCCGGGGGACAAAAGAAGGGCCCGGGGGACAAAACAAGGGCCCGGGGGACAAAACCAGGGCCGCGGGAACAAAACCAGGGCCCCAGGGAGAAAACCAGAGCCCCGGGGAGAAAACCAGAGCCCTGGGAACAAAACCAGGGCCCCGGGAACAAAACCAGGGCCCCGGGAACACAACCAGGGCCCGGGGGAAACAACCAGAGCCGCGGGAACAAAACAAGGGCCTCGGGAACAAAACCAGGGCCCGGGGGACAAAACCAGGGCCCGGGGGACAAAACCAGGGCCCGGGGGACAAAACCAGGGCCCCGGGAACAAAACCAGGGCCCCGGGAACAAAACCAGGGCCCCGGGAACAAAACCAGGGCCCCGGGAACAAAACCAGGGCCCCGGGAACAAAACCAGGGCCCCGGGAACAAAACCATGGCCGGGGGGACAAAACCAGGGCCCGGGGGACAAAACCAGGGCCCGGGGGACAGAACCAGGGCCCGGGGGACAGAACCAGGGCCCCGGGAACAAAACCAGAGCCCCGGGAACAAAACCAGAGCCCCGGGGACAAAACCAGGGCCCCGGGGACAAAACCAGGGCGCGGGGGACAAAACCAGGGCCCGGGGGACAAAACCAGGGCCCGGGGGACAAAACCAGAGCCCCGGGAACAAAACCAGAGCCCCAGAACAAAACCGAGCCCCGGGAAAAAAACCAGGGCCCCGGGAACAAAGCCAGGGCCCCGGGAACAAAGCCAGGGCCCCGGGAACATAACCAGGGCCCGGGAAACAAAACCAGAGCGCGGGAAACAAAACCAGAGCCCGGGGGACAAAACCAGGGCCCGGGGAACACAACCAGGACCCTGGAACACAACCAGGGCCCCGGGAACAAAACCAGGGCCCCGGGAACACAACCAGGACCCTGGAACACAACCAGGGCCCCGGGAACACAACCAGGGCCCCGGGAACAAAACCAGGGCCTCGGGAACAAAACCAGGGCCCGGGGAAGAAAACCAGGGCCCCGGGAACAAAACCAGGGCCCGGGGAAGAAAACCAGGGCCCCGGGAACAAAACCAGGGCCCCGGGAACAAAACCAGGGCCCCGGGAACAAAACCAGGGCCCCGGGAACAAAACCAGGGCCCCGGGAACAAAACCAGAGCCCCGGGAACAAAACCAGAGCCCCGGGAACAAAACCAGAGCCCCGGGAACAAAACCAGAGCCCCGGGAACAAAGCCAGAGCCCCGGGAAAAAAACCAGGGCCCCGGGAACAAAACCAGAGCCCCGGGAACAAAACCAGGGCCCGGGAAACAAAACCAGAGCGCGGGAAACAAAACCAGAGCGCGGGAAACAAAACCAGAGCCCGGGGGACAAAACCAAAACCCCGGGGAGAAAACCAGAGCCCCGGGGAGAAAACCAGAGCCCCGGGAAGAAAACCAGAACCCCGGGGAGAAAACCAGAGCCCCGGGGAGAAAACCAGAGCCCCGGGAACAAAACCAGGGCCTGGGAAACAAAACCAGAGCGTGGGAAACAAAACCAGAGCCCGGGGGAGAAAACCAGAGCCCCGGAGAGAAAACCAGAACCCCGGGGAGAAAACCAGAACCCCGGGGAGAAAACCAGAGCCCCGGGAAGAAAACCAGAGCCCCGGGAAGAAAACCAGAACCCCGGGGAGAAAACCAGAGCCCCGGGGAGAAAACCAGAGCCCCGGGGAGAAAACCAGAGCCCCGGGGAGAAAACCAGAGCCCCGGGAACACAATCAGGGTCCCTGGAACACAACCAGGGCCCCGGGAAAAAAGCCAGGGCCCCGGGAACAAAACCAGAGCCCCGGGAACAAAACCAGGGCCCCGGGAACAAAACCAGGGCCCCGGGAACAAAACCAGGGCCCCGGGAACAAAACCAGGGCCCCGGGAACAAAACCAGGGCCCCGGGAACAAAACCAGGGCCCCGGGAACAAAACCAGGGCCCCGGGAACAAAACCAGAGCCCCGGGAACAAAACCAGGGCCCCGGGAACAAAACCAGGGCCCCGGGAACAAAACCAGGGCCCCGGGAACAAAACCAGAGCCCCGGGAACAAAACCAGGGCCCCGGGAACAAAACCAGGGCCCCGGGAACAAAACAAGAGCCCGGGGGACAAAACCAGTGCCCCGGGAACAAAACCAGGGCCCGGGGGAGAAAACCAGAACCCCGGGGACAAAACCAGAGCCTGGGGAACAAAACCAGAGTCCCGGGAACAAAACCAGGGCCCCGGGGACAAAACCAGAGCACGGGAAACAAAAACAGAGCCCGGGGGACAAAAACAGGGCCCGGGAAACAAAACCAGAACCCCGGGGAGAAAACCAGAGCCCCGGGAACAAAACCAGAGCCCCGGGAATAAAACCAGGGCCCCGGGAACAAAACCCCTGACCCCGACCCCTGACCCCGATCCCTGACCCCAACCCTAACCCCAACCCTAACCCTAACCCCTGACCCTAACCCTGACCCTGACCCCTGACCCTAACCCCTGACCCTAACCCCTGACCCTGACTCCTGACCCCTGACCCTGACCCCTGACCCCGACCCCTGACCCCGACCCCTGACCCCGACCCCTGACCCCTGACCCTGACCCCTGACCCCAACCCTATCCCAAGTAGTAATCTACATTTCTTTAAAACTATTCAAAGCTACTACAACCTTTACACAACTACAAATACTTGAAATATACTTAGGAGCCAGTAACACACAGGCATTCTTTTAACCGGTCCGTAGCTAAATTTATCTATAGATATTGACAACTCTCCCTCTGTTGACTAATTCTCATTTAAATCGTCATTTGCAAAAGTTATTAGCACAACAGTCCCTCAGAAAGAGCTGTGAACACTTGTAACAATTCCCCCCCCCAACAGCTATCTTTACCCACAGACATTAACAACGCCCACTTGGCTAGGTACTTTCATTTGTTTTTTCAGTTCTTACTGTGATTCCAATCAAGAAAAATTTCTGCCTGTAATTTTTCTAAAAGTAAGTTTTACGTGTAATTTGGTCCGTTGCTGACTCCCAGTAAAATTTTCAATATCATTTTTTACATTTCAAATGTACAATGTACTTTCATTTCCGAGATAAAAATTACTCTCTAGTTGACCAAATACTTGCAACAATTACATTTACTCGCTTCTCACTCATTATTTTAGAAAATACATTGCGCCTCTAAAAATTCATCAGTACAGCTGAAATCAGAGCCATTATTTAGTACTTGCGACTCTCCACCTTTTCCACATTTCTCCCTCCCGTTACATACTCTCTCTATCCATTTAGACCTATAATGTCGCCTCCGCGAGGTAACATCGTCTCCACAACTTATATTCCTGGACAGAAAGCGATCGATCGCATCTCGACAGGCCCCTTATATCCACACCTGCGCACAAAAAAAAAAATTACATCAAAAACCATCATTAGATCAGAAACGACAAAGCCCCTCAAAACAATTTACAATCCTGTCAATAAAAAATGAAGTTGAAACCCCCTGACTCCCAAGGGGGTCCTCTTGAATACCGACAACCTGCTCCAATTCCCCACACCCTTCAACTGCAACATCCTCCATCATCTGCCTGTAACCGTTTGCTATACAACATACCTCCCTGCAATGACAGGCAAAACAAACATTCTGGGACAGCGCTCCCCAGGAAGAGTGTTACAAAGGGCCTTGAAAAACAACCCTCCCTGCAAAAACCACAGCCAAACTTGACGTCCCCCCAAACGCTGACAATGAACTCCCTCACAGAGTTACTGAGACCGGGCAGCAGGAACATAACACGCTCATGCCCAGCTGGACGGAAACAAATCCCCAGGCAAGTGGTTTTTTTCCCTAAACATTTTTTTTTTTTGGTAAATGTCAAAAAAAAAAAACCAACAACAACATTCCACACACAACCTGCAAAGAGACATGAAAAAACCACCTCGCAAGCTTAGACACATTCAAAACACTCTTACCAACCCTTTCTGCCACTGGCCTGCCACAATGGAACGTGGCCCCTAATCTGCAGCGCTCCCTGGGAAAGATGTTCCCAGATGCCTCAAAAAGCACCCCAACGGCAAAAACCCCAGCCGAAGCCCGACCTCTGTCCAAACATTGGCGATGAACATCGCCTCGCAGAGCGGCCGGAACCTGGGGAAAAAAAACCCAGCTGGGGGAAGAAAAAAAAAAATCCCCCAGCTGGGATTTTTTTTTAAAAACTATTTCTTTAAAAAAAAAAAAACACAACTCTCAACATTCGATACAATCTGCAGTAAAATTTTTCACACATACAAGGGTTAGGCACATTCAGAAAGTAACACTCATTCAACAACCGCTCGCTCCACCCATCATTAAAACCACAGTTGTTTCACCATCCACACACCACAATGGCTTACCACCCAAGTTATACGGCTATCCCTGACGCCGTCTCACCGCACGCCTCAAAACATCACCGTTCCGTACAAAACCAAGTTTCGGCCATCATAACGGCGAGCTGAGGAAAACTCTTCGCTAGATGGGCCGGTCCTGCTCCTTCTTCGCTTCAAATTGGATACTATGGCAAGACTCCCCAGAGTATTTCCTCCCGAAATCCAAATCGCGCCGGGGCACCAGCAAAACACGACAGAAGCGACTCTACATCCTGCTTGTCAATAAATACCTGCTTGTCAATAAATACCTTGTCAATAAAGCCCGGCGAAGAAAACCAGCGCCCCGGGAACAAAACCAGGACCCCGGCAACAAAACCAGCGCTCCGGGAACAAAACCGCGGCCCGCGGGAGAAAACCAGGGCCCCGGGAACAATACCAGCGCCCCGGGAACAAAACCAGAGCCCCGGGAACAAAACCAGAGCCCGTGGGAGAAAACCAGCGCCCCGGGAACAAAACCAGCGCCCCGGGAACAAAACCAGCGCCCCGGGAACAAAACCAGCGCCCCGGGAACAAAACCAGCGCCCCGGGGAACAAAAGCAGGGCCCCGGGGAACAAAAGCAGGGCCCCGGGGAACAAAAGCAGGGCCCCGGGGAACAAAAGCAGGGCCCCGGGGAACAAAAGCAGAGCAAGCGGGAGAAAACCAGAGCCCGGGGAACAAAACCAGAGGACCGGGAACACAATCAGAGCCCCGGGAACAAAATCAGAGCCGCGGGAACAAAACCAGAGCCCGGGGAACAAAACCGCGGCCCGCGGGAGAAAACCAGAGCCCAGGGAACAAAACCAGAGCCCGGGGAACAAAACCAGGGCCCGGGGAACAAAACTAGGGCCCCGGGGAACAAAACCAGAGCAAGCGGGAGAAAACCAGAACCCCAGAAACAAAACCAGAGCCCCGGAAACAAAACCAGAGCCCCGGAAACAAAACCAGAGCCCCGGGAACAAAACCAGAGCCCCGGGAACAAAACCAGAGCCCCGGGGAACAAAACCAGGGCTCCGGGGAACAAAACCAGGGCCCCGGGGAACAAAACCACAGCAAGCGGGAGAAAACCAGAACCCCGGGAACAAAACCAGAGCCCCGGAAACAAAACCAGAGCCCCGGGAACAAAACCAGAGCCCGGGGAACAAAACCAGGGCCCGGGGAACAAAACCAGGGCCCGGGGAACAAAACCAGGGCCCGGGGAACAAAACCAGGGCCCCGGGGAACAAAACCAGGGCCCCGGGGAACAAAACCAGGGCCCCGGGGAACAAAACCAGGTCAAGCGGGAGAAAACCAGAACCCCAGGAACAAAACCAGGGCCCCGGGAACAAAACCAGGGCCCCGGGAACAAAACCAGGGCCCCGGGAACAAAACCAGGGCCCCGGGAACAAAACCAGGGCCCCGGGAACAAAACCAGGGCCCCGGGAACAAAACCAGGGCCCCGGGAACAAAACCAGGGCCCCGGGAACAAAACCAGGGCCCCGGGAACAAAACCAGGGCCCCGGGAACAAAACCAGGGCCCCGGGAACAAAACCAGGGCCCCGGGAACAAAACCAGGGCCCCGGGAACAAAACCAGAGCCCCGGGAACAAAACCAGAGCCCCGGGAACAAAACCAGGCCCCTGGGAACAAAACCAGGGCCCCGGGGAACAAAACCAGGGATCCGGGGAACAAAACCAGGGATCCGGGGAGAAAACCAGAGCAAGCGGGAGAAAACCAGAATTCGGGGAACAAAACCAGCGCCCTGGGAATAAAACCAGGGCTCGGGGAACAAAACCAGGGCCCCGGGAACAAAACCGAGGCCCGCGGGAGAAAAACAGGGCCCCGGGAACAAAACCAGGGCCCCGGGAACAAGACCAGGGCCCGGGGGACAAAACAAGGGCCCCGGGAACAAACCCAGGGCCCCGGGAACAAAACCCAGGACACCGGGAACAAAACCCAGGGCCCCGGGAACAAAAACCAGGGCCCCGGGAACAAAAACCAGGGCCCCGGGAACAAAACCCAGGGCCCCGGGAACAAAACCAGAGCCCCGGGGAACAAAACCAGAGCCCCGGGGAACAAAACCAGAGCCCCGGGGAGAAAACCAGAGCCCCGGGAACAAAACCAGAGCCCCGGGAACAAAACCAGAGCCCCGGGAACAAAACCAGGGCCCGGGGAACAAAACTAGGGCCCCGGGGAACAAAACCAGAGCAAGCGGGAGAAAACCAGAACCCCAGGAACAAAACAAGAGCCCCGGAAACAAAACCAGAGCCCCGGGAACAAAACCAGAGCCCCGGGAACAAAACCAGAGCCCCGGGAACAAAACCAGGGATCCAGGGAACAAAACCAGGGATCCGGGGAACAAAACCAGGGATCCGGGGAACAAAACCAGGGATCCGGGGAACAAAACCAGAGCAAGCGGGAGAAAACCAGAACCCGGGGAACAAAACCAGAGCCCCGGGAATAAAACCAGGTCCCCGGGAACAAAACCAGGGCCCCGGGAACAAAACCGAGGCCCGCGGGAGAAAACCAGGGCCCCGGGAACAAAACCAGGGCCCCGGGAACAAAACCAGGGCCCCGGGAACAAAACCAGGGCCCCGGGAACAAAACCAGGGCCCGGGAACAAAACCCAGGGCCCCGGGAACAAAAACCAGGGCCCCGGGAACAAAAACCAGGGCCCCGGGAACAAAACCCAGGGCCCGGGGAGAAAACCAGAGCCCGGGGAACAAAACCAAAGCCCCGGGAACAAAACCAAAGCCCCGGGAAGAAAACCAAAGCCCGGGGAACAAAACCAAGGCCCGCGGCAGAAAACCAAAGCCCGGGGAACAAAACCAGGGCCCGGGGAACAAAACCAGGGCCCGGGGAACAAAACCAGGGCCCGGGGAACAAAACCAGGGCCCGGGGAACAAAACCAGGGCCCCTGGAACAAAACCAGGGCCCCTGGAACAAAACCAGGGCCCCGGGAACAAAACCATGGCCGGGGGGACACAACCAGGGCCCGGGGGACAAAACCAGGGCCGCGGGAACAAAACCAGGGCCCCAGGGAGAAAACCAGAGCCCCGGGGAGAAAACCAGAGCGCCGGGGAGAAAACCAGAGCCCTGGGAACAAAACCAGGGCCCCGGGAACAAAACCAGGGCCCCGGGAACAAAACCAGGGCCCGGGGGAAACAACCAGGGCCGCGGGAACAAAACAAGGACCCCGGGAACAAAACCAGAGCCCGGGGAACAAAACCAGGGCCCGGGGAAGAAAACCAGGGCCCGGGGGACAGAACCAGGGCCCGGGAGACAGAACCAGGGCCCGGGAAACAGAACCAGGGCCCGGGAGACAGAACCAGGGCCCGGGGGACAAAACCAGAGCCCCGGGGACAAAACCAGAGCCCCGGGGACAAAACCAGAACCCCGGGAACAAAACCAGGGCCCGGGGGACAAAACCAGGGCCCGGGGGACAAAACCAGGGCGCGGGGGACAAAACCAGTGCCCCGGGAACACAACCAGGGCCCCGGGAACACAACCAGGGCCCCGGGAACACAACCATGACCCGGGGAACAAAACCAGGGCCCCGGGAACAAAACCAGAGCCCGGGGGACAAAACCAGGGCCCGGGGGACAAAACCAGGGCCCGGGGGACAAAACCAGGGCCCCGGGAAAAAAACCAGGGCCCGGGGGACAAAACCAGGGCCCGGGGGACAAAACCATGGCCGGGGGGACAAAACCAGGGCCCGGGGGACAAAACCAGGGCCCGGGGGACAAAACCAGGGCCCGGGGGACAAAACCAGGGCCCGGGGGACAGAACCAGGGCCCGGGAGACAGAACCAGGGCCCGGGGGACAAAACCAGAGCCCCGGGGACAAAACCAGAGCCCCGGGGACAAAACCAGAGCCCCGGGGACAAAACCAGAACCCCGGGAACAAAACCAGGGCCCGGGGGACAAAACCAGGGCCCGGGGGACAAAACCAGGGCCCCGGGAAAAAAACCAGAGCCCCAGAACAAAACCGAGCCCCGGGAACAAAACCAGAGCCCCGGGAAAAAAACCAGGGCCCCGGGAACAAAGCCAGGGCCCCAGGAACAAAACCAGGGCCCGGGAAACAAAACCAGAGCGCGGGAAACAAAACCAGAGCCCGGGGGACAAAACCAGGGCCCGGGGAACACAACCAGGACCCTGGAACACAACCAGGGCCCCGGGAACAAAACCAGGGCCCCGGGAACACAACGAGGACCCTGGAACACAACCAGGGCCCTGGGAACAAAACCAGGGCCCCGGGAACAAAACCAGGGCCTCGGGAACAAAACCAGGGCCCCGGGAACAAAACCAGGGCCCCGGGAACAAAACCAGGGCCCCGGGAACAAAACCAGGGCCCGGGGAACAAAACCAGAGCCCCGGGAACAAAACCAGGGCCCGGGGGAGAAAACCAGAACCCCGGGGAGAAAACCAGAGCCCGGGGAACAAAACCAGGGCCCGGGGAACAAAACCGCGGCCCGCGGGAGAGAACCAGAGCCAGCGGGAGAGAACCAGAGCTCCGGGAACAAAACCAGAGCCCCGGAAACAAAACCAGAGCCCCGGAAACAAAACCAGGGCCCGGGGAACAAAACCAGAGCCCGGGGAACAAAACCAGAGCCCCGGGGACAAAACCAGAGCACGGGAAACAAAAACAGAGCCCGGGGGACAAAACCAGGGCCCGGGAAACAAAACCAGAACCCCGGGGAGAAAACCAGAGCCCCGGGAACAAAACCAGAGCCCCGGGAACAAAACCAGGGCCCCGGGAACAAAACCCCTGACCCCGACCCCTGACCCCTGACCCCAACCCTAACCCCTGACCCTGACCCCTGACCCTAACCCCTGACCCTGACCCTAACCCCTGACCCTGACCCCTGACCCCTGACCCCTGACCCCTAACCCCAACCCTAACCCAAGTAGTAATCTACATTTCTTTAAAACTATTCAAAGCTACTACAACCTTTACACAACTACAAATACTTGAAATATACTTAGGAGCCAGTAACACACAGGCATTCTTTTAACCGGTCCGTAGCTAAATTTATCTATAGATATTGACAACTCTCCCTCTGTTGACTAATTCTCATTTAAATCGTCATTTGCAAAAGTTATTAGCACAACAGTCCCTCAGAAAGAGCTGTGAACACTTGTAACAATTCCCCCCCCCAACAGCTATCTTTACCCACAGACATTAACAACGCCCACTTGGCTAGGTACTTTCATTTGTTTTTTCAGTTCTTACTGTGATTCCAATCAAGAAAAATTTCTGCCTGTAATTTTTCTAAAAGTAAGTTTTACGTGTAATTTGGTCCGTTGCTGACTCCCAGTAAAATTTTCAATATCATTTTTTACATTTCAAATGTACAATGTACTTTCATTTCCGAGATAAAAATTACTCTCTAGTTGACCAAATACTTGCAACAATTACATTTACTCGCTTCTCACTCATTATTTTAGAAAATACATTGCGCCTCTAAAAACCAGCGCCCCGGGAACAAAACCAGCACCCCGGCAACAAAACCAACGCCCCGGCAACAAAACCAACGCCCCGGCAACAAAACCAACGCCCCGGCAACAAAACCGCAGCCCGCGGGAGAAAACCAGAGCCGGGAAACAAAACCAGAGCCCCGGGGAACAAAACCAGAGCCCCGGGGAATAAAACCAGAGCCCCGGCCTCAAAAGCCGGGCCCGAGGCGCGTTACCCGAGCTCCGAACAGTGGAAGTGGCGCCCCGTGAGCAGCAGAACCGGCACCTAGAACCGGCACCTAGAACCCGCACCTAGAAACCCAGGAGCCTGCTGTGGGCACACCGGGACCCCCAGCAGCACCGCAAATAGGCCCAGAAGCACGCCAAGATGCCCAGAAGCATCCTCTGGCCACCCCGACAACCCCAGGAGCACCCCGTGGGCACACAGGGACTCCCAGAGCATCCAGAACCCCCACAAGCACCCCAAGACCCCCACGAGCACCCCGTGGGCATCCAGAGACCCCCCCGGAGCACAACAAGAACCCCCAGAAGCACCCCAAGACCCTCAGGACCATCCTCTGGGCACCCAGACACCCACGGGACCACCCCAAGAACCCCCGGCAGCACCCCAAAGGCAGCCGGTACAGACCTCAGAGTTCTGCACCATCTATTTGCATGGACCTTAACAGACCTCATGCTTTCCCACAGGAGACTTCTCTCACCTTCAGCCCTCTATCTTGTGATGCGCAGGCCCGGGCCGTTTACTCGGCGTCTCCCGTCACTTTGGGGTTCCTTTAGACTGGCTTTCGAGGATTCCTTTACAAGGGGAGCACACATAGGCTACACAGACTATAAGCAAGGGGAAAAGCAAGCACTTCAGTCACTACAATCATGCCTTACGCTAAGGGGATTTTGCAAAGCCAGTGTCTTACCAACCCGACGACCAGCAGAAAGACGAACCATCCCTACATTCTCGGATCGTCTTGCGCCGCAAACTCAGCCCCAGCAGTCGGTAGGTGCCAGCTTTACGTGGGCGTCCCCACGGAGGCAACGGTGACCTCGCTGTACACCGGCCCACTGTTCTTCGGGAAAATCCCGGTATTTATACATTTGCCAAGGAAACGGGTTTCGACACACGTGGCCAGCGGGTGCCGAAACACGCCTCAATTGGCAACTCTCAACATAGGGAGCCTACGGCGCATGCGCTCGCCGATCGAGCGCGCTGCACGAGCCACAGCCACCCCGTCTATTGGTTCCTAGGCCTTGTTCACGCAACATATTACCATAGTCCAGCATTTACGTATTAACCTACACTCAAGCCAACAGCAAAAGGTAACAAAGCAAGCAAAATTATACCTTGTACTTTATATTTCTTCGTTACGGCACGTCTTCCACGTCCTTCACGTCCTCCCCTAACATTTTCTCAACCTTCCTTCTCCTTCTGTATTCAGCATTTTCACACAATAGACCATGAACCGTCTGTTTTCTATGCTGACTGCCGTTTTCTTAGCTATCTATTTCTCACCCAGCGTCCAGCCACGGACCAAAAGCCCATCTTTTAACCCTTCCGTATGCGTGTGTATCTCCCGTCAGCTGCGGACAGACTAAAACAGAACAGACCTCATCGACACCCAAATCCAACTGCAAAACCCACCTCAGTAAGGCTCGTGAACACACCTCCCTTTCCCAACCAAAAGGTGCCCTGGTCCCAAAAGTTTAGAAACCCCTTCTCTTCTCCTCAACCGTCAGGGAAGGAACCCCGCTCCTTCCTGACAGCTCCTGCCCTGGATTTGCACCCCTGAACCCCCTGTGTCGCCCGCTCCCCGGGAGCTGCTCTTCCCAGCTATGCCCAGGCTTCCGCGAGCACCTCCTATCTTCCACCTTCCCACACACTCTCACCTCTGCTACAGCCCCACAAAATAAGCAAAGTCCTGACGCTTGTCATCTACGAGGGGCTGGCCGCAAGCTGCATCCGTTCTAGGGACAACATGATACTCTGTGGGCGAACGGGAAAGGCCATGAGCCGTTCCATACGCTGAAAGGTACTATGCCTTATATGTCCCTGCTACTTTCTTGAACAATGCTAGAACTCCGTCTACAGATGCATACAAGATGCTCACCTCAACCCCTGCTAAATACTCTCACCATTGCTCCTATCCAGAGACGATGTCAACAGCTTCTGCAATATACAGCAAGTCTGGTGGAAAAAAAAAACACAACAAGGTTCCATCTTCAATAAAGTCAGGAATTCCAAAACAATACAATGCACCTGGAATAAAATAAAAACCAAAACCATATTATTAACCAAAACCATACATCTTGCCACCTCTGAACACCCAATACAAATTTACTGACCTTGGGGGGAAAAAAAAAAAAGCTGCATACAAGTGTGCTTTCTTCTACACATGCAGCTGAACCTTGACTGGTCCGGAAGCCCTTACCTTAAACAGACACCTCTGCTTCTCTAAATATCAAAACAAGACTATGCAAAGAGCTTAGGCAGCTCAAAAGCTGCAGTCAGCTGCAGGAACAGCAGACCACCACCTCCAGAGAAGCCCAGCAGCAGAATGAGCTGCCTGAGGAGAGGCTGTAGCTCATATGCTCCGGGCCCCACCCACCACCCTTCCCACAATCCCCTGGCAAAGGGGAGGAGAGAACTACCAGAAGCACGGGGAACAAAACCAGAGCCCCGGGAACAAAACCAGGGCCCGGGGGACAAAACCAGAGCCCCGGGAACAAAACAAGAGCCCGGAGAACAAAACCAGAGCCCCGGGAACAAAACCAGAGCCCCGGGAACAAAACCAGAGCCCCGGGAACAAAACCAGAGCCCGGGGGACAAAACCAGGGCCCGGGGGACAAAACCAGGGCCCGGGGGACAAAACCAGGGCCCGGGGGACAAAACCAGAGCCCGGGGGACAAAACCAGAGCCCGGGGGACAAAACCAGGGCCCTGGAAACAAAACCAGAGCCCCGGGAACAAAACCAGAGCCCGGGGAACAAAACCAGAGCCCCGGGAACAAAACCAGGGCCCCGGGAACAAAACCAGGGCCCCGGGAACAAAACCAGGGCCCCGGGAACAAAACAAGAGCCCGGGGGACAAAACCAGTGCCCCGGGAACAAAACCAGGGCCCGGGGGAGAAAACCAGAACCCCGGGGAGAAAACCACAGCCCCGGGGAGAAAACCAGAGCCCCGGGAACAAAACCAGAGCCCCGGCAACAAAACCAGAGCCCGGGGAACAAAACCAGGGCCCGGGGAACAAAACCAGAGTCCCGGGAACAAAACCGCGGCCCGCGGGAGAGAACCAGAGCCAGCGGGAGAGAACCAGAGCCAGCGGGAGAGAACCAGAGCTCCGGGAACAAAACCAGAGACCCGGAAACAAAACCAGAGCCCCGGAAACAAAACCAGAGCCCGGGGAACAAAACCAGAGCCCGGGGAACAAAACCAGGGCCCCGGGGACAAAACCAGAGCGCTGGAAACAAAAACAGAGCCCGGAGGACAAAACCAGGGCCCGGGAAACAAAACCAGAACCCCGGGGAGAAAACCAGAGCCCCGGGAACAAAACCAGAGCCCCGGGAACAAAACCAGAGCCCCGGGAACAAAACCAGAGCCCCGGGAACACAATCAGGGCCCCTGGAACACAACCAGGGCCCCGGGAACAAAACCAGGGCCCCGGGAACAAAACCAGGGCCCCGGGAACAAAACCAGGGCCCCGGGAACAAAACCAGGGCCCCGGGAACACAACCAGGGCCCGGGGGACAAAACCAGGGCCCGGGGGACAAAACCAGGGCCCGGGGGACAAAACCAGGGCGCGGGGGACAAAACCAGGGCGCGGGGGACAAAACCAGGGCCCCGGGAACACAACCAGGGCCCCGGGAACACAACCAGGGCCCCGGGAACACAACCAGGGCCCCGGGAACACAACCAGGGCCCCGGGAACACAACCAGGGCCCCGGGAAAAATACCAGGGCCCCGGGAAAAATACCAGGGCCCCGGGAACAAAACCAGGGCCCCGGGAACAAAACCAGGGCCCCGGGAACAAAACCAGGGCCCCGGGAACAAAACAAGAGCCCCAGGAAAAAAACACGGCCCGCGGCAAAAAAACAGGGCCGCGGGAAAAAAACCAGGGCCGCGGGAAAAAAATCGGGGCCCCGGGAACAAAACCAGAGCCCCGGGAACAAAACCAGAGCCCCGGGAACAAAACCAGGGCCCGGGGGACAAAACCAGGGCCCGGGGAAGAAAACCAGGGCCCGGGGGACAAAACCAGGGCCCGGGGGACAAAACCAGGGCCGCGGGAACAAAACCAGGGCCCCAGGGAGAAAACCAGAGCCCCAGGGAGAAAACCAGAGCGCCGGGGAGAAAACCAGAGCCCTGGGAACAAAACCAGGGCCCCGGGAACAAAACCAGAACCCCGGGAACAAAACCAGGGCCCGGGGGAAACAACCAGGGCCGCGGGAACAAAACAAGGGCCTCGGGAACAAAACCAGGGCCCGGGGGACAAAACCAGGGCCCGGGGGACAAAACCAGGGCCCCGGGCACAAAACCAGGGCCCCGGGAACAAAACCAGGGCCCGGGGAACAAAACCAGGGCCCCTGGAACAAAACCAGGGCCCCTGGAACAAAACCAGGACCCCGGAACAAAACCATGGCCGGGGGGACAAAACCAGGGCCCGGGGGACAAAACCAGGGCCCGGGGGACAGAACCAGGGCCCGGGGGACAGAACCAGGGCCCGGGGGACAGAACCAGGGCCCCGGGGACAAAACCAGAGCCCCGGGGACAAAACCAGAACCCCGGGAACAAAACCAGAACCCCGGGAACAAAACCAGGGCCCGGGGGACAAAACCAGGGCCCGGGGGACAAAACCAGGGCCCCGGGAAAAAAACCAGAGCCCCAGAACAAAACCGAGCCCCGGGAACAAAACCAGAGCCCCGGAAAAAAAACCAGGGCCCCGGGAACAAAGCCAGGGCCCCGGGAACAAAACCAGGGCCCGGGAAACAAAACCAGAGCGCGGGAAACAAAACCAGAGCCCGGGGGACAAAACCAGGGCCCGGGGAACACAACCAGGGCCCCGGGAACACAACCAGGGCCCCGGGAACACAACCAGGACCCTGGAACACAACCAGGGCCCCGGAAACAAAACCAGGGCCCCGGGAACAAAACCAGGGCCTCGGGAACAAAACCAGGGCCCGGGGAAGAAAACCAGGGCCCGGGGAAGAAAACCAGGGCCCCGGGAACAAAACCAGGGCCCCGGGAACAAAACCAGGGCCCCGGGAACAAAACCAGGGCCCCGGGAACAAAACCAGGGCCCCGGGAACAAAACCAGGGCCCCGGGAACAAAACCAGGGCCCCGGGAACAAAACCAGGGCCCCGGGAACAAAACCAGGGCCCCGGGAACAAAACCAGGGCCCCGGGAACAAAACCAGGGCCCCGGGAACAAAACCAGAGCCCCGGGAACAAAACCAGAGCCCCGGGAACAAAACCAGAGCCCCGGGAACAAAACCAGAGCCCCGGGAACAAAACCAGGGCTCCGGGAACAAAACCAGGGCCCGGGAAACAAAACCAGAGCCCGGGGGACAAAACCAAAACCCCGGGGAGAAAACCAGAGCCCCGGGGAGAAAACCAGAGCCCTGGGAACAAAACCAGAACCCCGGGGAGAAAACCAGAGCCCCGGGGAGAAAACCAGAGCCCCGGGAACAAAACCAGGGCCCCGGGAAACAAAACCAGAGCACGGGAAACAAAACCAGAGCCCGGGGGACAAAACCAGGGCCCCGGGAACAAAACCAGGGCCCGGGGAAGAAAACCAGGGCGCGGGGGACAAAACCAGAGCACGGGAAACAAAAACAGAGCCCGGGGGACAAAACCAGGGCCCGGGAAACAAAACCAGAACCCCGGGGAGAAAACCAGAGCCCCGGGAACAAAACCAGGGCCCCGGGAACAAAACAAGAGCCCGGGGGACAAAACCAGTGCCCCGGGAACAAAACCAGGGCCCGGGGGAGAAAACCAGAACCCCGGGGAGAAAACCAGAGCCTGGGGAACAAAACCAGGGCCCGGGGAACAAAACCAGAGTCCCGGGAACAAAACCACGGCCCGCGGGAGAGAACCAGAGCCAGCGGGAGAGAACCAGAGCCCCGGAAACAAAACCAGAGCCCCGGAAACAAAACCAGGGCCCGGGGAACAAAACCAGAGCCCGGGGAACAAAACCAGGGCCCCGGGGACAAAACCAGAGCACGGGAAACAAAAACAGAGCCCGGGGGACAAAACCAGGGCCCGGGAAACAAAACCAGAACCCCGGGGAGAAAACCGCGGCCCGCGGGAGAGAACCAGAGCCAGCGGGAGAGAACCAGAGCTCCGGGAACAAAACCAGAGCCCCGGAAACAAAACCAGAGCCCCGGAAACAAAACCAGGGCCCGGGGAACAAAACCAGAGCCCGGGGAACAAAACCAGGGCCCCGGGGAACAAAACCAGGGCCCCGGGGACAAAACCAGAGCACGGGAAACAAAAACAGAGCCCGGGGGACAAAACCAGGGCCCGGGAAACAAAACCAGAACCCCGGGGAGAAAACCAGAGCCCCGGGAACAAAACCAGGGCCCCGGGAACAAAACAAGAGCCCGGGGGACAAAACCAGTGCCCCGGGAACAAAACCAGGGCCCGGGGGAGAAAACCAGAACCCCGGGGAAAAAACCAGAGCCTGGGGAACAAAACCAGAGTCCCGGGAACAAAACCGCGGCCCGCGGGAGAGAACCAGAGCCAGCGGGAGAGAACCAGAGCCAGCGGGAGAGAACCAGAGCTCCGGGAACAAAACCAGAGCCCCGGAAACAAAACCAGAGCCCCGGAAACAAAACCAGAGCCCCGGAAACAAAACAAAACCAGGGCCCGGGGAACAAAACCAGAGCCCGGGGAACAAAACCAGGGCCCCGGGGACAAAACCAGAGCACGGGAAACAAAAACAGAGCCCGGGGAACAAAACCAGGGCCCCGGGGACAAAACCAGAACCCCGGGGAGAAAACCAGAGCCCCGGGAACAAAACCCCTGACCCCGACCCCTGACCCCTGACCCCAGACCCCAACCCTAACCCCTGACCCTAACCCTAACCCCTGACCCTGACCCCTGACCCCGACCCCTGACCCCGACCCCTGACCCCGACCCCTGACCCCGACCCCTGACCCTAACCCTGACCCCTGACCCCTGACCCTGACCCCTGACCCCGACCCCTAACCCCTGACCCTGACCCCTGACCCTGACCCCTGACCCCTGACCCCTGACCCCTGACCCCGACCCCTGACCCCGACCCCTGACCCCGACCCCTGACCCCTAACCCCAACCCTAACCCTAACCCAAGTAGTAATCTACATTTCTTTAAAACTATTCAAAGCTACTACAACCTTTACACAACTACAAATACTTGAAATATACTTAGGAGCCAGTAACACACAGGCATTCTTTTAACCGAATCTATAGATATTATTTATCTATATTATTTATATCTATATAGATATTATTTATCTATATTATTTATCTATAGATATTGACAACTCTCCCTCTGTTGACTAATTCTCATTTAAATCGTCATTTGCAAAAGTTATTAGCACAACAGTCCCTCAGAAAGAGCTGTGAACACTTGTAACAATTCCCCCCCCCAACAGCTATCTTTACCCACAGACATTAACAACGCCCACTTGGCTAGGTACTTTCATTTGTTTTTTCAGTTCTTACTGTGATTCCAATCAAGAAAAATTTCTGCCTGTAATTTTTCTAAAAGTAAGTTTTACGTGTAATTTGGTCCGTTGCTGACTCCCAGTAAAATTTTCAATATCATTTTTTACATTTCAAATGTACAATGTACTTTCATTTCCGAGATAAAAATTACTCTCTAGTTGACCAAATACTTGCAACAATTACATTTACTCGCTTCTCACTCATTATTTTAGAAAATACATTGCGCCTCTAAAAATTCATCAGTACAGCTGAAATCAGAGCCATTATTTAGTACTTGCGACTCTCCACCTTTTCCACATTTCTCCCTCCCGTTACGTACTCTCTCTATCCATTTAGACCTATAATGTCGCCTCCGCGAGGTAACATCGTCTCCACAACTTATATTCCTGGACAGAAAGCGATCGATCGCATCTCGACAGGCCCCTTATATCCACACCTGCGCACAAAAAAAAAAATTACATCAAAAACCATCATTAGATCAGAAACGACAAAGCCCCTCAAAACAATTTACAATCCTGTCAATAAAAAATGAAGTTGAAACCCCCTGACTCCCAAGGGGGTCCTCTTGAATACCGACAACCTGCTCCAATTCCCCACACCCTTCAACTGCAACATCCTCCATCGTCTGCCTGTAACCGTTTGCTATACAACATACCTCCCTGCAATGACAGGCAAAACAAACATTCTGGGACAGCGCTCCCCAGGAAGAGTGTTACAAAGGGCCTTGAAAAACAACCCTCCCTGCAAAAACCACAGCCAAACTTGACGTCCCCCCAAACGCTGACAATGAACTCCCTCACAGAGTTACTGAGACCGGGCAGCAGGAACATAACACGCTCATGCCCAGCTAGACGGAAACAAATCCCCAGGCAAGTGGTTTTTTTCCCTAAACATTTTTTTTTTTTGGTAAATGTCAAAAAAAAAAAACCAACAACAACATTCCACACACAACCTGCAAAGAGACATGAAAAAACCACCTCGCAAGCTTAGACACATTCAAAACACTCTTACCAACCCTTTCTGCCACTGGCCTGCCACAATGGAACGTGGCCCCTAATCTGCAGCGCTCCCTGGGAAAGATGTTCCCAGATGCCTCAAAAAGCACCCCAACGGCAAAAACCCCAGCCGAAGCCCGACCTCTGTCCAAACATTGGCGATGAACATCGCCTCGCAGAGCGGCCGGAACCTGGGGAAAAAAAACCCAGCTGGGGGAAGAAAAAAAAAAATCCCCCAGCTGGGATTTTTTTTTAAAAACTATTTCTTTAAAAAAAAAAAAACACAACTCTCAACATTCGATACAATCTGCAGTAAAATTTTTCACACATACAAGGGTTAGGCACATTCAGAAAGTAACACTCATTCAACAACCGCTCGCTCCACCCATCATTAAAACCACAGTTGTTTCACCATCCACACACCACAATGGCTTACCACCCAAGTTATACGGCTATCCCTGACGCCGTCTCACCGCACGCCTCAAAACATCACCGTTCCGTACAAAACCAAGTTTCGGCCATCATAACGGCGAGCTGAGGAAAACTCTTCGCTAGATGGGCCGGTCCTGCTCCTTCTTCGCTTCAAATTGGATACTATGGCAAGACTCCCCAGAGTATTTCCTCCCGAAATCCAAATCGCGCCGGGGCACCAGCAAAACACGACAGAAGCGACTCTACATCCTGCTTGTCAATAAATACCTGCTTGTCAATAAATACCTTGACAATAAAGCCCGGCGAAGAAAACCAGCGCCCCGGGAACAAAACCAGGACCCCGGCAACAAAACCAGCGCTCCGGGAACAAAACCGCGGCCCGCGGGAGAAAACCAGGGCCCCGGAAACAATACCAGAGCCCCGGGAACAAAACCAGAGCCCGTGGGAGAAAACCAGCGCCCCGGGAACAAAACCAGCGCCCCGGGAACAAAACCAGCGCCCCGGGAACAAAAGCAGGGCCCCGGGGAACAAAAGCAGGGCCCCGGGGAACAAAAGCAGGGCCCCGGGGAACAAAAGCAGGGCCCCGGGGAACAAAAGCAGGGCCCCGGGGAACAAAAGCAGGGCCCCGGGGAACAAAAGCAGAGCAAGCGGGAGAAAACCAGAGCCCGGGGAACAAAACCAGAGCCCCGGAAACAAAACCAGAGCCCCGGGAACAAAACCAGAGCCCCGGGAACAAAACCAGAGCCCCGGGGAACAAAACCAGGGCCCCGGGGAACAAAACCAGGGCCCCGGGGAACAAAACCACAGCAAGCGGGAGAAAACCAGAACCCCGGGAACAAAACCAGAGCCCCGGGAACAAAACCAGAGCCCCGGGAACAAAACCAGAGCCCCGGGAACAAAACCAGAACCCGGGGAACAAAACCAGGGCCCGGGGAACAAAACCAGGGCCCGGGGAACAAAACCAGGGCCCGGGGAACAAAACCAGGGCCCCGGGGAACAAAACCAGGGCCCCGGGGAACAAAACCAGGGCCCCGGGAACAAAACCAGGGCCCGGGGGAAACAACCAGGGCCGCGGGAACAAAACAAGGGCCTCGGGAACAAAACCAGGGCCCGGGGGACAAAACCAGGGCCCGGGGGACAAAACCAGGGCCCGGGGGACAAAACCAGGGCCCGGGGGACAAAACCAGGGCCCGGGGGACAAAACCAGGGCCCGGGGGACAAAACCAGGGCCCCGGGAACAAAACCAGGGCCCGGGGAACAAAACCAGGGCCCGGGGAACAAAACCAGGGCCCCGGGAACAAAACCAGGGCCGGGGGGACAAAACCAGGGCCCGGGGGGACAAAACCAGGGCCCGGGGGACAGAACCAGGGCCCGGGGGACAAAACCAGGGCCCCGGGAACAAAACCAGAGCCCCGGGGACAAAACCAGAGCCCCGGGGACAAAACCAGAGCCCCGGGGACAAAACCAGGGCCCCGGGAACAAAACCAGGGCCCGGGGGACAAAACCAGAGCCCCGGGAAAAAAACCAGAGCCCCAGAACAAAACCGAGCCCCGGGAACAAAACCAGAGCCCCGGGAACAAAACCAGGGCCCCGGGAACAAAACCAGGGCCCCGGGAACAAAACCAGGGCCCGGGAAACAAAACCAGAGCGCGGGAAACAAAACCAGAGCCCGGGGGACAAAACCAGGGCCCGGGGAACACAACCAGGGCCCTGGAACACAACCAGGGCCCCGGGAACACAACCAGGGCCCCGGGAACACAACCAGGGCCCCGGGAACACAACCAGGGCCCCGGGAACACAACCAGGGCCCCGGGAACACAACCAGGGCCCCGGGAACACAACCAGGGCCCCGGGAACACAACCAGGGCCCCGGGAACACAACCAGGGCCCCGGGAACACAACCAGGGCCCCGGGAACACAACCAGGGCCCCGGGAACACAACCAGGGCCCCGGGAACACAACCAGGGCCCCGGGAACACAACCAGGGCCCCGGGAACACAACCAGGGCCCCGGGAACACAACCAGGGCCCCGGGAACACAACCAGGGCCCCGGGAACACAACCAGGGCCCCGGGAACACAACCAGGGCCCCGGGAACAAAACCAGGGCCCCGGGAACAAAACCAGGGCCCCGGGAACAAAACCAGGGCCCCGGGAACAAAACCAGGGCCCCGGGAACAAAACCAGGGCCCCGGGAACAAAACCAGGGCCCCGGGAACAAAACCAGGGCCCCGGGAACAAAACCAGGGCCCCGGGAACAAAACCAGGGCCCCGGGAACAAAACCAGGGCCCCGGGAACAAAACCAGGGCCCCGGGAACAAAACCAGGGCCCCGGGAACAAAACCAGGGCCCCGGGAAACAAAACCAGGGCCCGGGAAACAAAACCAGAGCGCGGGGGACAAAACCAAAACCCCGGGGAGAAAACCAGAGCCCCGGGGAGAAAACCAGAGCCCCGGGAAGAAAACCAGAACCCCGGGGAGAAAACCAGAGCCCCGGGGAGAAAACCAGAGCCCCGGGGAGAAAACCAGAGCCCCGGGGAGAAAACCAGGGCCCGGGAAACAAAACCAGAGCGCGGGAAACAAAACCAGAGCCCGGGGGACAAAACCAAAACCCCGGGGAGAAAACCAGAGCCCCGGGGAGAAAACCAGAGCCCCGGGAAGAAAACCAAAACCCCGGGGAGAAAACCAGAGCCCCGGGGAGAAAACCAGAGCCCCGGGGAGAAAACCAGAGCCCCGGGGAGAAAACCAGAGCCCCGGGGAGAAAACCAGAGCCCCGGGAACACAACCAGGGTGCCTGGAACACAACCAGGGCCCCGGGAAAAAAACCAGGGCCCCGGGAAAAAAACCAGGGCCCCGGGAACAAAACCAGGGCCCCGGGAACAAAACCAGGGCCCCGGGAACAAAACCAGGGCCCCGGGAACAAAACCAGGGCCCCGGGAACAAAACCAGGGCCCCGGGAACAAAACCAGGGCCCCGGGAACAAAACCAGGGCCCCGGGAACAAAACCAGAGCCCCGGGAACAAAACCAGGGCCCCGGGAACAAAACCAGGGCCCCGGGAACAAAACCAGGGCCCGGGGGACAAAACCAGGGCCCCGGGAACAAAACCAGGGCCCGGGGGAGAAAACCAGTGCCCCGGGAACAAAACCAGGGCCCGGGGAGAAAACCAGAACCCCGGGGAGAAAACCAGAGCCTGGGGAACAAAACCAGGGCCCGGGGAACAAAACCAGAGTCCCGGGAACAAAACCGCGGCCCGCGGGAGAGAACCAGAGCCAGCGGGAGAGAACCAGAGCCAGCGGGAGAGAACCAGAGCCAGCGGGAGAGAACCAGAGCTCCGGGAACAAAACCAGAGCCCTGGAAACAAAACCAGAGCCCCGGAAACAAAACCAGGGCCCGGGGAACAAAACCAGAGCCCGGGGAACAAAACCAGGGCCCCGGGGACAAAACCAGAGCATGGGAAACAAAAACAGAGCCCGGGGGACAAAACCAGGGCCCGGGAAACAAAACCAGAACCCCGGGGAGAAAACCAGAGCCCCGGGAACAAAACCAGAGCCCCGGGAACAAAACCAGGGCCCCGGGAACAAAACCCCTGACCCTGACCCCTGACCCCTGACCCCTGACCCCAACCCTAACCCCAACCCTAACCCCTGACCCTAACCCTAACCCTGACCCTGACCCCTGACCCTGACCCCTGACCCCGACCCCTGACCCCGACCCGACCCTGACCCCTGACCCTGACCCCTGACCCCTGACCCCAACCCTAACCCAAGTAGTAATCTACATTTCTTTAAAACTATTCAAAGCTACTACAACCTTTACACAACTACAAATACTTGAAATATACTTAGGAGCCAGTAACACACAGGCATTCTTTTAACCGGTCCGTAGCTAAATTTATCTATAGATATTGACAACTCTCCCTCTGTTGACTAATTCTCATTTAAATCGTCATTTGCAAAAGTTATTAGCACAACAGTCCCTCAGAAAGAGCTGTGAACACTTGTAACAATTCCCCCCCCCAACAGCTATCTTTACCCACAGACATTAACAACGCCCACTTGGCTAGGTACTTTCATTTGTTTTTTCAGTTCTTACTGTGATTCCAATCAAGAAAAATTTCTGCCTGTAATTTTTCTAAAAGTAAGTTTTACGTGTAATTTGGTCCGTTGCTGACTCCCAGTAAAATTTTCAATATCATTTTTTACATTTCAAATGTACAATGTACTTTCATTTCCGAGATAAAAATTACTCTCTAGTTGACCAAATACTTGCAACAATTACATTTACTCGCTTCTCACTCATTATTTTAGAAAATACATTGCGCCTCTAAAAATTCATCAGTACAGCTGAAATCAGAGCCATTATTTAGTACTTGCGACTCTCCACCTTTTCCACATTTCTCCCTCCCGTTACGTACTCTCTCTATCCATTTAGACCTATAATGTCGCCTCCGCGAGGTAACATCGTCTCCACAACTTATATTCCTGGACAGAAAGCGATCGATCGCATCTCGACAGGCCCCTTATATCCACACCTGCGCACAAAAAAAAAAACTACATCAAAAACCATCATTAGATCAGAAACGACAAAGCCCCTCAAAACAATTTACAATCCTGTCAATAAAAAATGAAGTTGAAACCCCCTGACTCCCAAGGGGGTCCTCTTGAATACCGACAACCTGCTCCAATTCCCCACACCCTTCAACTGCAACATCCTCCATCGTCTGCCTGTAACCGTTTGCTATACAACATACCTCCCTGCAATGACAGGCAAAACAAACATTCTGGGACAGCGCTCCCCAGGAAGAGTGTTACAAAGGGCCTTGAAAAACAACCCTCCCTGCAAAAACCACAGCCAAACTTGACGTCCCCCCAAACGCTGACAATGAACTCCCTCACAGAGTTACTGAGACCGGGCAGCAGGAACATATCACGCTCATGCCCAGCTGGACGGAAACAAATCCCCAGGCAAGTGGTTTTTTTCCCTAAACATTTTTTTTTTTTGGTAAATGTCAAAAAAAAAAAACCAACAACAACATTCCACACACAACCTGCAAAGAGACATGAAAAAACCACCTCGCAAGCTTAGACACATTCAAAACACTCTTACCAACCCTTTCTGCCACTGGCCTGCCACAATGGAACGTGGCCCCTAATCTGCAGCGCTCCCTGGGAAAGATGTTCCCAGATGCCTCAAAAAGCACCCCAACGGCAAAAACCCCAGCCGAAGCCCGACCTCTGTCCAAACATTGGCGATGAACATCGCCTCGCAGAGCGGCCGGAACCTGGGGAAAAAAAACCCAGCTGGGGGAAGAAAAAAAAAAATCCCCCAGCTGGGATTTTTTTTTAAAAACTATTTCTTTAAAAAAAAAAAAACACAACTCTCAACATTCGATACAATCTGCAGTAAAATTTTTCACACATACAAGGGTTAGGCACATTCAGAAAGTAACACTCATTCAACAACCGCTCGCTCCACCCATCATTAAAACCACAGTTGTTTCACCATCCACACACCACAATGGCTTACCACCCAAGTTATACGGCTATCCCTGACGCCGTCTCACCGCACGCCTCAAAACATCACCGTTCCGTACAAAACCAAGTTTCGGCCATCATAACGGCGAGCTGAGGAAAACTCTTCGCTAGATGGGCCGGTCCTGCTCCTTCTTCGCTTCAAATTGGATACTATGGCAAGACTCCCCAGAGTATTTCCTCCCGAAATCCAAATCGCGCCGGGGCACCAGCAAAACACGACAGAAGCGACTCTACATCCTGCTTGTCAATAAATACCTGCTTGTCAATAAATACCTTGTCAATAAAGCCCGGCGAAGAAAACCAGCGCCCCGGGAACAAAACCAGGACCCCGGCAACAAAACCAGCGCTCCGGGAACAAAACCGCGGCCCGCGGGAGAAAACCAGGGCCCCGGGAACAATACCAGCGCCCCGGGAACAAAACCAGAGCCCCGGGAACAAAACCAGAGCCCGTGGGAGAAAACCAGCGCCCCGGGAACAAAACCAGCGCCCCGGGAACAAAAGCAGGGCCCTGGGGAACAAAAGCAGGGCCCCGGGGAACAAAAGCAGGGCCCCGGGGAACAAAAGCAGGGCCCCGGGGAACAAAAGCAGGGCCCCGGGGAACAAAAGCAGGGCCCCGGGGAACAAAAGCAGGGCCCCGGGGAACAAAAGCAGAGCAAGCGGGAGAAAACCAGAGCCCGGGGAACAAAACCAGAGGCCCGGGAACACAATCAGAGCCCCGGGAACAAAATCAGAGCCGCGGGAACAAAACCAGAGCCCGGGGAACAAAACCGCGGCCCGCGGGAGAAAACCAGAGCCCAGGGAACAAAACCAGAGCCCGGGGAACAAAACCAGGGCCCGGGGAACAAAACCAGGGCCCCGGGGAACAAAACCAGGGCCCCGGGGAACAAAACCAGAGCAAGCGGGAGAAAACCAGAACCCCAGAAACAAAACCAGAGCCCCGGAAACAAAACCAGAGCCCCGGAAACAAAACCAGAGCCCCGGAAACAAAACCAGAGCCCCGGGAACAAAACCAGAGCCCCGGGAACAAAACCAGAGCCCCGGGAACAAAACCAGAGCCCCGGGAACAAAACCAGAGCCCCGGGGAACAAAACCAGGGCTCCGGGGAACAAAACCAGGGCCCCGGGGAACAAAACCACAGCAAGCGGGAGAAAACCAGAACCCCGGGAACAAAACCAGAGGCCCGGGAACAAAACCAGAGCCCCGGGAACAAAACCAGAACCCGGGGAACAAAACCAGGGCCCGGGGAACAAAACCAGGGGCCGGGGAACAAAACCAGGGCCCCGGGGAACAAAACCAGGGCCCCGGGGAACAAAACCAGGGCCCCGGGGAACAAAACCAGGGCCCCGGGGAACAAAACCAGGGCCCCGGGGAACAAAACCAGGGCAAGCGGGAGAAAACCAGAACACCAGGAACAAAACCAGAGCCCCGGAAACAAAACCAGAGCCCCGGGAACAAAACCAGAGCCCCGGGAACAAAACCAGGGCCCCGGGAACAAAACCAGGGCCCCGGGAACACAACCAGGGCCCCGGGAACACAACCAGGGCCCCGGGAACAAAACCAGGGCCCCGGGAACAAAACCAGGGCCCCGGGAACAAAACCAGGGCCCCGGGAACAAAACCAGGGCCCCGGGAACAAAACCAGAGCCCCGGGAACAAAACCAGAGCCCCGGGAACAAAACCAGAGCCCCGGGAACAAAACCAGAGCCCCGGGAACAAAACCAGGCCCCTAGGAACAAAACCAGGGCCCCGGGGAACAAAACCAGGGATCCGGGGAACAAAACCAGGGATCCGGGGAACAAAACCAGGGATCCGGGGAACAAAACCAGGGATCCGGGGAGAAAACCAGAGCAAGCGGGAGAAAACCAGAATTCGGAGAACAAAACCAGCGCCTTGGGAATAAAACCAGGGCCCGGGGAACAAAACCAGGGCCCCGGGAACAAAACCAGAGGCCCGCGGGAGAAAAACAGGGCCCCGGGAACAAAACCAGGGCCCCGGGAACAAGACCAGGGCCCGGGGGACAAAACCAGGGCCCCGGGAACAAAACCCAGGACACCGGGAACAAAACCCAGGGCCCCGGGAACAAAAACCAGGGCCCCGGGAACAAAAACCAGGGCCCCGGGAACAAAACCCAGGGCCCCGGGAACAAAACCAGAGCCCCGGGGAACAAAACCACAGCCCCGGGGAGAAAACCAGAGCCCCGGGGAGAAAACCAGAGCCCCGGGAACAA
Source organism: Calonectris borealis (assembly GCF_964195595.1). Taxonomy (NCBI): domain Eukaryota; kingdom Metazoa; phylum Chordata; class Aves; order Procellariiformes; family Procellariidae; genus Calonectris; species Calonectris borealis. Next base: position 4,901,993 of record NC_134340.1, on the reverse strand, counting down.
AACCAGAGCCCCGGGAACAAAACCAGAGCCCTGGGAACAAAACCAGGGCCCGGGGAACAAAACCAGAGCAAGCGGGAGAAAACCAGAACCCCAGGAACAAAACAAGAGCCCCGGAAACAAAACCAGAGCCCCGGGAACAAAACCAGAGCCCCGGGAACAAAACCAGGGATCCGGGGAACAAAACCAGGGATCCAGGGAACAAAACCAGGGATCCAGGGAACAAAACCAGGGATCCGGGGAACAAAACCAGGGATCCGGAGAACAAAACCAAAGCCCCGGGAACAAAACCAGAGCAAGCGGGAGAAAACCAGAACCCGGGGAACAAAACCAGAGCCCCGGGAATAAAACCAGGTCCCCGGGAACAAAACCAGGGCCCCGGGAACAAAACCGAGGCCCGCGGGAGAAAACCAGGGCCCCGGGAACAAAACCAGGGCCCCGGGAACAAAACCAGGGCCCCGGGATCAAAACCAGGGCCCGGGAACAAAACCCAGGGCCCCGGGAACAAAAACCAGGGCCCCGGGAACAAAAACCAGGGCCCCGGGAACAAAAACCAGGGCCCCGGGAACAAAACCCAGAGCCCGGGGAGAAAACCAGAGCCCGAGGAACAAAACCAAAGCCCCGGGAACAAAACCAAAGCCCCGGGAACAAAACCAAAGCCCCGGGAACAAAACCAAAGCCCGGGGAACAAAACCAAAGCCCGGGGAACAAAACCAAAGCCCGGGGAACAAAACCAAGGCCCGCGGGAGAAAACCAGAGCCCGGGGAACAAAACCAGGGCCCGGGGAACAAAACCAGGGCCCGGGGAACAAAACCAGGGCCCGGGGAACAAAACCAGGGCCCGGGGAACAAAACCAGGGCCCGGGGAACAAAACCAGGGCCGGGGGGACAAAACCAGGGCCCCGGGAACAAAACCAGGGCCCCAGGGAGAAAACCAGAGCCCCGGGGAGAAAACCAGAGCCCTGGGAACAAAACCAGGGCCCCGGGAACAAAACCAGGGCCCCGGGAACAAAACCAGGGCCCGGGGGAAACAACCAGGGCCGCGGGAACAAAACAAGGGCCTCGGGAACAAAACCAGGGCCCGGGGGACAAAACCAGGGCCCGGGGGACAAAACCAGGGCCCCGGGAACAAAACCAGGGCCCCGGGAACAAAACCAGGGCCCGGGGAACAAAACCAGGGCCCCTGGAACAAAACCAGGGCCCCTGGAACAAAACCAGGGCCCCTGGAACAAAACCAGGGCCCCGGGAACAAAACCATGGCTGGGGGGACAAAACCAGGGCCCAGGGGACAAAACCAGGGCCCGGGGGACAAAACCAGGGCCCGGGGGACAAAACCAGGGCCCCGGGAACAAAACCAGAGCCCCGGGGACAAAACCAGAGCCCCGGGGACAAAACCAGAACCCCGGGAACAAAACCAGGGCCCGGGGGACAAAACCAGGGCCCGGGGGACAAAACCAGGGCCCGGGGGACAAAACCAGAGCCCCGGGAAAAAAACCAGAGCCCCAGAACAAAACCGAGCCCCGGGAACAAAACCAGAGCCCCGGGAAAAAAACCAGGGCCCCGGGAACAAAGCCAGGGCCCCGGGAACAAAGCCAGGGCCCGGGAAACAAAACCAGAGCGCGGGAAACAAAACCAGAGCCCGGGGGACAAAACCAGGGCCCCGGGAACAAAACCAGGGCCCCGGGAACAAAACCAGGGCCCGGGAAACAAAACCAGAGCGCGGGAAACAAAAGCAGAGCCCGGGGGACAAAACCAGAACCCCGGGGAGAAAACCAGAACCCCGGGGAGAAAACCAGAACCCCGGGGAGAAAACCAGAGCCCCGGGAACAAAACCAGGGCCTGGGAAACAAAACCAGGGCCCGGGGGACAAAACCAGGGCCCCGGGAACAAAACCAGAGCCCCGGGGACAAAACCAGGGCCCCGGGAACAAAACCAGAGCCCCGGGAACAAAACCAGGGCCCGGGGGACAAAACCAGGGCCCGGGGGACAAAACCAGGGCCCCGGGAAAAAAACCAGAGCCCCAGAACAAAACCGAGCCCCGGGAACAAAACCAGAGCCCCGGAAAAAAAACCAGGGCCCCGGGAACAAAACCAGGGCCCCGGGAACAAAACCAGGGCCCGGGAAACAAAACCAGAGCGCGGGAAACAAAACCAGAGCCCGGGGGACAAAACCAGGGCCCGGGGGACAAAACCAGGACCCTGGAACACAACCAGGGCCCCGGGAACACAACCAGGGCCCCGGGAACACAACCAGGGCCCCGGGAACACAACCAGGAACCTGGAACACAACCAGGGCCCCGGGAACAAAACCAGGGCCCCGGGAACAAAACCAGGGCCCCGGGAACAAAACCAGGGCCCGGGGAAGAAAACCAGGGCCCCGGGAACAAAACCAGGGCCCGGGGAAGAAAACCAGGGCCCCGGGAACAAAACCAGGGCCCCGGGAACAAAACCAGGGCCCCGGGAACAAAACCAGGGCCCCGGGAACAAAACCAGGGCCCCGGGAACAAAACCAGGGCCCCGGGAACAAAACCAGGGCCCCGGGAACAAAACCAGGGCCCCGGGAACAAAACCAGGGCCCCGGGAACAAAACCAGGGCCCCGGGAACAAAACCAGGGCCCCGGGAACAAAACCAGGGCCCCGGGAACAAAACCAGGGCCCCGGGAACAAAACCAGGGCCCCGGGAACAAAACCAGGGCCCCGGGAACAAAACCAGGGCCCCGGGAACAAAACCAGGGCCCCGGGAACAAAACCAGGGCCCCGGGAACAAAACCAGGGCCCCGGGAACAAAACCAGGGCCCCGGGAACAAAACCAGGGCCCCGGGAACAAAACCAGGGCCCCGGGAACAAAACCAGGGCCCCGGGAACAAAACCAGGGCCCCGGGAACAAAACCAGGGCCCCGGGAACAAAACCAGGGCCCCGGGAACAAAACCAGAGCCCCGGGAACAAAACCAGGGCCCGGGAAACAAAACCAGAGCGCGGGAAACAAAAGCAGAGCCCGGGGGACAAAACCAAAACCCCGGGGAGAAAACCAGGGCCCCGGGGAGAAAACCAGAGCACCGGGAAGAAAACCAGAACCCCGGGGAGAAAACCAAAACCCCAGGGAGAAAACCAGAGCCCCGGGAACAAAACCAGGGCCCGGGAAACAAAACCAGAGCGCGGGAAACAAAACCAGAGCGCGGGAAACAAAACCAGAGCCCGGGGGACAAAACCAAAACCCCGGGGAGAAAACCAGAGCCCCGGGGAGAAAACCAGAGCCCCGGGAACAAAACCAAAACCCCGGGGAGAAAACCAGAGCCCCGGGGAGAAAACCAGAGCCCCGGGGAGAAAACCAGAGCCCCGGGGAGAAAACCAGAGCCCCGGGGAGAAAACCAGAGCCCCGGGGAGAAAACCAGAGCCCCGGGGAGAAAACCAGAGCCCCGGGGAGAAAACCAGAGCCCCGGGGAGAAAACCAGAGCCCCGGGGAGAAAACCAGAGCCCCGGGAACAAAACCAGGGCCCCGGGAACAAAACCAGGGCCCCGGGAACAAAACCAGGGCCCCGGGAACAAAACCAGGGCCCCGGGAACAAAACCAGGGCCCCGGGAACAAAACCAGGGCCCCGGGAACAAAACCAGGGCCCCGGGAACAAAACCAGGGCCCCGGGAACAAAACCAGGGCCCCGGGAACAAAACCAGGGCCCCGGGAACAAAACCAGGGCCCCGGGAACAAAACCAGGGCCCCGGGAACAAAACCAGGGCCCCGGGAACAAAACCAGGGCCCCGGGAACAAAACCAGGGCCCCGGGAACAAAACCAGGGCCCCGGGAACAAAACCAGGGCCCCGGGAACAAAACCAGGGCCCCGGGAACAAAACCAGGGCCCCGGGAACAAAACCAGGGCCCCGGGAACAAAACCAGGGCCCCGGGAACAAAACCAGGGCCCCGGGAACAAAACCAGGGCCCCGGGAACAAAACCAGGGCCCCGGGAACAAAACCAGGGCCCCGGGAACAAAACCAGGGCCCCGGGAACAAAACCAGGGCCCCGGGAACAAAACCAGGGCCCCGGGAACAAAACCAGGGCCCCGGGAACAAAACCAGGGCCCCGGGAACAAAACCAGGGCCCCGGGAACAAAACCAGGGCCCCGGGAACAAAACCAGGGCCCCGGGAACAAAACCAGGGCCCCGGGAACAAAACCAGGGCCCCGGGAACAAAACCAGGGCCCCGGGAACAAAACCAGGGCCCCGGGAACAAAACCAGGGCCCCGGGAACAAAACCAGGGCCCCGGGAACAAAACCAGGGCCCCGGGAACAAAACCAGGGCCCCGGGAACAAAACCAGGGCCCCGGGAACAAAACCAGGGCCCCGGGAACAAAACCAGGGCCCCGGGAACAAAACAAGAGCCCGGGGGACAAAACCAGTGCCCCGGGAACAAAACCAGGGCCCGGGGGACAAAACCAGGGCCCCGGGAACAAAACCAGAGTCCCGGGAACAAAACCGCGGCCCGCGGGAGAGAACCAGAGCCAGCGGGAGAGAACCAGAGCAAGCGGGAGAGAACCAGAGCTCCGGGAACAAAACCAGAGCCCCGGAAACAAAACCAGAGCCCCGGAAACAAAACCAGGGCCCCGGAAACAAAACCAGAGCCCGGGGAACAAAACCAGGGCCCCGGGGACAAAACCAGAGCACGGGAAACAAAAACAGAGCCCGGGGGACAAAACCAGGGCCCGGGAAACAAAACCAGAACCCCGGGGAGAAAACCAGAGCCCCGGGAACAAAACCAGAGCCCCGGGAACAAAACCAGAGCCCCGGGAACAAAACCAGAGCCCCGGGAACAAAACCAGGGCCCCGGGAACAAAACCCCTGACCCCGACCCCTGACCCCAACCCTAACCCCAACCCTAACCCCTAACCCTAACCCTGACCCCTGACCCTGACCCTGACCCCTGACCCTGACCCTGACCCCTGACCCCGACCCTGACCCAAGTAGTAATCTACATTTCTTTAAAACTATTCAAAGCTACTACAACCTTTACACAACTACAAATTCTTGAAATATACTTAGGAGCCAGTAACACACAGGCATTCTTTTAACCGGTCCGTAGCTAAATTTATCTATAGATATTGACAACTCTCCCTCTGTTGACTAATTCTCATTTAAATCGTCATTTGCAAAAGTTATTAGCACAACAGTCCCTCAGAAAGAGCTGTGAACACTTGTAACAATTCCCCCCCCCAACAGCTATCTTTACCCACAGACATTAACAACGCCCACTTGGCTAGGTACTTTCATTTGTTTTTTCAGTTCTTACTGTGATTCCAATCAAGAAAAATTTCTGCCTGTAATTTTTCTAAAAGTAAGTTTTACGTGTAATTTGGTCCGTTGCTGACTCCCAGTAAAATTTTCAATATCATTTTTTACATTTCAAATGTACAATGTACTTTCATTTCCGAGATAAAAATTACTCTCTAGTTGACCAAATACTTGCAACAATTACATTTACTCGCTTCTCACTCATTATTTTAGAAAATACATTGCGCCTCTAAAAACCAGCGCCCCGGGAACAAAACCAGCACCCCGGCAACAAAACCAACGCCCCGGCAACAAAACCAGCGCCCCGGCAACAAAACCGCAGCCCGCAGGAGAAAACCAGAGCCGGGAAACAAAACCAGAGCCCCGGGGAATAAAACCAGAGCCCCGGCCTCAAAAGCCGGGCCCGAGGCGCGTTACCCGAGCTCCGAACAGTGGAAGTGGCGCCCCGTGAGCAGCAGAACCGGCACCTAGAACCGGCACCTAGAACCCGCACCTAGAAACCCAGGAGCCTGCTGTGGGCACACCGGGACCCCCAGCAGCACCGCAAATAGGCCCAGAAGCACGCCAAGATGCCCAGAAGCATCCTCTGGCCACCCCGACAACCCCAGGAGCACCCCGTGGGCACACAGGGACTCCCAGAGCATCCAGAACCCCCACAAGCACCCCAAGACCCCCACGAGCACCCCGTGGGCATCCAGAGACCCCCCCGGAGCACAACAAGAACCCCCAGAAGCACCCCAAGACCCTCAGGACCATCCTCTGGGCACCCAGACACCCACGGGACCACCCCAAGAACCCCCGGCAGCACCCCAAAGGCAGCCGGTACAGACCTCAGAGTTCTGCACCATCTATTTGCATGGACCTTAACAGACCTCATGCTTTCCCACAGGAGACTTCTCTCACCTTCAGCCCTCTATCTTGTGATGCGCAGGCCCGGGCCGTTTACTCGGCGTCTCCCGTCACTTTGGGGTTCCTTTAGACTGGCTTTCGAGGATTCCTTTACAAGGGGAGCACACATAGGCTACACAGACTATAAGCAAGGGGAAAAGCAAGCACTTCAGTCACTACAATCATGCCTTACGCTAAGGGTATTTTGCAAAGCCAGTGTCTTACCAACCCGACGACCAGCAGAAAGACGAACCATCCCTACATTCTCGGATCGTCTTGCGCCGCAAACTCAGCCCCAGCAGTCGGTAGGTGCCAGCTTTACGTGGGCGTCCCCACGGAGGCAACGGTGACCTCGCTGTACACCGGCCCACTGTTCTTCGGGAAAATCCCGGTATTTATACATTTGCCAAGGAAACGGGTTTCGACACACGTGGCCAGCGGGTGCCGAAACACGCCTCAATTGGCAACTCTCAACATAGGGAGCCTACGGCGCATGCGCTCGCCGATCGAGCGCGCTGCACGAGCCACAGCCACCCCGTCTATTGGTTCCTAGGCCTTGTTCACGCAACATATTACCATAGTCCAGCATTTACGTATTAACCTACACTCAAGCCAACAGCAAAAGGTAACAAAGCAAGCAAAATTATACCTTGTACTTTATATTTCTTTGTTACGGCACGTCTTCCACGTCCTTCACGTCCTCCCCTAATATTTTCTCAACCTTCCTTCTCCTTCTGTATTCAGCATTTTCACACAATAGACCATAAACCGTCTGTTTTCTATGCTGACTGCCGTTTTCTTAGCTATCTATTTCTCACCCAGCGTCCAGCCACGGACCAAAAGCCCATCTTTTAACCCTTCCGTATGCGTGTGTATCTCCCGTCAGCTGCGGACAGACTAAAACAGAACAGACCTCATCGACACCCAAATCCAACTGCAAAACCCACCTCAGTAAGGCTCGTGAACACACCTCCCTTTCCCAACCAAAAGGTGCCCTGGTCCCAAAAGTTTAGAAACCCCTTCTCTTCTCCTCAACCGTCAGGGAAGGAACCCCGCTCCTTCCTGACAGCTCCTGCCCTGGATTTGCACCCCTGAACCCCCTGTGTCGCCCGCTCCCCGGGAGCTGCTCTTCCCAGCTATGCCCAGGCTTCCGCGAGCACCTCCTATCTTCCACCTTCCCACACACTCTCACCTCTGCTACAGCCCCACAAAATAAGCCAAGTCCTGACGCTTGTCATCTACGAGGGGCTGGCCGCAAGCTGCATCCGTTCTAGGGACAACATGATACTCTGTGGGCGAACGGGAAAGGCCATGAGCCGTTCCATACGCTGAAAGGTACTATGCCTTATATGTCCCTGCTACTTTCTTGAACAATGCTAGAACTCCGTCTACAGATGCATACAAGATGCTCACCTCAACCCCTGCTAAATACTCTCACCATTGCTCCTATCCAGAGACGATGTCAACAGCTTCTGCAATATACAGCAAGTCTGGTGGAAAAAAAAAACACAACAAGGTTCCATCTTCAATAAAGTCAGGAATTCCAAAACAATACAATGCACCTGGAATAAAATAAAAACCAAAACCATATTATTAACCAAAACCATACATCTTGCCACCTCTGAACACCCAATACAAATTTACTGACCTTGGGGGGGAAAAAAAAAAAGCTGCATACAAGTGTGCTTTCTTCTACACATGCAGCTGAACCTTGACTGGTCCGGAAGCCCTTACCTTAACCAGACCCCTCTGCTTCTCTAAATATCAAAACAAGACTACCCAAAGAGCTTAGGCAGCTCAAAAGCTGCAGTCAGCTGCAGGAACAGCAGACCACCACCTCCAGAGAAGCCCAGCAGCAGAATGAGCTGCCTGAGGAGAGGCTGTAGCTCATATGCTCCGGGCCCCACCCACCACCCTTCCCACAATCCCCTGGCAAAGGGGAGGAGAGAACGACCAGAAGCACGGGGAACAAAACCAGAGCCCCGGGAAAAAAACCAGGGCCCGGGGGACAAAACCAGAGCCCCGGGAACAAAACAAGAGCCCGGAGAACAAAACAAGAGCCCCGGGAACAAAACCAGAGCCCCGGGAACAAAACCAGAGCCCCGGGAACAAAACAAGAGCCCGGGGGACAAAACCAGTGCCCCGGGAACAAAACCAGGGCCCGGGAGAGAAAACCAGAACCCCGGGGAGAAAACCACAGCCCCGGGGAGAAAACCAGAGCCCCGGGAACAAAACCAGAGCCCCGGGAACAAAACCAGAGCCCGGGGAACAGAACCAGGGCCCGGGGAACAAAACCAGAGTCCCGGGAACAAAACCGCGGCCCGCGGAAGAGAACCAGAGCCAGCGGGAGAGAACCAGAGCCAGCGGGAGAGAACCAGAGCCAGCGGGAGAGAACCAGAGCTCCGGGAACAAAACCAGAGACCCGGAAACAAAACCAGAGCCCCGGAAACAAAACCAGAGCCCGGGGAACAAAACCAGGGCCCCGGGGACAAAACCAGAGCGCTGGAAACAAAAACAGAGCCCGGAGGACAAAACCAGGGCCCGGGAAACAAAACCAGAACCCCGGGAAAAAAACCAGAGCCCCGGGAACAAAACCAGAGCCCCGGGAAAAAAACCAGAGCCCCGGGAAAAAAACCAGAGCACGGGAAACAAAACCAGAGCACGGGAAACAAAACCAGACCACGGGGGACAAAACCAGGGCCCCGGGGACAAAACCAGAGCCCCGGGAACAAAACCAGAGCCCCGGGAACAAAACCAGAGCCCCGGGAACAAAACCAGAGCCCCGGGAACAAAACCAGAGCCCCGGGAACACAACCAGGGCCCCGGGAACACAACCAGGGCCCCGGGAACACAACCAGGGCCCCGGGAACACAACCAGGGCCCCGGGAACACAACCAGGGCCCCGGGAACACAACCAGGGCCCCGGGAACACAACCAGGGCCCCGGGAACACAACCAGGGCCCCGGGAACACAACCAGGGCCCCGGGAACACAACCAGGGCCCCGGGAACACAACCAGGGCCCCGGGAACACAACCAGGGCCCCGGGAACACAACCAGGGCCCCGGGAACAAAACCAGGGCCCCGGGAACAAAACCAGGGCCCCGGGAACAAAACCACAGCCCGGGAGAGAAAACCAGAACCCCGGGGAGAAAACCAGAGCCCCGGGAACAAAACCAGGGCCCAGGGGAGAAAACCAGGGCCCCGGGAACAAAACCAGGGCCTCGGGAACAAAACCAAGGCCCCGGGAACAAAACCAGGGCCCCGGGAACAAAACCAGGGCCCCGGGAACAAAACCAGGGCCCGGGAAAGAAAACCAGGGCCGCGGGAACAAAACCAGGGCCGCGGGAACAAAACCAGGGCCGCGGGAACAAAACCAGGGCCGCGGGAACAAAACCAGGGCCCCGGGAACACAACCAGGGCCCGGGGGACAAAACCAGGGCCTGGGGGACAAAACCAGGGCGCGGGGGACAAAACCAGTGCCCCGGGAACACAACCAGGGCCCCGGGAACACAACCAGGGCCCCGGGAACACAACCATGACCTGGGGAACAAAACCAGGACCCCGGGAACAAAACCAGGGCCCCGGGAACAAAACCAGGGCCCCGGGAACAAAACCAGGGCCCCGGGAACAAAACCAGGGCCCCGGGAACAAAACCAGGGCCCCGGGAACAAAACCAGGGCCCCGGGAACAAAACAAGAGCCCCGGGAATAAAACCGCGGCCCGCGGGAAAAAAAACACGGCCCCGGGAAAAAAACCAGGGCCCCGGGAACAAAACCAGAGCCCCGGGAACAAAACCAGAGCCCCGGGAAAAAAACCAGGGCCCCGGGAACAAAACCAGAGCCCCGGGAACAAAACCAGAGCCCCGGGAAAAAAACAAGGGCCCCGGGAAAAAAACCAGGGCCCGGGGGACAAAACCAGGGCGCGGGGGACAAAACCAGGATCCCGGGAACAAAACCAGTGCCCGGGGGACAAAACCAGGGCCCGGGGGACAAAACCAGGGCCCCGGGAAAAAAACCAGGGCCCCGGGAAAAAAACCAGGGCCCGGGGGACAAAACCAGAGCTGCGGGAAAAAAAACAGGGCCCGGGGAGAAAACCAGAGCCCCGGAGAGAAAACCAGAGCCCCGGGAACAAAACCAGGACCTCGGGAACAAAACCAGGGCCCGGGGGACAAAACCAGGGCCCCGGGAACAAAACCAGGGCCCCGGGAACAAAACCAGGGCCCCGGGAACAAAACCAGAGCCCCGGGAACAAAACCAGGGCCCCGGGAACAAAACCAGGGCCCCGGGAACAAAACCAGGGCCCCGGGAACAAAACCAGGGCCCCGGGAACAAAACCAGGGCCCGAGGGACAAAACCAGAGCGCGGGAAACAAAACCAGAGCCCGGGGGACAAAACCAGGGCCCGGGGAACAAAACCAGAGCCCCGGGGAGAAAACCAGAGCCCCGGGAACAAAACCAGAGCCCCGGGAACAAAACCAGAGCCCCGGGAACAAAACCAGAGCCCCGGGAACAAAACCAGAGCCCCGGGGAGAAAACCAGAGCCCCGGGAACAAAACCAGAGCCCCGGGAACACAACCAGGGCCCCTGGAACACAACCAGGGCCCCGGGAACACAACCAGGGCCCCGGGAACACAACCAGGGCCCCGGGAACACAACCAGGGCCCCGGGAACACAACCAGGGCCCCGGGAACACAACCAGGGCCCCGGGAACACAACCAGGGCCCCGGGAACACAACCAGGGCCCCGGGAACACAACCAGGGCCCCGGGAACACAACCAGGGCCCCGGGAACACAACCAGGGCCCCGGGAACACAACCAGAGCCCGGGGGAGAAAACCAGAACCCCGGGGAGAAAACCAGGGCCCCGGGAACAAAACCAGAGCCCGGGGGAGAAAACCAGAACCCCGGGGAGAAAACCAGAACCCCGGGAACAAAACCAGGGCCCCGGGAACAAAACCAGGGCCCCGGGAACAAAACCAGGGCCCCGGGAACAAAACCAGGGCCCGGGGAAGAAAACCAGGGCCCCGGGAACAAAACCAGGGCCCCGGGAACAAAACCAGGGCCCCGGGAACAAAACCAGGGCCCCGGGAACAAAACCAGGGCCCCGGGAACAAAACCAGGGCCCCGGGAACAAAACCAGGGCCCGGGGGAGAAAACCAGGGCCCGGGGGACAAAACCAGGGCCCGGGGAAGAAAACCAGGGCCCGGGGAAGAAAACCAGGGCCCCAGGGAGAAAACCAGAGCCCCGGGGAGAAAACCAGAGCGCCGGGGAGAAAACCAGAGCGCCGGGGAGAAAACCAGAGCCCTGGGAACAAAACCAGGGCCCCGGGAACAAAACCAGGGCCCCGGGAACAAAACCAGGGCCCGGGGGAAACAACCAGGGCCGCGGGAACAAAACAGGGGCCTCGGGAACAAAACCAGGGCCCGGGGGACAAAACCAGGGCCCGGGGGACAAAACCAGGGCCCGGGGGACAAAACCAGGGCCCGGGGGACAAAACCAGGGCCCGGGGGACAAAACCAGGGCCCGGGGGACAAAACCAGGGCCCGGGGGACAAAACCAGGGCCCCGGGAACAAAACCAGGGCCCCGGGAACAAAACCAGGGCCCCGGGAACAAAACCAGGGCCCCGGGAACAAAACCATGGCCGGGGGGACAAAACCAGGGCCCGGGGGACAAAACCAGGGCCCGGGGGACAAAACCAGGGCCCGGGGGACAAAACCAGGGCCCGGGGAAGAAAACCAGGGCCCGGGGAAGAAAACCAGGGCCCGGGGAAGAAAACCAGGGCCCGGGGAAGAAAACAAGGGCCCCAGGGAGAAAACCAGAGCCCCAGGGAGAAAACCAGAGCGCCGGGGAGAAAACCAGAGCGCCGGGGAGAAAACCAGAGCGCCGGGGAGAAAACCAGAGCCCTGGGAACAAAACCAGGGCCCCGGGAACAAAACCAGGGCCCCGGGAACAAAACCAGGGCCCCGGGAACAAAACCAGGGCCCCGGGAACAAAACCAGGGCCGCGGGAACAAAACAAGGGCCGCGGGAACAAAACCAGGGCCCGGGGGACAAAACCAGGGCCCGGGGGACAAAACCAGGGCCCGGGGGACAAAACCAGGGCCCGGGGGACAAAACCAGGGCCCGGGGGACAAAACCAGGGCCCCGGGAACAAAACCAGGGCCCCGGGAACAAAACCAGGGCCCCGGGAACAAAACCAGGGCCGGGGGGACAAAACCAGGGCCCGGGGGGACAAAACCAGGGCCCGGGGGACAAAACCAGGGCCCGGGGGACAAAACCAGGGCCCGGGGCACAAAACCAGGGCCCCGGGAACAAAACCAGAGCCCCGGGGACAAAACCAGAGTCCCGGGAACAAAACCGCGGCCCGCGGGAGAGAACCAGAGCCAGCGGGAGAGAACCAGAGCTCCAGGAACAAAACCAGAGCCCCGGAAACAAAACCAGAGCCCCGGAAACAAAACCAGAGCCCCGGAAACAAAACCAGAGCCCCGGAAACAAAACCAGAGCCCCGGAAACAAAACCAGAGCCCCGGAAACAAAACCAGAGCCCCGGAAACAAAACCAGGGCCCGGGGAACAAAACCAGAGCCCCGGGGACAAAACCAGAGCACGGGAAACAAAAACAGAGCCCGGGGGACAAAACCAGGGCCCGGGAAACAAAACCAGAACCCCGGGGAGAAAACCAGAGCCCCGGGAACAAAACCAGAGCCCCGGGAACAAAACCAGGGCCCCGGGAACAAAACCAGGGCCCCGGGAACAAAACCCCTGACCCCGACCCCTGACCCCTGACCCTAACCCCTGACCCTAACCCTAACCCTGACCCTGACCCCTGACCCCTGACCCCGACCCTAACCCCAACCCTAACCCCTGACCCTAACCCCTGACCCCGACCCCTGACCCCTGACCCCGACCCCTGACCCCGACCCCTGACCCCGACCCCTGACCCCGACCCCTGACCCCAACCCTAACCCAAGTAGTAATCTACATTTCTTTAAAACCATTCAAAGCTACTACAACCTTTACACAACTACAAATACTTGAAATATACTTAGGAGCCAGTAACACACAGGCATTCTTTTAACCGGTCCGTAGCTAAATTTATCTATAGATATTGACAACTCTCCCTCTGTTGACTAATTCTCATTTAAATCGTCATTTGCAAAAGTTATTAGCACAACAGTCCCTCAGAAAGAGCTGTGAACACTTGTAACAATTCCCCCCCCCAACAGCTATCTTTACCCACAGACATTAACAACGCCCACTTGGCTAGGTACTTTCATTTGTTTTTTCAGTTCTTACTGTGATTCCAATCAAGAAAAATTTCTGCCTGTAATTTTTCTAAAAGTAAGTTTTACGTGTAATTTGGTCCGTTGCTGACTCCCAGTAAAATTTTCAATATCATTTTTTACATTTCAAATGTACAATGTACTTTCATTTCCGAGATAAAAATTACTCTCTAGTTGACCAAATACTTGCAACAATTACATTTACTCGCTTCTCACTCATTATTTTAGAAAATACATTGCGCCTCTAAAAATTCATCAGTACAGCTGAAATCAGAGCCATTATTTAGTACTTGCGACTCTCCACCTTTTCCACATTTCTCCCTCCCGTTACGTACTCTCTCTATCCATTTAGACCTATAATGTCGCCTCCGCGAGGTAACATCGTCTCCACAACTTATATTCCTGGACAGAAAGCGATCGATCGCATCTCGACAGGCCCCTTATATCCACACCTGCGCACAAAAAAAAAAATTACATCAAAAACCATCATTAGATCAGAAACGACAAAGCCCCTCAAAACAATTTACAATCCTGTCAATAAAAAATGAAGTTGAAACCCCCTGACTCCCAAGGGGGTCCTCTTGAATACCGACAACCTGCTCCAATTCCCCACACCCTTCAACTGCAACATCCTCCATCGTCTGCCTGTAACCGTTTGCTATACAACATACCTCCCTGCAATGACAGGCAAAACAAACATTCTGGGACAGCGCTCCCCAGGAAGAGTGTTACAAAGGGCCTTGAAAAACAACCCTCCCTGCAAAAACCACAGCCAAACTTGACGTCCCCCCAAACGCTGACAATGAACTCCCTCACAGAGTTACTGAGACCGGGCAGCAGGAACATAACACGCTCATGCCCAGCTGGACGGAAACAAATCCCCAGGCAAGTGGTTTTTTTCCCTAAACATTTTTTTTTTTTGGTAAATGTCAAAAAAAAAAAACCAACAACAACATTCCACACACAACCTGCAAAGAGACATGAAAAAACCACCTCGCAAGCTTAGACACATTCAAAACACTCTTACCAACCCTTTCTGCCACTGGCCTGCCACAATGGAACGTGGCCCCTAATCTGCAGCGCTCCCTGGGAAAGATGTTCCCAGATGCCTCAAAAAGCACCCCAACGGCAAAAACCCCAGCCGAAGCCCGACCTCTGTCCAAACATTGGCGATGAACATCGCCTCGCAGAGCGGCCGGAACCTGGGGAAAAAAAACCCAGCTGGGGGAAGAAAAAAAAAAATCCCCCAGCTGGGATTTTTTTTTAAAAACTATTTCTTTAAAAAAAAAAAAACACAACTCTCAACATTCGATACAATCTGCAGTAAAATTTTTCACACATACAAGGGTTAGGCACATTCAGAAAGTAACACTCATTCAACAACCGCTCGCTCCACCCATCATTAAAACCACAGTTGTTTCACCATCCACACACCACAATGGCTTACCACCCAAGTTATACGGCTATCCCTGACGCCGTCTCACCGCACGCCTCAAAACATCACCGTTCCGTACAAAACCAAGTTTCGGCCATCATAACGGCGAGCTGAGGAAAACTCTTCGCTAGATGGGCCGGTCCTACTCCTTCTTCGCTTCAAATTGGATACTATGGCAAGACTCCCCAGAGTATTTCCTCCCGAAATCCAAATCGCGCCGGGGCACCAGCAAAACACGACAGAAGCGACTCTACATCCTGCTTGTCAATAAATACCTGCTTGTCAATAAATACCTTGTCAATAAAGCCCGGCGAAGAAAACCAGCGCCCCGGGAACAAAACCAGGACCCCGGCAACAAAACCAGCGCTCCGGGAACAAAACCGCGGCCCGCGGGAGAAAACCAGGGCCCCGGGAACAATACCAGCGCCCCGGGAACAAAACCAGAGCCCCGGGAACAAAACCAGAGCCCGTGGGAGAAAACCAGCGCCCCGGGAACAAAACCAGCGCCCCGGGAACAAAACCAGCGCCCCGGGAACAAAACCAGCGCCCCGGGAACAAAACCAGCGCCCCGGGAACAAAACCAGCGCCCCGGGGGACAAAACCAGGGCCCCGGGGGACAAAACCAGGGCCCCGGGGAACAAAAGCAGGGCCCCGGGGAACAAAAGCAGAGCAAGCGGGAGAAAACCAGAGCCCGGGGAACAAAACCAGAGGCCCGGGAACACAATCAGAGCCCCGGGAACAAAATCAGAGCCGCGGGAACAAAACCAGAGCCCGGGGAACAAAACCGCGGCCCGCGGGAGAAAACCAGAGCCCAGGGAACAAAACCAGAGCCCGGGGAACAAAACCAGAGCCCGGGGAACAAAACCAGGGCCCGGGGAACAAAACCAGGGCCCCGGGGAACAAAACCAGGGCCCCGGGGAACAAAACCAGGGCCCCGGGGAACAAAACCAGGGCCCCGGGGAACAAAACCAGAACAAGCGGGAGAAAACCAGAACCCCAGAAACAAAACCAGAGCCCCGGAAACAAAACCAGAGCCCCGGAAACAAAACCAGAGCCCCGGAAACAAAACCAGAGCCCCGGGAACAAAACCAGAGCCCCGGGAACAAAACCAGAGCCCCGGGAACAAAACCAGAGCCCCGGGGAACAAAACCAGGGCTCCGGGGAACAAAACCACAGCAAGCGGGAGAAAACCAGAGCCCCGGGAACAAAACCAGAGCCCCGGGAACAAAACCAGGGCCCGGGGAACAAAACCAGGGCCCCGGGGAACAAAACCAGGGCCCCGGGGAACAAAACCAGGGCCCCGGGGAACAAAACCAGGGCCCCGGGGAACAAAACCAGGGCCCCGGGGAACAAAACCAGGGCCCCGGGGAACAAAACCAGGGCCCCGGGGAACAAAACCAGGGCCCCGGGGAACAAAACCAGGGCCCCGGGGAACAAAACCAGGGCCCCGGGGAACAAAACCAGGGCCCCGGGGAACAAAACCAGGGCCCCGGGGAACAAAACCAGGGCCCCGGGGAACAAAACCAGGGCCCCGGGGAACAAAACCAGGGCCCCGGGGAACAAAACCAGGGCCCCGGGGAACAAAACCAGGGCCCCGGGGAACAAAACCAGGGCCCCGGGGAACAAAACCAGGGCCCCGGGGAACAAAACCAGGGCCCCGGGGAACAAAACCAGGGCCCCGGGGAACAAAACCAGGGCCCCGGGGAACAAAACCAGGGCCCCGGGGAACAAAACCAGGGCCCCGGGGAACAAAACCAGGGCCCCGGGGAACAAAACCAGGGCCCCGGGGAACAAAACCAGGGCCCCGGGGAACAAAACCAGGGCCCCGGGGAACAAAACCAGGGCCCCGGGGAACAAAACCAGGGCCCCGGGGAACAAAACCAGGGCCCCGGGGAACAAAACCAGGGCCCCGGGGAACAAAACCAGGGCCCCGGGGAACAAAACCAGGGCCCCGGGGAACAAAACCAGGGCCCCGGGGAACAAAACCAGGGCCCCGGGGAACAAAACCAGGGCCCCGGGGAACAAAACCAGGGCAAGCGGGAGAAAACCAGAGCCCCGGGAACAAAACCAGAGCCCCGGGAACAAAACCAGGGCCCCGGGAACAAAACCAGGGCCCCGGGAACAAAACCAGGGCCCCGGGAACAAAACCAGGGCCCCGGGAACAAAACCAGGGCCCCGGGAACAAAACCAGGGCCCCGGGAACAAAACCAGGGCCCCGGGAACAAAACCAGGGCCCCGGGAACAAAACCAGGGCCCCGGGAACAAAACCAGGGCCCCGGGAACAAAACCAGGGCCCCGGGAACAAAACCAGGGCCCCGGGAACAAAACCAGGGCCCCGGGAACAAAACCAGGGCCCCGGGAACAAAACCAGGGCCCCGGGAACAAAACCAGGGCCCCGGGAACAAAACCAGGGCCCCGGGAACAAAACCAGGGCCCCGGGAACAAAACCAGGGCCCCGGGAACAAAACCAGGGCCCCGGGAACAAAACCAGGGCCCCGGGAACAAAACCAGGGCCCCGGGAACAAAACCAGGGCCCCGGGAACAAAACCAGGGCCCCGGGAACAAAACCAGAGCCCCGGGAACAAAACCAGAGCCCCGGGAACAAAACCAGAGCCCCGGGGAACAAAACCAGGGCCCCGGGGAACAAAACCAGGGCCCCGGGGAACAAAACCAGGGCCCCGGGGAGAAAACCAGAGCAAGCGGGAGAAAACCAGAATTCGGGGAACAAAACCAGCGCCCTGGGAACAAAACCCAGGGCCCCGGGAACAAAACCCAGGGCCCCGGGAACAAAACCCAGGGCCCCGGGAACAAAACCCAGGGCCCCGGGAACAAAACCCAGGGCCCCGGGAACAAAACCCAGGGCCCCGGGGAACAAAACCAGAGCCCCGGGGAACAAAACCAGAGCCCCGGGGAGAAAACCAGAGCCCCGGGAACAAAACCAGAGCCCCGGGAACAAAACCAGAGCCCCGGGAACAAAACCAGAGCCCCGGGAACAAAACCAGGGCCCCGGGGAACAAAACCAGAGCAAGCGGGAGAAAACCAGAACCCCAGGGAGAAAACAAGAGCCCCGGGAACAAAACCAGAGCCCCGGGAACAAAACCAGAGCCCCGGGAACAAAACCAGAGCCCCGGGAACAAAACCAGGGATCCGGGGAACAAAACCAGGGATCCGGGGAACAAAACCAGGGATCCGGGGAACAAAACCAGGGATCCGGGGAACAAAACCAGGGCCCCGGGAAAAAAACCAGGGATCCGGGGAACAAAACCAGAGCAAGCGGGAGAAAACCAGAACCCGGGGAACAAAACCAGAGCCCCGGGAATAAAACCAGGTCCCTGGGAACAAAACCAGGGCCCGGGAACAAAACCGAGGCCCGCGGGAGAAAACCAGGGCCCCGGGAACAAAACCAGGGCCCCGGGATCAAAACCAGGGCCCCGGGATCAAAACCAGGGCCCCGGGATCAAAACCCAGGGCCCCGGGATCAAAACCCAGGGCCCCGGGATCAAAACCCAGGGCCCCGGGAACAAAACCCAGGGCCCCGGGAACAAAACCAGGGCCCCGGGAACAAAACCAGAGCCCCGGGAAGAAAACCAAAGCCCGCGGGAGAAAACCAGAGCCCGGGGAACAAAACCAGGGCCCGGGGAACAAAACCAGGGCCCGGGGAACAAAACCAGGGCCCGGGGAACAAAACCAGGGCCCGGGGAACAAAACCAGGGCCCGGGGAACAAAACCAGGGCCCGGGGAACAAAACCAGGGCCCGGGGAACAAAACCAGAGCAAGCAGGAGAAAACCAGAGCCCCGGAAACAAAACCAGAGCCCCGGAAACAAAACCAGAGCCCCGGAAACAAAACCAGAGCCCCGGAAACAAAACCAGAGCCCCGGAAACAAAACCAGAGCCCCGGGGAACAAAACCAGAGCACCGGGGAACAAAACCAGAGCACCGGGGAACAAAACCAGAGCCCCGGGGAACAAAACCAGAGCCCCGGGGAACAAAACCAGAGCCCCGGGGAACAAAACCAGAGCCCCAGCGTCAAAAGCCAGGCCCGAGGCTCGTTACCCGAGCTCCGAACAGCGGAAGTGGCACCCCGTGAGCAGCAGAACCGGCACCTAGAACCGGCACCTAGAACCGGCACCTAGAACCCGCACCTAGAAAACCAGGAGCGTGCTGTGGGCACACCGGGACCCCCAGCAGCACCGCAAGAAGGCCCAGAAGCACCCCAAGACGCCCAGAAGCATCCTCTGGCCGCCCCGACAACCCCAGGAGCACCCCGTGGGCACACAGGGACTCCCACAGCATCCAGAACCCCCACAAGCACCCCAAGACCCCCACGAGCACCCCGTGGGCATCCAGAGACCCCCCGGAGCACAAGAACCCCCAGAAGCACCCCAAGACCCTCAGGACCATCCTCTGGGCACCCAGACACCCACGGGACCACACCAAGAACCCCCGGCAGCACCCCAAAGGCAGCCGGTACAGACCTCAGAGTTCTGCACCATCTATTTGCATGGACCTTAACAGACCTCATGCTTTCCCACAGGAGACTTCTCTCACCTTCAGCCCTCTATCTTGTGATGCGCAGGCCCGGGCCGTTTACTCTGCGTCTCCCGTCACTTTGGGGTTCGTTTAGACTAGCTTTCGAGGATTCCTTTACAAGGGGAGCACACATAGGCTACACAGACTATAAGCAAGGGGAAAAGCAAGCACTTCAGTCACTACAATCATGCCTTACGCTAAGGGTATTTTGCAAAGCCAGTGTCTTACCAACCCGACGACCAGCAGAAAGACGAACCATCCCTACATTCTCGGATCGTCTTGCGCCGCAAACTCAGCCCCAGCAGTCGGTAGGTGCCAGCTTTACGTGGGCGTCCCCACGGAGGCAACGGTGACCTCGCTGTACACCGGCCCACTGTTCTTCGGGAAAATCCCGGTATTTATACATTTGCCAAGGAAACGGGTTTCGACACACGTGGCCAGCGGGTGCCGAAACACGCCTCAATTGGCAACTCTCAACATAGGGAGCCTACGGCGCATGCGCTCGCCGATCGAGCGCGCTGCACGAGCCACAGCCACCCCGTCTATTGGTTCCTAGGCCTTGTTCACGCAACATATTACCATAGTCCAGCATTTACGTATTAACCTACACTCAAGCCAACAGCAAAAGGTAACAAAGCAAGCAAAATTATACCTTGTACTTTATATTTCTTCGTTACGGCACGTCTTCCACGTCCTTCACGTCCTCCCCTAACATTTTCTCAACCTTCCTTCTCCTTCTGTATTCAGCATTTTTACACAATAGACCATGAACCGTCTGTTTTCTATGCTAACTGCCGTTTTCTTAGCTATTTCTCACCCAGCGTCCAGCCACGGACCAAAAGCCCATCTTTTAACCCTTCCGTATACATGTGTATCTCCCGTCAGCTGCGGACAGACTAAAACAGAACAGACCTCATCGATACCCAAATCCAACTGCAAAACCCACCTCAGTAAGGCTCGTGAACACACCTCCCTTTCCCAACCAAAAGGTGCCCTGGTCCCAAAAGTTTAGAAACCCCTTCTCTTCTCCTCAACCGTCAGGGAAGGAACCCCGCTCCTTCCTGACAGCTCCTGCCCTGGATTTGCACCCCTGAACCCCCTGTGTCACCCGCTCCCCGGGAGCTGCTCTTCCCAGCTATGCCCAGGCTTCCGCGAGCACCTCCTATCTTCCACCTTCCCACACACTCTCACCTCTGCTACAGCCCCACGAAATAAGCAAAGTCCTGACGCTTGTCATCTACGAGGGGCTGGCCGCAAGCTGCATCTGTTCTAGGGACAACATGATACTCTGTGGGCGAACGGGAAAGGCCATGAGCCGTTCCATATGCTGAAAGGTACTATGCCTTATATGTCCCTGCTACTTTCTTGAACAATGCTAGAACTCCGTCTACAGATGCATACAAGATGCTCACCTCAACCCCTGCTAAATACTCTCACCATTGCTCCCATCCAGAGACGATGTCAACAGTTTCTGCAATATACAGCAAGTCTGGTGGAAAAAAAAAAAACCAACAAGGTTCCATCTTCAATAAAGTCAGGAATTCCAAAACAATACAATGCACCTGGAATAAAATAAAAACCAAAACCATATTATTAACCAAAACCATACATCTTGCCACCTCTGAACACCCAATACAAATTTACTGACCTTGGGGGGAAAAAAAAAAAAGCTGCATACAAGTGTGCTTTCTTCTACACATGCAGCTGAACCTTGACTGGTCCTGAAGCCCTTACTTTAACCAGACCCCTCTGCTTCTCTAAATATCAAAACAAGACTACCCAAAGAGCTTAGGCAGCTCAAAAGCTGCAGTCAGCTGCAGGAACAGCAGACCACCACCTCCAGAGAAGCCCAGCAGCAGAATGAGCTGCCTGAGGAGAGGCTGTAGCTCATATACCCAGGGCCCCGCCCACCACCCTTCCCACAATCCCCTGGCAAAGGGGAGGAGCGAACCACCAGAAGCCCGAGGAACAAAACCAGAGCCCCGGGAACAAAACCAGAGCCCGTGAGAGAAAACAAAGGACCATGGGAACAATACCAGGACCCGGGGAACAAACCCAGAGGCCCCGGGGAACAAACCCAGAGGCCCCGGGGAACAAACCCAGAGGCCCCGGGGAACAAACCCAGAGGCCCCGGGGAACAAAACCAGAGGCCCCGGGGAACAAAACCAGAGGCCCCGGGGAACAAAACCAGAGGCCCCGGGGAACAAAACCAGAGGCCCCGGGGAACAAAACCAGCGCCCCGGGGAGAAAACCGCAGCCCGCGGGAAAAAAACCAGCGCCCCGGGAACAAAACCAGCGCCCCGGGAACAAAACCGAGGCCCGTGGGAGAAAACCAGGGCCCGGGGAACAAAACCAGCGCCCCGGGAACAAAACCAGCGCCCCGGGAACAAAACCAGCGCCCCGGGAACAAAACCGCGGTCCATGGGAGAAAACCAGGGCCCGGGGAACAAAACCAAAGCCCCTGGAACAAACCCAAAGCCCCGGGGAGAAAACGAGAGCAAGCGGGAGAAAACCAGAGCCCGGGGAACAAAACCAGAGCCCGGGGAACAAAACCAGAGCCCGGGGAACAAAACCAGAGCCCGGGGAACAAAACCAGAGCCCGGGGAACAAAACCAGAGCCCGGGGAACAAAACCAGAGCCCGGGGAACAAAACCAGAGCCCGGGGAACAAAACCAGAGCCCGGGGAACAAAACTGAGGCCCGCGGGAGAAAACCAGGGCCCGGGGAACAAAACCAGCGCCCCGGGAACAAAACCAGCGCCCCGGGAACAAAACCAGCGCCCCGGGAACAAAACCGAGGCCCGCGGGAGAAAACCAGGGCCCCGGGAACAAAACCAGAGGCCCCGGGAACAAAACCAGAGGCCCCGGGAACAAAACCAGAGGCCCCGGGAACAAAACCCAGGGCCCCGGGAACAAAACCCAGGGCCCCGGGAACAAAACCCAGGGCCCCGGGAACAAAACCCAGGGCCCCGGGAACAAAACCCAGGGCCCCGGGAACAAAACCCAGGGCCCCGGGAACAAAACCCAGGGCCCCGGGAACAAAACCCAGGGCCCCGGGAACAAAACCCAGGGCCCCGGGAACAAAACCCAGGGCCCCGGGAACAAAACCCAGGGCCCCGGGAACAAAACCCAGGGCCCCGGGAACAAAACCCAGGGCCCCGGGAACAAAACCCAGGGCCCCGGGAACAAAACCCAGGGCCCCGGGAACAAAACCCAGGGCCCCGGGAACAAAACCCAGGGCCCCGGGAACAAAACCCAGGGCCCCGGGAACAAAACCCAGGGCCCCGGGAACAAAACCCAGGGCCCCGGGAACAAAACCCAGGGCCCCGGGAACAAAACCCAGGGCCCGGGGAGAAAACCAGGGGCCCAGCGTCAAAAGCCAGGCCCGAGGCTCGTTACCCGAGCTCCGAACAGCGGAAGTGGCACCCCGTGAGCAGCAGAACCGGCACCTAGAACCGGCACCTAGAACCGGCACCTAGAACCGGCACCTAGAACCGGCACCTAGAACCGGCACCTAGAACCCGCACCTAGAACCCGCACCTAGAACCCGCACCTAGAACCCGCACCTAGAAAACCAGGAGCGTGCTGTGGGCACACCGGGACCCCCAGCAGCACCGCAAGAAGGCCCAGAAGCACCCCAAGACGCCCAGAAGCATCCTCTGGCCCCCCCCCCAACCCCAGGAGCACCCCGTGGGCACACAGGGACTCCCAGAGCATCCAGAACCCCCACAAGCACCCCAAGACCCCCACGAGCACCCCGTGGGCATCCAGAGACCCCCCGGAGCACAAGAACCCCCAGAAGCACCCCAAGACCCTCAGGACCATCCTCTGGGCACCCAGACACCCACGGGACCACCCCAAGAACCCCCGGCAGCACCCCAAAGGCAGCCGGTACAGACCTCAGAGTTCTGCACCATCTATTTGCATGGACCTTAACAGACCTCATGCTTTCCCACAGGAGACTTCTCTCACCTTCAGCCCTCTATCTTGTGATGCGCAGGCCCGGGCCGTTTACTCGGCGTCTCCCGTCACTTTGGGGTTCCTTTAGACTGGCTTTCGAGGATTCCTTTACAAGGGGAGCACACATAGGCTACACAGACTATAAGCAAGGGGAAAAGCAAGCACTTCAGTCACTACAATCATGCCTTACGCTAAGGGGATTTTGCAAAGCCAGTGTCTTACCAACCCGACGACCAGCAGAAAGACGAACCATCCCTACATTCTCGGATCGTCTTGCGCCGCAAACTCAGCCCCAGCAGTCGGTAGGTGCCAGCTTTACGTGGGCGTCCCCACGGAGGCAACGGTGACCTCGCTGTACACCGGCCCACTGTTCTTCGGGAAAATCCCGGTATTTATACATTTGCCAAGGAAACGGGTTTCGACACACGTGGCCAGCGGGTGCCGAAACACGCCTCAATTGGCAACTCTCAACATAGGGAGCCTACGGCGCATGCGCTCGCCGATCGAGCGCGCTGCACGAGCCACAGCCACCCCGTCTATTGGTTCCTAGGCCTTGTTCACGCGACATATTACCATAGTCCAGCATTTACGTATTAACCTACACTCAAGCCAACAGCAAAAGGTAACAAAGCAAGCAAAATTATACCTTGTACTTTATATTTCTTCGTTACGGCACGTCTTCCACGTCCTTCACGTCCTCCCCTAACATTTTCTCAACCTTCCTTCTCCTTCTGTATTCAGCATTTTCACACAATAGACCATGAACCGTCTGTTTTCTATGCTAACTGCCGTTTTCTTAGCTATCTCTCACCCAGCGTCCAGCCACGGACCAAAAGCCCATCTTTTAACCCTTCCGTATACATGTGTATCTCCCGTCAGCTGCGGACAGACTAAAACAGAACAGACCTCATCGATACCCAAATCCAACTGCAAAACCCACCTCAGTAAGGCTCGTGAACACACCTCCCTTTCCCAACCAAAAGGTCCCCTGGTCCCAAAAGTTTAGAAACCCCTTCTCTTCTCCTCAACCGTCAGGGAAGGAACCCCGCTCCTTCCTGACAGCTCCTGCCCTGGATTTGCACCCCTGAACCCCCTGTGTCGCCCGCTCCCCGGGAGCTGCTCTTCCCAGCTATGCCCAGGCTTCTGCGAGCACCTCCTATCTTCCACCTTCCCACACACTCTCACCTCTGCTACAGCCCCACGAAATAAGCAAAGTCCTGACGCTTGTCATCTACGAGGGGCTGGCCGCAAGCTGCATCCGTTCTAGGGACAACATGATACTCTGTGGGCGAACGGGAAAGGCCATGAGCCGTTCCATACGCTGAAAGGTACTATGCCTTATATGTCCCTGCTACTTTCTTGAACAATGCTAGAACTCCGTCTACAGATGCATACAAGATGCTCACCTCAACCCCTGCTAAATACTCTCACCATTGCTCCCATCCAGAGACGATGTCAACAGTTTCTGCAATATACAGCAAGTCTGGTGGAAAAAAAAAAAACCAACAAGGTTCCATCTTCAATAAAGTCAGGAATTCCAAAACAATACAATGCACCTGGAATAAAATAAAAACTAAAACCATATTATTAACCAAAACCATACATCTTGCCACCTCTGAACACCCAATACAAATTTACTGACCTTGGGGGGGGAAAAAAAAAAGCTGCATACAAGTGTGCTTTCTTCTACACATGCAGCTGAACCTTGACTGGTCCTGAAGCCCTTACCTTAACCAGACCCCTCTGCTTCTCTAAATATCAAAACAAGACTACTCAAAGAGCTTAGGCAGCTCAAAAGCTGCAGTCAGCTGCAGGAACAGCAGACCACCACCTCCAGACAAGCCCAGCAGCAGAATGAGCTGCCTGAGGAGAGGTTGTAGCTCATATACCCAGGGCCCCGCCCACCACCCTTCCGACAATCCCCTGGCAAAGGGGAGGAGCGAACCACCAGAAGCCCGAGGAACAAAACCAGAGCCCCGGGAACAAAACCAGAGCCCGTGAGAGAAAACAAAGGACCATGGGAACAATACCAGGACCCGGGGAACAAACCCAGAGGCCCCGGGGAACAAACCCAGAGGCCCCGGGGAACAAACCCAGAGGCCCCGGGGAACAAACCCAGAGGCCCCGGGGAACAAACCCAGAGGCCCCGGGGAACAAACCCAGAGGTCCCGGGGAACAAACCCAGAGGCCCCGGGGAACAAACCCAGAGGCCCCGGGGAACAAACCCAGAGGCCCCGGGGAACAAACCCAGAGGCCCCGGGGAACAAACCCAGAGGCCCCGGGGAACAAACCCAGAGGCCCCGGGGAACAAAACCAGCGCGCCGGGGAGAAAACGAGAGCAAGCGGGAGAAAACCAGAGCCCGGGGAACAAAACCAGAGCCCGGGGAACAAAAACAGACCCCCAGGAATAAAACCAGAGCCCCGGAAACAAAACTGAGGCCCGCGGGAGAAAACCAGGGCCCGGGGAACAAAACCAGTGCCCCGGGAACAAAACCAGGTCCCCGGGAACAAAACCAGCGCCCCGGGAACAAAACCGTGGCCCGCGGGAGAAAACCAGGGCCCGGGGAACAAAACCAAAGTCTCTGGAACAAAACCAAAGCCCCGGGGAGAAAATGAGAGCAAGCGGGAGAAAACCAGAGGCCCCGGGGAACAAAACCAGAGCCCTGGGAACAAAACCAGCTCCCTGGGAAAAAAACCGAGGCCCGCGGGAGAAAACCAGGGCCCGGGGAACAAAACCAGAGCCCCGTGGGACAAAACCAGAGCCCCGTGGGACAAAACCAGGGCCCCGGGAACAAAACCAGGGCCCCGGGAACAAAACCAGCGCCCCGGGAACAAAACCGCGGCCCGCGGGAGAAAACCAGGGCCCGGGGAACAAAACCAAAGCCCCTGTAACAAAACCAAAGCCCCGGGGAGAAAACCAGCGCCCCGGGGAGAAAACCAGCGCCCCGGGGAACAAAACCAGCGCCCCGGGGAACAAAACCAGCGCCCCGGGGAACAAAACCAGCGCCCCGGGGAACAAAACCAGCGCCCCGGGGAACAAAACCAGCGCCCCGGGGAACAAAACCAGCGCCCCGGGGAGAAAACGAGAGCAAGCGGGAGAAAACCAGGGCCCCGGCGACACAACCAGGGCCCCGGCGACACAACCAGGGCCCCGGCGACACAACCAGGGCCCCGGCGACACAACCAGGGCCCCGGCGACACAACCAGGGCCCCGGCGACACAACCAGGGCCCCGGCGACACAACCAGGGCCCCGGCGACACAACCAGGGCCCCGGCGACACAACCAGGGCCCCGGCGACACAACCAGGGCCCCGGCGACACAACCAGGGCCCCGGCGACACAACCAGGGCCCCGGCGACACAACCAGGGCCCCGGCGACACAACCAGGGCCCCGGCGACACAACCAGGGCCCCGGCGACACAACCAGGGCCCCGGCGACACAACCAGGGCCCCGGCGACACAACCAGGGCCCCGGCGACACAACCAGGGCCCCGGCGACACAACCAGGGCCCCGGGAACAAAAAAAGAACCCCGGGAACAAAACCAGGGCCCCGGGAACAAAACCAGGGCGCGGGGAAGAAAACCGGGGCCCCGGGGAAGA
The DNA here is from genome assembly GCF_964195595.1 of Calonectris borealis. NCBI lineage: Eukaryota > Metazoa > Chordata > Aves > Procellariiformes > Procellariidae > Calonectris > Calonectris borealis. The sequence continues at coordinate 4,875,024 of NC_134340.1, read as the reverse complement.
AAACCGGGGCCCCGGGGAAGAAAACCGGGGCCCCGGGGAAGAAAACCGGGGCCCCGGGGGACAAAACCGGGGCCCCGGGGGACAAAACCGGGGCCCCGGGGGACAAAACCGGGGCCCCGGGGGACAAAACCGGGGCCCCGGGGGACAAAACCGGGGCCCCGGGGGACAAAACCGGGGCCCCGGGGGACAAAACCGGGGCCCCGGGGGACAAAACCGGGGCCCCGGGGGACAAAACCGGGGCCCCGGGGGACAAAACCGGGGCCCCGGGGGACAAAACCGGGGCCCCGGGGGACAAAACCGGGGCCCCGGGGGACAAAACCGGGGCCCCGGGGGACAAAACCGGGGCCCCGGGGGACAAAACCGGGGCCCCGGGGGACAAAACCGGGGCCCCGGGGGACAAAACCGGGGCCCCGGGAAGAAAACCGGGGCCCCGGGAAGAAAACCGGGGCCCCGGGAAGAAAACCGGGGCGCGGGGGACAAAACCGGGGCGCGGGGGACAAAACCGGGGCGCGGGGGACAAAACCGGGGCGCGGGGGACAAAACCAGGGCCCCGGGGGACAAAACCAGGGCCCCGGGGGACAAAACCAGGGCCCCGGGGGACAAAACCAGGGCCCCGGGGACAAAACCAGGGCCCGGGGGACAAAACCAGGGCCCGGGGGACAAAACCAGGGCCCCGGGGACAAAACCAGGGCCCCGGGGACAAAACCAGGGCCCCGGGGACAAAACCAGGGCCCCGGGGACAAAACCAGGGCCCGGGGGACAAAACCAGGGCCCGGGGGACAAAACCAGGGCCCGGGGGACAAAACCAGAACCCCGGGAACAAAATGAGGGCCCGGGGGACAAAACCAGAGCCCCGGGAACAAAACCAGAGCCCTGGGGAACAAAACCAGAGCCCCGGCATCACAAGCTGGGCCCGAGGCGCGTCACCTGAGCTCCGAACAGCGGAAGTGGCGCCCCATGAGCAGCAGAACCGGCGCCTAGAACCGGCGCCTAGAACCGGCGCCTAGAACCGGCGCCTAGAACCGGCGCCTAGAACCGGCGCCTAGAACCCGCGCCTAGAACCCGCGCCTAGAACCCGCGCCTAGAACCCGCGCCTAGAACCCGCGCCTAGAACCCCAGGAGCGTGCTCTGGGCACACCGGGACCCCCAGCAGCACCGCAAGAAGGCCCAGAAGCACGCCAAGATGCCCAGAAGCATCCTCTGGCCACCCCGACAACCCCAGGAGCACCCCGTGGGCACACAGGGACTCCCAGAGCATCCAGAACCCCCACAAGCACCCCAAGACCCCCACGAGCACCCCGTGGGCATCCAGAGACCCCCCCGGAGCACAACAAGAACCCCCAGAAGCACCCCAAGACCCTCAGGACCATCCTCTGGGCACCCAGACACCCACGGGACCACCCCAAGAACCCCCGGCAGCACCCCAAAGGCAGCCGGTACAGACCTCAGAGTTCTGCACCATCTATTTGCATGGACCTTAACAGACCTCATGCTTTCCCACAGGAGACTTCTCTCACCTTCAGCCCTCTATCTTGTGATGCGCAGGCCCGGGCCGTTTACTCGGCGTCTCCCGTCACTTTGGGGTTCCTTTAGACTGGCTTTCGAGGATTCCTTTACAAGGGGAGCACACATAGGCTACACAGACTATAAGCAAGGGGAAAAGCAAGCACTTCAGTCACTACAATCATGCCTTACGCTAAGGGGATTTTGCAAAGCCAGTGTCTTACCAACCCGACGACCAGCAGAAAGACGAACCATCCCTACATTCTCGGATCGTCTTGCGCCGCAAACTCAGCCCCAGCAGTCGGTAGGTGCCAGCTTTATGTGGGCGTCCCCACGGAGGCAACGGTGACCTCGCTGTACACCGGCCCACTGTTCTTCGGGAAAATCCCGGTATTTATACATTTGCCAAGGAAACGGGTTTCGACACACGTGGCCAGCGGGTGCCGAAACACGCCTCAATTGGCAACTCTCAACATAGGGAGCCTACGGCGCATGCGCTCGCCGATCGAGCGCGCTGCACGAGCCACAGCCACCCCGTCTATTGGTTCCTAGGCCTTGTTCACGCAACATATTACCATAGTCCAGCATTTACGTATTAACCTACACTCAAGCCAACAGCAAAAGGTAACAAAGCAAGCAAAATTATACCTTGTACTTTATATTTCTTCGTTACGGCACGTCTTCCACGTCCTTCACGTCCTCCCCTAACATTTTCTCAACCTTCCTTCTCCTTCTGTATTCAGCATTTTCACACAATAGACCATAAACCGTCTGTTTTCTATGCTGACTGCCGTTTTCTTAGCTATCTATTTCTCACCCAGCGTCCAGCCACGGACCAAAAGCCCATCTTTTAACCCTTCCGTATGCATGTGTATCTCCCGTCAGCTGCGGACAGACTAAAACAGAACAGACCTCATCGACACCCAAATCCAACTGCAAAACCCACCTCAGTAAGGCTCGTGAACACACCTCCCTTTCCCAACCAAAAGGTCCCCTGGTCCCAAAAGTTTAGAAACCCCTTCTCTTCTCCTCAACCGTCAGGGAAGGAACCCTGCTCCTTCCTGACAGCTCCTGCCCTGGATTTGCACCCCTGAACCCCCTGTGTCGCCCGCTCCCCGGGAGCTGCTCTTCCCAGCTATGCCCAGGCTTCCGCGAGCACCTCCTATCTTCCACCTTCCCACACACTCTCACCTCTGCTACAGCCCCACGAAATAAGCAAAGTCCTGACGCTTATCATCTACGAGGGGCTGGCCGCAAGCTGCATCCGTTCTAGGGACAACATGATACTCTGTGGGCGAATGGGAAAGGCCATGAGCCGTTCCATACGCTGAAAGGTACTATGCCTTATATGTCCCTGCTACTTTCTTGAACAATGCTAGAACTCCGTCTACAGATGCGTACAAGATGCTCACCTCAACCCCTGCTAAATACTCTCACCATTGCTCCTATCCAGAGACGATGTCAACAGCTTCTGCAATATACAGCAAGTCTGGTGGAAAAAAAAAACACAACAAGGTTCCATCTTCAATAAAGTCAGGAATTCCAAAACAATACAATGCACCTGGAATAAAATAAAAACCAAAACCATATTATTAACCAAAACCATACATCTTGCCACCTCTGAACACCCAATACAAATTTACTGACCTTGGGGGGAAAAAAAAAAAAGCTGCATACAAGTGTGCTTTCTTCTACACATGCAGCTGAACCTTGACTGGTCCGGAAGCCCTTACCTTAACCAGACCCCTCTGCTTCTCTAAATATCAAAACAAGACTACCCAAAGAGCTTAGGCAGCTCAAAAGCTGCAGTCAGCTGCAGGAACAGCAGACCACCACCTCCAGAGAAGCCCAGCAGCAGAATGAGCTGCCTGAGGAGAGGCTGTAGCTCATATGGTCTGGGCCCCGCCCACCACCCTTCCCACAATCCCCTGGCAAAGGAGAGGAGTGAACGACCAGAAGCACGGGGAACAAAACCAGGGCCCGGGGGACAAAATCAGAGCCCCGGGGACAAAACCAGGGCCGGGGGAAAAAACCAGAACCCCGGGGAGAAAACCAGGGCCCCGGGGACAAAACCAGGGCCCCGGGGAACAAAACCAGAGGCCCCGGGGACAAAACCAGGGCCCCGGGGACAAAACCAGGGCCCCGGGGGACAAAACCAGGGCCCCGGGGGACAAAACCAGGGCCCCGGGGGACAAAACCAGGGCCCCGGGGACAAAACCAGGGCCCCGGGGACAAAACCAGGGCCCCGGGGACAAAACCAGGGCCCCGGGGACAAAACCAGGGCCCCGGGGACAAAACCAGGGCCCCGGGGACAAAACCAGGGCCCCGGGGACAAAACCAGGGCCCCGGGGACAAAACCAGGGCCCCGGGGACAAAACCAGGGCCCCGGGGACAAAACCAGGGCCCCGGGGACAAAACCAGGGCCCCGGGGACAAAACCAGGGCCCCGGGGACAAAACCAGGGCCCCGGGGACAAAACCAGGGCCCCGGGGACAAAACCAGGGCCCCGGGGACAAAACCAGGGCCCCGGGGACAAAACCAGGGCCCCGGGGACAAAACCAGGGCCCCGGGGACAAAACCAGGGCCCCGGGGACAAAACCAGGGCCCCGGGGACAAAACCAGGGCCCCGGGGACAAAACCAGGGCCCCGGGGACAAAACCAGGGCCCCGGGGACAAAACCAGGGCCCCGGGGACAAAACCAGGGCCCGAGGAACAAAACCAGGGCCCGAGGAACAAAACCAGGGCCCGAGGAACAAAACCAGGGCCCGAGGAACAAAACCGAGGCCCGTGGGAGAAAACCGAGGCCCGTGGGAGAAAACCAGGGCCCGGGGAACAAAACCAGGGCCCCGGGAACAAAACCAGCGCCCCGGGAACAAAACCAGCGCCCCGGGAACAAAACCGAGGCCCGTGGGAGAAAACCAGCGCCCCGGGAACAAAACCAGCGCCCCGGGAACAAAACCAGCGCCCCGGGAACAAAACCAGCGCCCCGGGAACAAAACCAGCGCCCCGGGAACAAAACCAGCGCCCCGGGAACAAAACCAGCGCCCCGGGAACAAAACCAGCGCCCCGGGAACAAAACCAGCGCCCCGGGAACAAAACCAGCGCCCCGGGAACAAAACCAGCGCCCCGGGAACAAAACCAGCGCCCCGGGAACAAAACCAGCGCCCCGGGAACAAAACCAGCGCCCCGGGAACAAAACCGCGGTCCATGGGAGAAAACCAGGGCCCGGGGAACAAAACCAAAGCCCCTGGAAAAAAACCAAAGCCCCGGGGAGAAAACGAGAGCAAGCGGGAGAAAACCAGAGCCCGGGGAACAAAACCAGAGCCCGGGGAACAAAACCAGAGCCCGGGGAACAAAACCAGAGCCCGGGGAACAAAACCAGAGCCCCGGAAACAAAACTGAGGCCCGCGGGAGAAAACCAGGGCCCGGGGAACAAAACCAGTGCCCCGGGAACAAAACCAGGTCCCCGGGAACAAAACCAGCGCCCCGGGAACAAAACCGTGGCCCGCGGGAGAAAACCAGGGCCCGGGGAACAAAACCAAAGCCTCTGGAACAAAACCAAAGCCCCGGGGAGAAAATGAGAGCAAGCGGGAGAAAACCAGAGGCCCCGGGGAACAAAACCAGAGCCCTGGGAACAAAACCAGCTCCCTGGGAAAAAAACCGAGGCCCGCGGGAGAAAACCAGGGCCCCGGGAACAAAACCAGGGCCCCGGGAACAAAACCAGCGCCCCGGGAACAAAACCGCGGCCCGCGGGAGAAAACCAGAGCCCGGGGAACAAAACCAAAGCCCCTGTAAGAAAACCAAAGCCCCGGGGAGAAAACCAGCGCCCCGGGGAACAAAACCAGCGCCCCGGGGAACAAAACCAGCGCCCCGGGGAACAAAACGAGAGCAAGCGGGAGAAAACCAGGGCCCGGGGGACAACACCAGGGCCCGGGGGACAACACCAGGGCCCCGGGAACACAACTAGCGCCCGGGGGACAAAACCAGGGCCCCGGGGGACAAAACCAGGGCCCCGGCGGACAAAACCAGGGCCCCGGGGGACAAAACCAGGGCCCCGGGGGACAAAACCAGGGCCCCGGGGGACAAAACCAGGGCCCCGGGGGACAAAACCAGGGCCCCGGGGGACAAAACCAGGGCCCCGGGGGACAAAACCAGGGCCCCGGGGGACAAAACCAGGGCCCCGGGGGACAAAACCAGGGCCCCGGGGGACAAAACCAGGGCCCCGGGGGACAAAACCAGGGCCCCGGGGGACAAAACCAGGGCCCCGGGAAGGAAACCGGGGCCCGGGGGACAAAACCAGGGGCCCGGGGGACAAAACCAGGGGCCCGGGGGACAAAACCAGGGCCCCGGGGGACAAAACCAGGGCCCCGGGGGACAAAACCAGGGCCCGGGGGACAAAACCAGGGCCCGGGGGACAAAACCAGGGCCCGGGGGACAAAACCAGGGCCCGGGGGACAAAACCAGAGCCCCGGGAACAAAACCAACGCCCCGGGAACAAAACCAGAGCCCTGGGGAACAAAACCAGAGCCCCGGCATCACAAGCTGGGCCCGAGGCGCGTCACCTGAGCTCCGAACAGCGGAAGTGGCGCCCCATGAGCAGCAGAACCCGCGCCTAGAACCCGCGCCTAGAACCCGCGCCTAGAACCCGCGCCTAGAACCCGCGCCTAGAACCCGCGCCTAGAACCCGCGCCTAGAACCCGCGCCTAGAACCCGCGCCTAGAACCCGCGCCTAGAACCCGCGCCTAGAACCCGCGCCTAGAACCCGCGCCTAGAACCCGCGCCTAGAACCCGCGCCTAGAACCCGCGCCTAGAACCCGCACCTAGAACCCGCACCTAGAACCCCAGGAGCGTGCTCTGGGCACACCGGGACCCCCAGCAGCACCGCAAGAAGGCCCAGAAGCACCCCAAGACGCCCAGAAGCATCCTCTGGCCGCCCCGACAACCCCAGGAGCACCCCGTGGGCACACAGGGACTCCCACAGCATCCAGAACCCCCACAAGCACCCCAAGACCCCCACGAGCACCCCGTGGGCATCCAGAGACCCCCCGGAGCACAACAAGAACCCCCAGAAGCACCCCAAGACCCTCAGGACCATCCTCTGGGCACCCAGACACCCACGGGACCACACCAAGAACCCCCGGCAGCACCCCAAAGGCAGCCGGTACAGACCTCAGAGTTCTGCACCATCTATTTCGATGGACCTTAACAGACCTCATCCTTTCCCACAGGAGACTTCTCTCACCTTCAGCCCTCTATCTTGTGATGCGCAGGCCCGGGCCGTTTACTCTGCGTCTCCCGTCACTTTGGGGTTCCTTTAGACTGGCTTTCGAGGATTCCTTTACAAGGGGAGCACACATAGGCTACACAGACTATAAGCAAGGGGAAAAGCAAGCACTTCAGTCACTACAATCATGCCTTACGCTAAGGGGATTTTGCAAAGCCAGTGTCTTACCAACCCGACGACCAGCAGAAAGACGAACCATCCCTACATTCTCGGATCGTCTTGCGCCGCAAACTCAGCCCCAGCAGTCGGTAGGTGCCAGCTTTACGTGGGCGTCCCCACGGAGGCAACGGTGACCTCGCTGTACACCGGCCCACTGTTCTTCGGGAAAATCCCGGTATTTATACATTTGCCAAGGAAACGGGTTTCGACACACGTGGCCAGCGGGTGCCGAAACACGCCTCAATTGGCAACTCTCAACATAGGGAGCCTACGGCGCATGCGCTCGCCGATCGAGCGCGCTGCACGAGCCACAGCCACCCCGTCTATTGGTTCCTAGGCCTTGTTCACGCAACATATTACCATAGTCCAGCATTTACGTATTAACCTATACTCAAGCCAACAGCAAAAGGTAACAAAGCAAGCAAAATTATACCTTGTACTTTATATTTCTTCGTTACGGCACGTCTTCCACGTCCTTCACGTCCTCCCCTAACATTTTCTCAACCTTCCTTCTCCTTCTGTATTCAGCATTTTCACACAATAGACCATAAACCGTCTGTTTTCTACGCTGACTGCCGTTTTCTTAGCTATCTATTTCTCACCCAGCGTCCAGCCACGGACCAAAAGCCCATCTTTTAACCCTTCCGTATGCATGTGTATCTCCCGTCAGCTGCGGACAGACTAAAACAGAACAGACCTCATCGACACCCAAATCCAACTGCAAAACCCACCTCAGTAAGGCTCGTGAACACACCTCCCTTTCCCAACCAAAAGGTCCCCTGGTCCCAAAAGTTTAGAAACCCCTTCTCTTCTCCTCAACCGTCAGGGAAGGAACCCCGCTCCTTCCTGACAGCTCCTGCCCTGGATTTGCACCCCTGAACCCCCTGTGTCGCCCGCTCCCCGGGAGCTGCTCTTCCCAGCTATGCCCAGGCTTCCGCGAGCACCTCCTATCTTCCACCTTCCCACACACTCTCACCTCTGCTACAGCCCCACGAAATAAGCAAAGTCCTGACGCTTATCATCTACGAGGGGCTGGCCGCAAGCTGCATCCGTTCTAGGGACAACATGATACTCTGTGGGCGAATGGGAAAGGCCATGAGCCGTTCCATACGCTGAAAGGTACTATGCCTTATATGTCCCTGCTACTTTCTTGAACAATGCTAGAACTCCGTCTACAGATGCGTACAAGATGCTCATCTCAACCCCTGCTAAATACTCTCACCATTGCTCCTATCCAGAGACGATGTCAACAGCTTCTGCAATATACAGCAAGTCTGGTGGAAAAAAAAAACACAACAAGGTTCCATCTTCAATAAAGTCAGGAATTCCAAAACAATACAATGCACCTGGAATAAAATAAAAACCAAAACCATATTATTAACCAAAACCATACATCTTGCCACCTCTGAACACCCAATACAAATTTACTGACCTTGGGGGGAAAAAAAAAAAAGCTGCATACAAGTGTGCTTTCTTCTACACATGCAGCTGAACCTTGACTGGTCCGGAAGCCCTTACCTTAACCAGACCCCTCTGCTTCTCTAAATATCAAAACAAGACTACCCAAAGAGCTTAGGCAGCTCAAAAGCTGCAGTCAGCTGCAGGAACAGCAGACCACCACCTCCAGAGAAGCCCAGCAGCAGAATGAGCTGCCTGAGGAGAGGCTGTAGCTCATATGGTCTGGGCCCCGCCCACCACCCTTCCCACAATCCCCTGGCAAAGGAGAGAAGTGAACGACCAGAAGCACGGGGGACGAAACCAGGGCCCCGGGGGACGAAACCAGGGCCCCGGGGGACGAAACCAGGGCCCCGGGGGACGAAACCAGGGCCCCGGGGGACGAAACCAGGGCCCCGGGGGACGAAACCAGGGCCCCGGGGGACGAAACCAGGGCCCCGGGGGACGAAACCAGGGCCCCGGGGGACGAAACCAGGGCCCCGGGGGACGAAACCAGGGCCCCGGGGGACGAAACCAGGGCCCCGGGGGACGAAACCAGGGCCCCGGGGGACGAAACCAGGGCCCCGGGGGACGAAACCAGGGCCCCGGGGGACGAAACCAGGGCCCCGGGGGACGAAACCAGGGCCCCGGGGGACGAAACCAGGGCCCCGGGGGACGAAACCAGGGCCCCGGGGGACGAAACCAGGGCCCCGGGGGACGAAACCAGGGCCCCGGGGGACGAAACCAGGGCCCCGGGGGACGAAACCAGGGCCCCGGGGGACGAAACCAGGGCCCCGGGGGACGAAACCAGGGCCCCGGGGGACGAAACCAGGGCCCCGGGGGACGAAACCAGGGCCCCGGGGGACGAAACCAGGGCCCCGGGGGACGAAACCAGGGCCCCGGGGGACGAAACCAGGGCCCCGGGGGACGAAACCAGGGCCCCGGGGGACGAAACCAGGGCCCCGGGGGACGAAACCAGGGCCCCGGGGGACGAAACCAGGGCCCCGGGGGACGAAACCAGGGCCCCGGGGGACGAAACCAGGGCCCCGGGGGACGAAACCAGGGCCCCGGGGGACGAAACCAGGGCCCCGGGGGACGAAACCAGGGCCCCGGGGGACGAAACCAGGGCCCCGGGGGACGAAACCAGGGCCCCGGGGGACGAAACCAGGGCCCCGGGGGACGAAACCAGGGCCCCGGGGGACGAAACCAGGGCCCCGGGGGACGAAACCAGGGCCCCGGGGGACGAAACCAGGGCCCCGGGGGACGAAACCAGGGCCCCGGGGGACGAAACCAGGGCCCCGGGGGACGAAACCAGGGCCCCGGGGGACGAAACCAGGGCCCCGGGGGACGAAACCAGGGCCCCGGGGGACGAAACCAGGGCCCCGGGGGACGAAACCAGGGCCCCGGGGGACGAAACCAGGGCCCCGGGGGACGAAACCAGGGCCCCGGGGGACGAAACCAGGGCCCCGGGGGACGAAACCAGGGCCCCGGGGGACGAAACCAGGGCCCCGGGGGACGAAACCAGGGCCCCGGGGGACGAAACCAGGGCCCCGGGGGACGAAACCAGGGCCCCGGGGGACGAAACCAGGGCCCCGGGGGACGAAACCAGGGCCCCGGGGGACGAAACCAGGGCCCCGGGGGACGAAACCAGGGCCCCGGGGGACGAAACCAGGGCCCCGGGGGACGAAACCAGGGCCCCGGGGGACGAAACCAGGGCCCCGGGGGACGAAACCAGGGCCCCGGGGGACGAAACCAGGGCCCCGGGGACGAAACCAGGGCCCCGGGGACGAAACCAGGGCCCCCGGGACAAAACCAGGGCCCGGGGGACAAAACCAGGGCCCGGGGGACAAAACTAGCACCCCGGGGAGAAAACCAGGGGCCCGGGGAGAAAACCAGGGGCCCGGGGAACAAAACCGGGGCGCGGGGAACAAAACCGGGGCGCGGGGAACACCACCGGGGCGCGGGGGGACACCACCGGGGCGCGGGGGGACACCACCGGGGCGCGGGGGGACACCACCGGGGCCCCGGGGGACAAAACCGGGGCCCGGGGGACAAAACCGGGGCCCCGGGACACAACCGGGGCCCCCGGGACACAACCGGGGCCCCCGGGACACAACCGGGGCCCCCGGGACACAACCGGGGCCCCCGGGACACAACCGGGGCCCCCGGGACACAACCGGGGCCCCCGGGACACAACCGGGGCCCCCGGGACACAACCGGGGCCCGAGGCGCGTCACCTGAGCTCCGAACAGCGGAAGTGGTGCCCCATGAGCAGCAGAACCGGCGCCTAGAACCGGCGCCTAGAACCGGCGCCTAGAAACCCAGGAGCGTGCTCTGGGCACACCGGGACCCCCAGCAGCACCGCAAGAAGGCCCAGAAGCACCCCAAGACGCCCAGAAGCATCCTCTGGCCGCCCCGACAACCCCAGGAGCACCCCGTGGGCACACAGGGACTCCCACAGCATCCAGAACCCCCACAAGCACCCCAAGACCCCCACGAGCACCCCGTGGGCATCCAGAGACCCCCCCAGAGCACAACAAGAACCCCCAGAAGCACCCCAAGACCCTCAGGACCATCCTCTGGGCACCCAGACACCCACGGGACCACACCAAGAACCCCCGGCAGCACCCCAAAGGCAGCCGGTACAGACCTCAGAGTTCTGCACCATCTATTTGGATCGACCTTAACAGACCTCATCCTTTCCCACAGGAGACTTCTCTCACCTTCAGCCCTCTATCTTGTGATGCGCGGGCCCGGGCCGTTTACTCTGCGTCTCCCGTCACTTTGGGGTTCCTTTAGACTGGCTTTCGAGGATTCCTTTAGCAGGGGAGCACACATAGGCTACACAGACTATAAGCAAGGGGAAAAGCAAGCACTTCAGTCACTACAATCATGCCTTACGCTAAGGGTATTTTGCAAAGCCAGTGTCTTACCAACCCGACGACCAGCAGAAAGACGAACCATCCCTACATTCTCGGATCGTCTTGCGCCGCAAACTCAGCCCCAGCAGTCGGTAGGTGCCAGCTTTACGTGGGCGTCCCCACGGAGGCAACGGTGACCTCGCTGTACACCGGCCCACTGTTCTTCGGGAAAATCCCGGTATTTATACATTTGCCAAGGAAACGGGTTTCGACACACGTGGCCAGCGGGTGCCGAAACACGCCTCAATTGGCAACTCTCAACATAGGGAGCCTACGGCGCATGCGCTCGCCGATCGAGCGCGCTGCACGAGCCACAGCCACCCCGTCTATTGGTTCCTAGGCCTTGTTCACGCAACATATTACCATAGTCCAGCATTTACGTATTAACCTATACTCAAGCCAACAGCAAAAGGTAACAAAGCAAGCAAAATTATACCTTGTACTTTATATTTCTTCGTTACGGCACGTCTTCCACGTCCTTCACGTCCTCCCCTAACATTTTCTCAACCTTCCTTCTCCTTCTGTATTCAGCATTTTCACACAATAGACCATAAACCGTCTGTTTTCTATGCTGACTGACGTTTTCTCAGCTATCTATTTCTCACCCAGCGTCCAGCCACGGACCAAAAGCCCATTTTTAACCCTTCCGTATACATGTGTATCTCCCGTCAGCTGCGGACAGACTAAAACAGAACAGACCTCATCGATACCCAAATCCAACTGCAAAACCCACCTCAGTAAGGCTCGTGAACACACCTCCCTTTCCCAACCAAAAGGTCCCCTGGTCCCAAAAGTTTAGAAACCCCTTCTCTTCTCCTCAACCGTCAGGGAAGGAACCCCGCTCCTTCCTGACAGCTCCTGCCCTGGATTTGCACCCCTGAACCCCCTGTGTCGCCCGCTCCCCGGGAGCTGCTCTTCCCAGCTATGCCCAGGCTTCTGCGAGCACCTCCTATCTTCCACCTTCCCACACACTCTCACCTCTGCTACAGCCCCACGAAATAAGCAAAGTCCTGACGCTTATCATCTACGAGGGGCTGGCCGCAAGCTGCATCCGTTCTAGGGACAACATGATACTCTGTGGGCGAACAGGAAAGGCCATGAGCCGTTCCATACGCTGAAAGGTACTATGCCTTATATGTCCCTGCTACTTTCTTGAACAATGCTAGAACTCCGTCTACAGATGCATACAAGGAACAAAACCGGGGCCCGCGGGGGGGACAAAACCAGGGGCCCGCGGGGGGGACAAAACTGCAATAAAAATGCAATAAAAAGCAATGACATACAGGACAGAGGAAAAACTTTCAAATAGGATCACCAAAGTAGATAAAAGTAGACATAGAAACAAAGGTTTACAAGCCAAGGATTAAGAAATGAAAAGATGAAAAAATAGGGACACTGAACTAGAACAGAGACATAAACCAAAATTTTAAATAAGGCAGCACTAAGGAAGGACAAGAAGTAATTCAAAACTAAAGACATCAAATGGCATAAAAGTAGACATGGAACATTTTAAAAGCAACAAGGACTATGAGAAGTAAAAAAAAAAAAAAAAAAAACACAAAAAAACACCAAACAAAACCAAAAAAGAATATTAAACAACAGGGAGAATGAACTAAATAAACAGAGACGTAAAAAGTAAATTTTTAAAATGACAGGGTACATGACAGGCAGGAAACATAAAAAACAGGGATAGAAAGCTTCACAAAAGCAGGCATAGAAGGAAAATTTTAAAAACGATGAGGTACAGGACAGATAGGAAAAAACTGAAAACAGAGACAGCAAAGTAGATAACAGTAGACATTGAATCAACATTTTAAAAGCCAAGGGATTAAGGGAGGAAAGAATTAAACAATATTGGTAGCAAATGAAAATGCAGAGATAGAAAGAATTTTAAAAGCGAAAGCACTAGGGAAAGACAAGAAATAATGAAGAAAGTAAAACAGCGAACGGAATAGGGGTACAAAGAAAGAAAAATTAAGGAGATGAGGAAAAAAATTTTAAAATAGCAACAGCAAACTAAAACAGAGACGTAGAAAGAAAATTTTAAAACTCATGGCAATAAGTAAAGCAAGAGAAAACAATTTGAAAATCAAGACAACAAACGAGACAAAAGTAGAAGATTTTTCAAGCTGATGGATTAAGAGAGGAAAGAACTAAAAAATAGCGACAGTGAACTAAAAGACATACATAGACAAAAACTTTTCAAAGCGACAGCACTAAGAAAAGACAAGAAATCATTAAAAATTCAAGACAGGGAACAGCATAAAAGTAGACATAGAAAGAAAACTTAAAAAACAACAAGCATTAGGGAAATAAAGGGAAAAAATTATGAAATAGGGACAGCAAACTAAAACAGATGTAGAAAGAAAATATAAAACCGAGGGCACTAAGGAAAGACAAGAAATAATTAAAAATAAATACATCAAAGGGAAAAAGGTAGACATAGAACATTTAAAAAGCGAGGGGTGTTAGGGAAATAAAGGGAAAAATTAAAAAATAGCGACACCTAAGTAAGCCAGAGATGCAGAAAGATAATTTACAAAGCAAAGGCACTACTAAAGACAAGAAATCATTAAAAAATAAATACAGCGACCCAAATAAAAGCAGACAGAAAATTTGAAAAGCGAGGTTGATTAAAAAAATAAGGAAAATGTGGTGTATGATTGCACAGACCCTGACATATACATGCACAGAATCCTTTATTGTTACAATACTGGAGCCTTTATCATAACAGGGCAGTCCCACAGTCTCTCTCTCTCCATTGCTTCACCCTTCTGTCTCTCTCCATTGCTTCACCCTCCTGTTGCTCTCCGTTGCCTCTCTTAAATCTTCCTTCCGGCAACAATCACGTCTGCTCACAATTCCCTTCACCTGTTTTGGCTCTTGAATCAGCTGGTACTCATTGGCTCTTGAATCAGCTGGTACTCATTAGGCCACACCTCAAGGTAACCACAAGCAGCATTCCTAACTGAGAGCTTTTACATTTTGATGTTTACAGTTTCCTTACAGAAGGGACAACTAAGCCAGGTGTTCAGGTCTTTTCTCAGGCGTATGTACGCACCTGCTAGTTCTCAGCGCACAGGCCAAAGTCCTATCTGATCTTGACTGAAACTCCCAATTCCACAATTCTTCTCCACATCTCCCCCTTTTTTGTTTATTCTCAATTGCAAGCTGAAAAAGCAACAACTCAGCAGCTTCAGGAGACTCTATTTGACATTGTCTAGTAGTTTGTAATCCATCCAAGAATCACACATAGGGCTCTTGCGTCCCTTGCCAGATCATAGCGAATGATGATACTTGCTTGCCAAAATCTGACACTCATCTTAACACTTTCATAACCAAATCAGCCACCTGTGTAAGCACTTCGCAAGGCAAGGCAGCTTGTGCAGCAGGTGACATCCAATTCCCTTCACCTAAGAGTTCATAGGGTAGTTGCAAATTGTCCATTACCTTCACAAGAACAAGTTCACAATACTCAGAAAACCACACAGAATACTGCACCACTAACAAAACAGGGCATAGTATAGACTTCCAATCTAAAGGAGTCATCGTATATGATTCCCCTATTGCTTACAATAAGTTTTTAGTAAATGAAGCCTGTAACCCATACTCCTTTATCAATTTGCATACCTCCTTAATCACCTCATATAGTAAATGACACTCTGGCACTCTGCCAGGTCAATAAATTACAGGCATGGCCTGGAGAAGCATTACATTCCCCCTTTTTTTTTTTTTTTTTACTTATTTTTTGCATTTTCCTGTTTTATTTCGGATTATTCTTCATGAAGTTTAACTCACATCTGATTTATCCATCCCCCCAGATGACAAAGCAGATTTGAAAGTGGGGTTTGTTTTTTTTTTTTTTTTTTTTTTTTTTTTTTTTTTTTGATCAGAGTTGGCCAGAATACTTTCCACAAAAAAGAAACAGAAAGTTTGGTAGCATTCAGAAAATTAAAGTGAATCATCTTCAAAACAACAGTTTTTCAACAATGTGTAAACTTACAAATATTAATCTTAATTTAACACTTGTAATACAAAAACAAACTTAACACTTCTAATACAAAGACCTATTTCCATTTTAACCAGACAAATATTAATCTTAACTTACTAAACCTATCTTCTTTTATCATATAACGTTACAGTCTAGAAAAATTATTTACACTACAATACAAAGATCAATTCTACATGACAAAACGGCATACAAACTTAACACTTCTAATACAAGGCTTAACTTACTAAACCTATTTTCTTTTACACAAACTTACAAATATTAATCTCAACTTACTAAACCTATTTTCTTTTATAGATTTTATACAAACTTAACACTTCTAATACAGAGATACAAAACTTAACACTTCTAATACAAAGACCTTTCCTGTTCTCCATCACACAGTTCGCTTTCCTCTAGAACATCAGACTCTAACCAAAAAATAACAACAATGTCAAGGAAGATCAAGTGTTAGATTTAGGATCACTCTACATCACTGAAACAGAACACAAAAAAATACAGACACATCTCATCGCAACTGAGGGGGAAGTGGTTTCCTGCAGGGCTCTTTTAGCTTTTTAGAACAGAAGCAATGGTGTAGTCATTCTTTTTTTTTTTACCATACCCAAAGGCTGATAAGGGGGGGGAGGGGGGGCTGCAAATCCCTGCAGCAGATTTTCTTGGGGGGGAACAAATGGTGCTGGTTTCACAATGGAAGACCGAAAAAGTGTCTTTAGTCTCTGTCGCTGTAAAATTTCATCTGCCGTTGGCGCAAGTTCAAACAAATCTTTCCTATCTTTTGATTCTCCCTCCAGTATTGCTGAATCAGTCACATTTTGCAACACCTGCTCTGCAGGACACAACTTCTGCAGAGCCATATACACAACTCGCCAGGTAATCAATATTCCTTCTGGAACTTCCAACTGCAAAGTTTTCCTCATCTGCAGTTCTTCTCCCACCTTTTACCATAGGGCTAAATCATAACACCCTATGGTTCCCTCAGAAAGAAACCAAGGACAATGTTCTCGGCAAGTTGAAGCTTCTGTGACTGAGGTGCCAACTGCCCCATGACTAATGTATAAAGTTCATATAACTTCCCTGTGGCTGCTCACCTGAATCGTCCTGCGACCGGTGATGAATTGAGCTCGATATGTTGATCCTCTGTTTATCCTCCGTCCAGCTCAACAGGGGTACACCACCGGATATTTCTATTTCCTTTCTTCAAGACCTTCTTTCTTTAGGCTTTCCTCTTTCAGTCCCTGTTCGGGCGCCATTTGTGGTGTATGATTGCACAGACCCTGACATATACATGCACAGAATCCTTTATTGTTACAATACTGGAGCCTTTATCATAACAGGGCAGTCCCACAGTCTCTCTCTCTCCATTGCTTCACCCTTCTGTCTCTCTCCATTGCTTCACCCTCCTGTTGCTCTCCGTTGCCTCTCTTAAATCTTCCTTCCGGCAACGATCACATGTCTGCTCACAATTCCCTTCACCTGTTTTGGCTCTTGAATCAGCTGGTACTCATTGGCTCTTGAATCAGCTGGTACTCATTAGGCCACACCTCAAGGTAACCACAAGCAGCATTCCTAACTGAGAGCTTTTACATTTTGATGTTTACAGTTTCCTTACAGAAGGGACAACTAAGCCAGGTGTTCAGGTCTTTTCTCAGGCGTATGTACGCACCTGCTAGTTCTCAGCGCACAGGCCAAAGTCCTATCTGATCTTGACTGAAACTCCCGATTCCACAATTCTTCTCCACAGGAAAAAATTAATAAATTGTGACAGCCAACTAAAACGGAGCCATAGAAAGAAAATATAAAAAGCGACGGCACAAAAGAAAGAAAACAACAAAGGGAATAAAATTAGGCATAGAAAGAACATTTAAGAAGTGATAGGCATTAGGGAAATCAAGAAAAAAATTATGAAATAGGGGCACCAAACTGAAACAGAGACATGAAAAGAAAATTTTAAAAGTAACCGCACTAAGAAAACACAAGAAATAATTAAAAAATAAAGACAGCAAATGGAATAAAAGCAGACAGAAAATTTTAAAAGCAACGGAGATTAAGAAAATAAGAAAAAATTAGAAAGTAGCGATGGCAAACTAAAACAGAGACATAGAAATATAAAGCAAAGAAATTAAGAACAGAGAGGGGAAAAAAAAAATAGGGTCAGCAAACTAAATAAATGGAGACATTGAAACAAAATTTTAAAAGTGATGAAGTAGAGGATAGGCAGGAAGAAATTAAAAACACAAACAGGAAACTGGATAACTGGAGTCAGAGAGAGAAAATTTAGAAAGCAACAGGATACTGGCCGTATGGGTAAGGAGTTAAATATCAGGAGAGGGAGCCACAAGGAAAAGACGTTGGAAGAGCAACAGGGTACAGAGCACAGGGAGTCACTGAAAACAGAGAGGGGTCATGCTGAATAGAGGGAGACCTAGAAATGCAATTTGCACAAACAATGGGGAAGAAGGCAGCGCGGGAAAAATGAAATAATAGTAGGTGGGGAGCTGGAAACGTAGAAGGTGACGGTGTACAGAACAGTGCTGACAAAAGAGCAAAAAGCTTTAGGGAGCCGGGCAGCTGGAAAGGTAGATGGAGGCAGGGACGAGCAAGGAGGTAGGCAGAGGTCAGGAGAAGCACCGCAGGGACAGACCTGGACACAAGAGATGGGACACACAACTCACCGCAGCTGCTGGAGACCGGCAGGAGACCTTTACTGCCCCGAGGCTTCTCTCTCTGCCCTTGCCCCTTCCTCCTCCACAGTGCCGGCTGCCTGACCCTCACCCACCTAAGAGCAGGGGCTGGAGCACTCCTCCCCCATGAGGCTTCCCAGACTCATGGCAGCTCACACATGCGGCCAATAGAGGCACCGAGCTCCTGGCACCGTGTGCTGGTGGTGTGCTCTGTCGGGGATCGCTGGGAGAGATCCTTCCTTGCTGTGGGGATGGGCTGTTCCTTGCCAGAGACAACTGCCTGCGGGAGCCTCTTCGTTTCACTCTTCAGCCGGGTGCTGCAGGCAAGCGTGCCCAGGCAGCCCCCTCCCCAGCTAGAGTCCCTTAGCATAGCAGGGCCAGCCCCATCCTCAGCCTCACAGGGACCACAGGGGGCTGCCCTAACCCATCCCCACCTGCAGCCTTTTTAAACCCCTGGCCCAGCCCCATCCTCACCTCATGGGTCCTACCTGGGCTGCCCCAGCCCACAGCTGGAGCCCATTGGGAAGAGGGGCCATGACCCCAGTCCCACAGCACATCACCCTTCCCCTGGACCCAACCACAGCCACTTGCCCAGAGCCCAGCGGCTGGAAACACACCCAGGAGCACAAAGGAGGCAGCAAAGGTTTGTTTCTTTACACGCATCAAAAATTTCGGTAGTGAGTTGGCTCCAAATCTCAGAGCCCAAAGGCAGCAGGACAGAGGGAAAAGAGGGAAGAAGAAAGCAGGAGGAAGGACAGAGGAAGGTAGACAACAGGTATGGGACAGGGAGCCAAAAAATGGGATACAGGGAACAAGAGAGGGACGGGGAACCGCACAAGGGTGATGAGAGAGACAGAAATGGAGCGCAGCAAGGAGGAGGATGAGGAGATGGAGCAATAAATAAGGGCGGGGGGGGTGGGTCAGAGAGCAGGGGAGAGAGAGGGGAGGAACCGAGCGGGACAACAGAAACAACAGAGAGGGACAGAAAATGAGACAGACACAGACAGGAGACAGGGGGACGGTGGGGATGTCATTTTACAATGATGGAGAACTGGATAGAGCGAGACATGTAGAAAACTACAAAAGGGGAACAAAGCAGAAAGAATTTTAAAAAAAAAAACACCAACAACAACAAAAAAGAGGGACAGGAAGCTGGATAGAGGCAGTCATAGAGAAATTAAAAAGTGACAAACACAGGAAAGAATTAAAAAAGAGAGCACATAAGATGGATAGACTGAGAACTAGAAAGGGAACAGGACAGAGAGGCAGAAAATTTAAACAATTGTTCAAGGAAGCTTTACAGAGGGGGGTTCAAAAGAGAAAATAAAAAGCGATAGGCTACCGGAAACACAGCAAGGAAAAAAATGGACAGGGAACTAGATAAATGGAGATATACAAATAAAATTTTAAAAGCAACATGGTACACAACAAGAAAGAATTAAAAACAAGGGAAAGGCAATGAGATGAACAAAGGCATAAAAAGAACATTTTAAAAATAACAGGGTAAGGAAAATGGGAAAAAAAATTTAAAACAGGGAGAGGAAACCGAATAAAAGATGAGAAAGAAAAAAATTTCAAAAGTAATGGGATACATAAGAGACAGGAAAAAAAATAAAGTAGGGATTGGGAGCTTGATGGAAGTACACATAGAAGGAAACTTGAAAATGCAAAGAGGTACAGGACAGTCAGCAGACAACTAAAAATAGGGACAGCAAACTAGAGTGCCGGTACATATAGAAACAAAATTTTAAAAGCCAAGGGATTAAGAGAGGGAAAAAGTAAAAAAAATAGAGACAGTGATCTAAACAGAGACATACAAAGAAAATTTATTAAGTGGAGCGCAGGCTGCGGACAGACAGGAAAGAATTAAATTAACACATTGGATGGGATAAAATTACACATGGAAAAACTAAAAAGCCACATCTTTTAGGAAAGACAAGAAAAATCTAAAAAATAAAAAAGGGTGACCAAGACAGAAACTTATTAAAAAATAATAATAGGGAGTTTGATCAACGTAAATATAGAAAGAAAATTTCAAAACCAACTGGCAAGAGGACAAACAGAAAAAAAAAAACAACTGTAGTGTCCCTGAACTCGCAAATGTTTCTCCCTGCTCCCCCAGCCCCGTACGTGCAATTACCTGAGCAGCGAGTGAAATCAACCACGCAGGATTTTCTTCACGTGACGCAGAAGGTGATGCTGGGGAAAGAAGAGGTAAAAGATGAACCTGTTTGTCACACCCAGCCAATGGTGAAAACCCAGGGAAGGATTCTGCCATGCGGGGCCGGGCTGTGCACCCCGGGAGCTCCAGCCGGCCGGTTTCGCTCCCCTTTGCCGGGTACCGGGGAGACACCGCTGCCTCATGCTGCCGCCTGCCTCCCGGGAGAGCCGGGGGACCCCCACCTCACTTCAGCCCTCAGGAACGGGACTGGGAGAGACCCTCCACGCAGAGAGAGGCACGTGGCGTGGATTTAATCCCCGAGGGAAGAGGCCGGGCTCCCCGCTGGCAGAAGGACAACTCGCCTCCCTGCCGCTCGGAGCGCCTTGCTGGGGACAGCCCTGCCTGCGCCTGGCTGCTCTTCAGTCGTGCTGGGAGTGCAGTGTGGCCGACGGATGCTCCGGCAAACAGACACTGCAGCGAATCGCAGCTCCTGCTCGTTACAGCTGCAGGTAATTTTGCCTCTGGCTAAGGCATGCCCCAGACAGTGGACACCCCGTCTCGTTCCAGCCCCTGCTTGCTACGGTTCTGGCTCATTGAAGCTCCAGCTCTGCACTGAAGCTCCCGTTGATTTCAGCTCCTTCTCCTTACAAGCTCCAGCTATTTGCAGCAGCCTGGGCTTTTGACAAGGTCATAAATCAATTGCTGTCATAACTTGAGTATTACTATTAAAGGTCGTAGCTGTATGTTGTATAAATATTGATTAATTAGCTTGTATTATTAATTACTTAACTATTCTAAGCAGTGTACAAAGAAAATCTGGACTCGAAGAGGGCGTGCGGGGGTCTGAAAAGCACTCTTCCCCCAGAGACCACCTCAGGCGCTGGGTTTGGCCTGCTGCATGCTGGCCTCTTGAACTTTGGGGTCCAAGAGGACCAGACCCCCACCTCCAGGGAGGGCCCACGCACCCTGCCCACCCCCTGCTTTCCCCCACAGCCCCCAATGCCCTCCCACTCCCCTGCACAAACTGGCTGCTGCTTTTGGCCCCCAAACCAGCTCACTTAGTGCCCATTTCTGAGCCCAAAAACCCAGCTGCTGAGCCTGTTCTCAAGTCCCAAAGATGCAACACTTGACCTCTGTTCCTGGGCCCAGAACTACATGACTCAGTCCCCTCTGTCAAGTCCTGAAAACGCACGACTCAACCTGTTTCTGAGCCCCAAAATCAGCCACGTGAGCCTGTTTTCAAGCCCCAGGAACAGAACACCCACTCTCCATTTTCGGGCCTGTCCTGGTTTCGGCTGGGATAGGGTTAAATTTCTTCCTAGTGCTGTGTTTTGGATTTAGTACGAGAAGAATGTTGATAACACACCGATGTTTTCAGTTGTTGCTAAGTGCCCTCCTAGTCCAAGGACAGCTCCCGTGCCTACTGACTGAGCTAGGTACACAAGATGGGAGGGAACATAATCAGGACAGCCAGCCCAGCTGGCTAATGGCGTATTCCATACCATGTGACGTCATGCTCAGTATATGAAGGGTAGGCGTGATCCAGGAAGTACCGATCGCTACTTGGTTATCGGTCAGCGCGGGTGGTGAGCAATTGCATTGTGCATCACTCATTTTGTATGTTCTATCATTATTTATTATCATTATTTTCCCTTTTCTGTTCTATTAAACTGTCTTTATCTCAACCCACGAGTTTTTCTCACTCTTACCCTTCCGATTCTCTCCCCGTCCCACTGGGGGGGGTGGGGGGAGTGAGTGAGTGGCTGCGTGGTATTTGGCTGCCTGCCAGGTTAAACCACGACAGTCCTTTTTTGGCGCCCAACGTGGGGCAACACAGCAGAAGAAGTTTTTGAGAAAGGGGAGAGAATAATTCAAATCCTTCTGAAAGCCGGCTTTGCCATAAAACCAAGTAAGGTCAAGGGACCTGCACAGGAGATCCAGTTTTTAGGAATAAAATGGCAAGATGGACGTCGTCAGATCCCAATGGATGTGATCAACAAAATAACAGCCATGTCCCCACCGACTAGCAAAAGGGAAACACAAGCTTTCTTAGGCATTGTGGGCTTTTGGAGAATGCATATTCCAGATTACAGCCTGATTGTAAGCCCCCTCTATCAAGTGACTCGGAAGAAGAACGATTTCAAATGGGGCCCTGAGCAACAACAAGCCTTTGAACAAATTAAACGGGAAATAGTTCATGCAGTAGCCCTTGGGCCAGTCCGGGCAGGACAAGATGTGAAGAATGTGCTCTACACCGCAGCCGGGGAGAATGGTCCTACCTGGAGCCTCTGGCAGAAAGCACCAGGGGAGACTCGAGGTCGACCCTTAGGGTTCTGGAGTCAGGGATACAGAGGATCGGAGGCCCGCTACACTCCAACTGAGAAGGAGATATTGGCAGCATATGAAGGGATTTGAGCTGCTTCGGAACTGGTTGGTACTGAAGCACAGCTCCTCCTGGCACCCCGACTGCCGGTGCTGGGCTGGATGTTCAAAGGGAGCATCCCCTCTACACATCATGCAACCGATGCAACGTGGAGTAAGTGGGTCACGCTGATCACACAACGGGCCCGAATAGGAAACCCCAGTCGCCCAGGAATCTTGGAGGTGATCACGAACTGGCCAGAAGGCAAAGATTTTGGAATATCCCCAGAGGAGGAGGTGACACGTGCTGAAGAAGCCCCACTGTATAATAAACTACCAGAAAGCGAGAAGCAATATGCCCTGTTCACTGATGGGTCCTGTCGCCTTGTGGGAAAGCATCGGAGGTGGAAAGCTGCTGTATGGAGTCCTATACGCCAAGTTGCAGAAACTGCTGAAGGAGAAGGTGAATCGAGCCAGTTTGCAGAGGTGAAAGCCATCCAGCTGGCCTTGGACATTGCCGAACGAGAAAAATGGCCAGTACTCTATCTCTATACTGACTCATGGATGGTGGCAAATGCCCTGTGGGGGTGGTTGCAGCAGTGGAAGCAGAACAAGTGGCAGCGCAGAGGTAAACCCATCTGGGCTGCCGCGTTGTGGCAAGATATTGCTGCCTGAGTAGAGAACCTGGTTGTAAAAGTACGTCATGTAGATGCTCACGTGCCCAAGAGTCGGGCCACTGAAGAACATCAAAACAACCAGCAGGTGGACCAGGCTGCTAAGATTGAAGTGGCTCAGGTGGATCTGGACTGGCAACATAAGGGTGAATTATTTATAGCTCGGTGGGCCCATGATGCCTCAGGCCATCAAGGAAGAGATGCAACATACAGATGGGCTCGTGATCGAGGGGTGGACTTAACCATGGACGCTATTGCACAGGTTATCCATGAATGTGAAACGTGCGCTGCAATCAAACAAGCCAAGAGAGTAAAGCCTCTTTGGTATGGGGGACGATGGTTGAAATACAAGTATGGGGAGGCCTGGCAGATTGATTATATCACACTCCCACAAACCCGCCACGGCAAGCGCTATGTGCTCACCATGGTGGAAGCAACCACCGGCTGGCTGGAGACATACCCTGTGCCCCATGCCACTGCCTGGAACACCATCCTGGGCCTTGAAAAACAAGTCCTATGGCGACATGGCACCCCAGAAAGAATTGAGTCAGACAACGGGACTCATTTCCGAAACACCCTCATAGACGCCTGGGCCAAAGAGCACGGCACTGAGTGGGTCTATCACATCCCCTACCATGCACCAGCCTCCGGGAAAATCGAACGATACAATGGGCTGCTAAAGACAACACTGAGGGCAATGGGTGGTGGGACATTCAAGCATTGGGACACACATTTAGCAAAAGCCACCTGGTTAGTCAACACTAGGGGGTCTGTTAATCGAGCTGGCCCTGCCCAATCAAGACTCTTACGTACTGTAGATGGAGATAAAGTCCCTGTCGTGCACATAAGAAATATGCTGGGGAAGACAGTCTGGGTTACTCCTGCCTCTGGCAAGGGAAAACCCATCCGTGGGATTGCTTTTGCTCAAGGACCTGGGTACACTTGGTGGGTGATGCGAAAGGATGGGCAAGTCCGGTGTGTACCTCAAGGGGATTTGATTTTGGGTGAAAATAGCCAATGAACTGAATTTTATGATGTCAATTGTTATATGATATTGTATATCATTATTTCTATGGTTGCTATCAATGGTATAGCAGTGAAAATCACCCAGATTAATGAAGAATGAGCTGACTCCGATGAAACCGAGCAAAGTGCAACGATGATAGAACTGAACGAGTGCAGCAGTACCGAAATGAGAACTGGCTTCAGGATGCAACAGCCCAACACCACACACCATCCTTCTGGCCCTGAAAGACTGTTATGACAGATGGAGCCCAAAGTTGTGGACTAAAAGAACTCAATGGACATTTGTATATATATTTATGTATATATATGTATGTATATGTATTATATGTATATATATGTATGTATATGTATTATTATGTATATATATATAAAAGATAGTGGTGATTAATTGAAATGTATCGAAAAATGTGAGACCTAAGCATAACGTAAATGGTATGGAATAAGGGGTGGATACTGTCCTGGTTTCGGCTGGGATAGGGTTAAATTTCTTCCTAGTGCTGTGTTTTGGATTTAGTACGAGAAGAATGTTGATAACACACCGATGTTTTCAGTTGTTGCTAAGTGCCCTCCTAGTCCAAGGACAGCTCCCGTGCCTACTGACTGAGCTAGGTACACAAGATGGGAGGGAACATAATCAGGACAGCCAGCCCAGCTGGCTAATGGCGTATTCCATACCATGTGACGTCATGCTCAGTATATGAAGGGTAGGCGTGATCCAGGAAGTACCGATCGCTACTTGGTTATCGGTCAGCGCGGGTGGTGAGCAATTGCATTGTGCATCACTCATTTTGTATGTTCTATCATTATTTATTATCATTATTTTCCCTTTTCTGTTCTATTAAACTGTCTTTATCTCAACCCACGAGTTTTTCTCACTCTTACCCTTCCGATTCTCTCCCCGTCCCACTGGGGGGGGTGGGGGGAGTGAGTGAGCGGCTGCGTGGTATTTGGCTGCCTGCCAGGTTAAACCACGACAGGGCCCCAAACCAGCTCACCCTGTCTGCCTTCCAACCCCCTTCGCAGTCCCCGCGTGTGATGCTGAGGGGTGGGGGAGTGAAGCCTCCCCACAGCCCTGCACCCCCAGGGCCCACATGTGGTTTTGGGGAGTGCTTGGGAGCTGCGGAAGGCCCGGCCCCGCGCCCCTGCGGGGCAGCCCCAGCACAGGCCGGGCACCGCTTTGCTGTGTCGGGCTTCATTTCTCTGGCAACACCAGCACCGCCGGGCCCGCTCCCCCGCGGGGAGCCGGGCCCAGCCCGCCTCCAGGAACGCCGGCGGCAGCAGCTGGGGCCCGTCCCCGCCCGTGCGGGCACCAGGGCTCACCCGGCGCGGCAGGAGCCCCCCGGGCCGCCGCTGCCCGCCCCGCGCCGGGGGCGGCAGAAGGTGCCCGGCCCCAGCGAGGAGCAGCCGAGAGCCGGATGGGGCGGCCCCCGCTCCCCCCGGCCGGACACGGGCTCGGCCCCAAAACCCCCGACGAACCCCAGGACAGCGCTGGGCCCGTGGCCGCTTCTGCCCCCGCCAGCCCCAGGAGAACGGGGCCCGGCCCCGCCCGCGGAGGCTCCGGCCGCCGCGCCCATAGCCCCATACGGCGCCCGGCCCCGCAGCCCGTCAGCCGTCCCGGCTCCAGCGGCCAGATGGCCGGAGCGGAGCGAAACCCACCAGCTGCCGCTCTTCTGCGCCCCGCCCCCAGGCGAGCCCCGCCCGGGCGGGGCAGCCGTGCTCTCCCCGGCCCCCGGGCGGTCTGTTCCCTCGCCGACTGTCCGGGGCCGTTCTCGTCCCGTTTCGCTCTGACGTCTCGAGCCAGTCCCGCTCCTCCGGGCTACCGGTGGTGCCCGCTGCTGCTCGGTGCTGGGCCCTGCCCACTGGGGCCGCGTGCTGTTCTCCGCCCGGCCGCGAGAAGCCATCCCGGGGCTTCCTCGGTGTGTCCAGCCCTGTCTCGTCCCCTCCCGAACTGGAGAGAGCCGGGTACGAGCGTGGAGCCTCGGGGCAGGGGTTGCCCCAGTCCCACCGACGGTCCCATCCCGCTGCTGCCTCCTTTCCCGCCCCCCCGACCACCCCCTGCCCCGCGCGGTGGGCGCATGCACGGTACCACGGGGCTGCCCCGGGTAGGGGGCTGCGCCGGGAGAGATGAGAGGAGGGTGGGGAGCCGCGGGAGGGGAAGGCAATGCTGATGTTTGTTTCCCTTTTTTCCCCACAGGCTGATTCTCCCCCCGGCGCTGAGCATCTCGGCATCGCTCCTGGCACCCTAACGCAGAAGTTGTCCCAGTGATTGATCCCATTAATTCTTTATATTGCCCAGCTCGCTGCTTTCACAAGGATAGTCTGTAAGAACCTCCCTGCCGAAGGAAATGGCACTTCTCTTCTTGGGAGGCAGAAATACCTTGGATCTTGTGTTCATCACCTTGGTTGATCAACATTTTCTCATCTTTAAGTTGGGCTCACAGCCATGGCAGTTCATCTATTAAAAAAAAAGAGGAGGGAAGCGTTATACTTGTCCCTTTTCATGTTCCAGATCACATGCATTCCCTTTCCTATTTCATCCAGGACAAGACAAGCGGAGCGGCTGAGCACCGCAGAGCTGCCGGCTCCGCAGGGCTGGCACAGACGATGACCTATGTGCAACAGAAGGCAGCCGGAGCAGCAGTGATTTACCTTACCTCTCTGTAGGTGTCCTGGGTTACGATGAGGCCTACGAATGGCATGTTTGTTCCTGTACTTTAACCCACTGCCTAGCTCGCCTTTTTCAGCGACTGTTCTCCAGTCCCCTGTCCTGGCTCTTATCCACGGGGTTGCCTTCCTTCTTTTGAAACACATAAACCTGATACTTTAACTGAATTTAGAAGTTCTTGTATTTATGCAACATTTTTCAACATTCTCTTATTTTTTGTTTGTTTGAAACCCTTGAAAGCAATGCTGGTTTGACAGCATCAGTAGTCACGCGTTACAGGCAGGGTTAACGTTTGGATAAGCTGTCTCTGTCCCTGTTCAGCTGGAGTATGCCATGATCCTTCTCTCGAGCCTTCATATACCTAACCCCACATCTCTCCTGTGCTTGTTCTCCAGCATGCTGATCAGGAGTCAATGACGTGAGGGTTGTTGTCTGTGATGTTAAAATATCTCTTTTCAGCTGTCACCATGGGGAGACCATGCATGCGGAGGGGCCTTCGGGCACCCACAGGGGATGGACAAGGTCTTTCGGCAGCTAGGGCCTCGCAGCGAGCATGCGCGCTCCCCTCAGCCTGCGGCTCCCAGGCTTAGCTCCCACTGGGGTGGAGGAAGCAGGCTGCCACCCACAGGCCGTGCCAGGAGCCCGGACTGCCTTGCAGTCCCTGGACGGCTCCACCAGAAGGCAGGATGGGGCCCCTTGTCTTGCTCTATAGCACAGGGCCCCTGCAGCTGTCGCCTGCCCGGCGGGTGAATACATGTCCCCTGGTAAAGAAGGGACCAAACAGCGATCCAGAGTCACCTCTGTCCTCGCCGGGGCACCTCGTGCACGTGGCTGAGGAGACTGAAAAGGTTTTCCTGTGTCGGCACAATCCCTGGCAGAGCCGCTATGAGAGATCACTGTACTTCAAAACCACCAGAAGTGGACTTGGTCTTCGGTGCTTTACTAACCCCCCCACTTCTCATATGCACAAATACACCATCCTCGCGCTGGCAGCTTTTGTGGCTCATGCTCATACACAAAGACTCGGAAAGAAACGTGGGTTTGCTGGACAGACAAATTTTAATCTCAGTCATGGAGGCCGGGGTGTTTTACGACCCGTTTACCCGTAACGATTCGTGCGTGGCAGATGGCAACTTGGGCGTGAGGCCGCGTGAGACCCGGGAAGCTGAGGGCATGGAAAACATCCATTAGAGAAAACATCAAAACAGCCACGACGTTGAGATAAACAAGGAGCAGTTCAGTGCCAAATGCCACCAAGTAATACATAAGAACTACCATTTCAAACACTCTTTTGCTGAGAAAGTTTAAGATTAGAGCCAGCATTAGAAGGAAGACTTGATTATTAATTTAGAAGGCAAAAATATTAAACAAAATAAAATAAGTAAAAAGAAAAAGAAAGAATTGCAGAATACTGTCCACACTGTCGAGAGGCAGATTTTATATTTTCAGAGCCAGCACATTCAGAAATGAGGACTGTATTTTATTAATATGCAACTATCTAATTCTGCGTCACTTGTACATGTTTCTGGGTAGCATCTCTGCCTCATTCCAGGCTCATCAGGATTACTTTTTTGTTTTTAACTAATACAGTCACAATAATTTGATGGGAGTTTGAGAAATAAGCCTTTTATAGAAGTCCATCCTTTCTACCACCACTGCCAGAAGAATGTGACACTGATAGAGCTAAATATGCCACGCAGAAAGCGGTGCAGTTTCTTAAAGCAAGCCACAGGGCTTGCAAGTGTTTCAGATTTCTCCATTAGTTTCCCTATAAGCGCATGAAGCGTGCGAAATGTTGGAGAAAATTTTAACTTTCTACCCCACTTAAGCTGCCCTTCAACTCAGTGCAACAAAATTAGGTTATGTCCGAAGGTGAAATTCCCACAAAACAGCCAAGGTCAGCTAACTGCCCTTCTCCCAGACAATTTCTCCAGACTTTACTTTCCATCTTGGAGAAACTCACTGGCTCCACTCACTTTTTAGACATTTCAGGACAGCAGAAGAGTTATACCTTGGGTAGTCCAGGAACTGACAGCCTCCCTTCATCACCAAGTTCCGGAGGGCGCAGCTACAAAGGGGCAGAGATCAAGATGTTTCCCGACCATCATTTTCCCAAGCAGCTTCTGCAGAAAATCATAAAATAAAGATCATTTCTGAAGGCTCCTGCAAAGGCAACGGCCACACTTTGGACTCCCCACAGCGTCAGTCCAGCTCAGCATGTATATGAGGTTTACGCATAGGCAAGGTTTTGTAGGGAGGGATGCAAGGGGTGGGTTCTGTGAGAAGATGCCAGAAGCTGCTCCATGTCGGACAGAGCCAGTTCCTGCTGGCTCCAAGGAGGACCTGCCGCCGACCAAAGCTGAGCCCATCAGCGATGCTGGTAATGCCTGTTTCCGACACCACCGTGCATTCTGCTGTTTTTTGAACCTCAAAGACTGATTTTTCAGACATCATCAGTGTGCTTCAAGAGAGAAATAAACAATTCTGTAAATCACACTGCAACCTCTACAATATTGAGAGAATCCGTTAACTCTCAAGTTCATCAGTGATCAAGAAACCGGGAACTTGAAAGGACAATTCATTCTCCCAGGGTACCCGATCACTGCAAAACATTGTACCATGCAGGAAAAGCTGTGGGTATGTTGAAGCCCCCACGTGCACCAGGTAGGGAACTTCCAGCATCTGGTCACAATTACAATAAAAATGATACACAGAGTAACTGGACAGAGATTTATACTTAATCTCTCCCCAAACCTGCCAGTAGCCCTACAGAGCAGAATTGTTTTTTATTTTTAGTTTGGACCATTTTAACAGGATGTCAAAACACACTATCCTTTCCTCAATGTCACTGCAACCACAAAGTTGCACCGCAATACATGTACTTATATTATACCTAGAATGCGTCTACCTGAGAGAAAATTAGCTCAAGGCCGTAACAAGCATGGACACACAATTTGTAATAATTTCCCACAAATTCTAAGCACACAGAACACTTACGCCCACCTGCTCCACAAGAACAGCACATCTGCAAATAATTCTAACAGACAAACAGCCTGTTTATGTGGTTGAAATAGCCAAGACTCAGATTTGCTCATTCTTCCTCTTTCCCAAATAAAAAAGAAAAGGAAACTATGAAGGGACTCATCACCAGCAGTTAGTCTTAATATGATGGACTGGTTGCCTATTTAATTTTAATGCCATTGCTACGGTCTGAAATTTAATTCAGGACCTCATTGTGTGGAATTCTCTCAAGAACTCTCCTTACAACACTAGATGAAAGAAATTAGACCATCATCTGCAATAATCACTTTCACTCAAGTATTCTACCAAGCTCTTTCATGTTAACTGATGGGTTTTACAGGCATTCATTGGGGGGGGTGGGCAGGGGGGGTAGTGAATAACCCTGCCAAAAGATACTTTTTTCCATTGAACTTAAAGAGATAAGGACACTCTGGGTTCTTTTACATTCTGCTTTCTGCTCTGGAGAAGACTTTCTTCTTAAATAGTTTGCCTTCAGCACCACAAGTCATAAATGGACAGAGAGGAACTTTTCTGATGTGCTAGGAGACCTGCCTTCAATCAGAAGTTATAGCTGTTTTTTCAGTCTGCCTGAACACGGTGTATTACGATGACACCGCCTCCTTTGTACAGAATCTCCTTCTGCAGCAATTCCATCCCACCAGATGTAAGACGACTTCATGTCTCCTGTCTCTGGGTTTTTCTGGCAGCCTCTCATCGAAAACCTCCCTCATTCCTCTTAAAATAGATAGAAGGACTATCACTTTCAATTTCTGATTTGAGCTTGCCAAATATTATGGTTTAAATGCTAGAAATGAAATCACACATGCTTCAAAGTTTCCTTCATAGAGCTCCCTGCCTTCGATATTTAAAGGTGCTTTTGAAAGACCTTCTTCAACAAGAAGCATCTCAGCAGGCTTTTAGTCTCTATTTACTAACTCCTGTTGAAACCTAACATCTTCTGAAATTGAGGTGGTGTTTTATATAAATATTTTTTGTAATTTGGTTTCCACTGCCCACAGTTGTTACATAGATTATTTCCCCCAATACACTTTAGTGGAAGCGCACAAAATGCCAAAATAAATGCTTGCACTGATTCTTCAGTTCAGCCACCATTTGTTTTGCTCATGATTTAGAGATGTATGCCACTAGTAAATCCTGTAGAAGGGCAGCTCTGAATCCACATGAGATGGCTCAGACTGATGATTTAGGCTGTTTATCTTCAAAATAGTTTAGCACTACCTAAAAATATTATCAGGCTTTTGGATTATTAATTTCACAAAGCCCTTTTCTTGCCCTTCCTTTGCCTTCAGGAATTAATTTCCTTGATTCTATTAACACATCCATGAATCTCTGCTTTAGAGAGCTTTGCCTTTGTAAAGCTGCCTCCTGTTATTGTAAGTCAAACTGAATTTTTGCTCCGAGTGCCTCCTTTATAACTAACCTTATTCATTCCAGTACAGGATCTGTTCCTGTTCAATTTAAAATCTTCTCTTTGCCATGCTACAAGAAGTACTGCATCCTCAGTGTGGTTTTTTTTTTAAACTCATTATCAACAGTTACTTCAATCTTGTTACAATTAT
The DNA here is from genome assembly GCF_964195595.1 of Calonectris borealis. Lineage (NCBI taxonomy): Eukaryota > Metazoa > Chordata > Aves > Procellariiformes > Procellariidae > Calonectris > Calonectris borealis. The sequence goes on along the minus strand of NC_134340.1, from coordinate 4,843,543 downwards.
CAAATATTGAAACAACGCTGTGGTACAAATCATGTGCAAAGGCAGGTGCTTCAGGGAGGCAGGTTTTTCTATTCAGTGACCAAAAAATATCACGGTCCTTTGCATACGCTGTGTCAGTTTGATACAAACACTTGCTTTCTGTTAAAAATTGAAAACAATCTGATACAAAATCCTCAGTTGTACTTCCATGGCCAGAGGACTAGTGAAAAGTCTTTAAATCACCCCATTTAATAACACTGCACAGAAATTACCTGAAATACAAACATCTGACCTTACACGACCACGGAAAGCAAGGCCAAAATCCATTCAGCCACCTCCTCTTCTTGAGACCTCCTAAGGTCTGAAGAGGGAGACTCATCTCTAGCCAAGTAACTGTATGCCTTTGAGGAATTTTTTTGGTGTTCTTTTTACTAAACACTCCTGAGGTTACCACACTAGCAAGACTGAGTTAATGTGTCAGCCGACTCCTCCTTCATGACGTGAAGACATGCATTAAGCTCTTCTCCAATACACATTATATTCACAGAAAAAAGATTCAGATTTGATTTACTACGCATAATTTATGAACTCAGCTTTTTTCCCCAGGGTCCACATTTTCAGAGCCTAAGATGTTATACATGCATTTTAGCAGGACTTTCTAAACATCTAGGAAACCCTGGGCTTTCTAAAATCTGGTCTTGATACCATCAAGACTATGTGACTTCGGCACTCCAACTCTGTCTTCCCAGCTGTAAAATTCTAGTATCGCTGCCTAAACAGACTTGTATCACAAGCCTGTTGTGGAAACCATTCATACTTTACAGTGATACTGTTCACACGGCTTTGAAGTTTTTTTTTTGCTTACAAATTTATCACTTCGTTTTGATCATTCCTAAGATGAGTTTTCCTCATTCAGGCTGGCAAAAAGTACCAGCTGAGGATGGTTTCTTGTCATATTTGCTTACCATTGAACAGACAGAAATCAAAATGCTCTACAAAAACTGGAGCCCCATGCATAGCCATCTAACAAAAATCCACCAAAAAGAGTACCCTTATTAGGAAGAAGATTCTGCAACATAAACACGATAGGTCTTTATCGTGGTTTAACCCCAGCCAGCAACTCAGCCGCTCGCTCACTCCCCCCCGGTGGGATGAGGGAGAGAATCGGAAGAGTGAAAGCGAGAAAACTTGTGGGTTGAGATAAAGACAGTTGAATAAGTAAAGCAAAAGCCGCACACACAAGCAAAGCAAAACAAGGAATTCATTCACTACTTTCGATTGGCAGGCAGGTGTTCAGCCATCTCCAGGAAAGCAGGGCTCCACCATGCATAGTGGTTACTTGGGAAGACAAACACCATCACTCCGAATGTCCCCCCCTTCCTTCTTCCCCCAGTTTTATGTGCTGAGCATGACATCATACGGTATGGAATATCCCTTTGGTCAGCTGGGGTCAGCTGTCCCAGCTGTGTCCCCTCCCAGCTTCTTCTGCACCCCCAGTCTGCTCACTGGTGGGGTGAGGAGCAGAAAAGGCCTGACTGTGTAAGCACTGCTCAGCAATAATGAAAACACCTCTATTATCAACACTGTTTTCAGCACAAATCCAAAACATAGCCCCATACTAGCTACAATGAAGAAAATTAATTCTATCCCAGCCAAAACCAGCAGTCTTACTCAGGTTAATTTTAGTATTTGTGCCCTACAGGAAATGGCAATAATTCACTTCACTGCTTGCACAGATATTATGCACGTTCCTCATTCTTCCTCACCCACCTATGCATGATTAGTTGTTTGCTTTTTCTGCAGATATCCCCAAATGAGAACTTCTTTTCTTCTTCTAGGGAGAACAGGAATCCCCACACTTCCTCATCTCATGAGCAGAGCACATGAGGGCAACGTTCTCCCTGGAGAGATAAGTGGGGAGCCGAAGGTTTGGGAAGAAGTATGAACTGAAGGAACTTTTGGAAAAGACAAAAAGGAGCTGCAGGAACTTCTGAGAAAGAAACCAAGGGAGACCAAAAATGCAGCCAAGAAAGATCAGGACATGCCACTAGCAGGGACTGTTTTCAGGTGTTCTTATTAATGAGGAATGGATATGGGTGATCTGAGGCTGCATGAAGGGCATGGTCACATGGCATCTCACTAGCACAGCCCTTTCCCCTACACCAGGCTTTCCTTTTCCATCATGGGGATTCACAGTGGGTAACTCAAGCTATGCATTCTCATCAGCTTTAAGTAAGAAAGTTTTGGGTCCTTCTCACACAGGTGAGGTGATCAACAGAGCTCATCCCACATAAGCAACTACTAACTCTGCATGCCTAAATTCAGGGGGTCACAAGACTCACCTGCTCACCTGTCCAAACATGGGATGCCCTGGGGTAATTGAATCAGGAGGTTCAGCGTGAGGGTTGTGACACAGAAGGTGTGAGGAGAAGGAGACACAGAAGCAGGAGGAGACCACGTCTGGTAATGCCAAGGATCCTGCTCCCAAGCTCTTATATACTCATATTTAGGGGCGAGGAAACCCAAGCCTTCCTAGTGTTACAGCAGCTAAACTAGAATCACAGCCATATTGCTGCCTCTGTCCTAAAAAGAAAATGCACATTTCATTCTCCATTTCATAGAATCATACAGGTTGGAAAAGACCTCTAAGATCATCAAGGCCAACCATCAACCCAACACACCATGCCCACTACACCATGTCCCTAAGCGCCTCATCTACACGTCTTTTAAATACCTCCAGGGATGGTGACTCCACCACTTCCCTGGGCAGCCTGTTCCAAGGCCTGACCACTCTTTCAGTAAAGAAATTTCTCCTAATGTTCAATCTAAACCTCCCTTGGTGCAACTTGAGGCCATTTCCTCTTGTCCTATCACTAGTTACTTGGCAGAAGAGACCAACACCCACCTCGCTACAACCTCCTTTCAGGTAGTTGTAGAGCGCGATGAGGTCTCCCCTCAGCCTCCTCTTCTCCAGGCTAAACAACCCCAGTTCCCTCAGCCGCTCCTCATAAGGCTTGTGCTCCAGGCCCTTCACCAGCTTCGTTGCCCTCCTCTGGACACGCTCCAGCACCTCCATGTCCTTCTTGTAGTGAGGGGCCCAAAACTGAACACAGGATTCGAGGTGCGGCCTCACCAGTGCCGAGTACAGGGGCACGATCACCTCCCTACTCCTGCTGGCCACACTATTTCGATACAGGCCAGGATGCCATTGGCCTTCTTGGCCACCTGAGCACACTGCCGGCTCCTGTTCAGCCGGCTGTCAACCAGCACCCCCAAGTCCTTTTCCTCCGGGCAGCTTTCCAGCCACTCTTCCCCAAGCCTGTAGCGTTGCCTGGGGTTGTTGTGGCCGAAGTGCAGGACCCAGCACTTGGCCTTGTTGAACCTCATACAGTTGGCCTCATTTGTTGAAGGGTACAAGAAATCTCTGCAGAATCTGTCCTTTCTCCCCTCATTCCTACCAAATTTTACTTTGGGTGTGTGTGCACCCATGCTCACTGTCCGCATATTTTCTCTTTCTCAGAACAATCTCCTTCTGGCCTTTCAGGACTCCCCTGGATGTCACGGACATGACACCCGCGTCATGATGAACATGGGTGCAGAACTTCTAGCACCACCAGGGTCTGGTCTTCCAAACAGGCTGAACTCCAGCATTTGCACAGACACCACAAGAAGAAAAAGAAACAACAAGCCAAGCTCACCAGCTACCATGACAGAGATGGATTGGTTTTCCACCAGAGACTAGAAATCCTGTCAATGGGAGCGCATCCCGTGTTGGCAAGTGTGCAGTGCAGCACGCTTGCACTCTGAAAGGTTCAGGAGGGGAGTGCTGGGTTACCCAAATGAGAACGTATTTCTCTGCTCCTGATGAACTGAAATCATGACATGTCCTGGTTCTGGGATGAGGCTTGAGCATTGAAGGTAACCTTCTCTCCACGGAGGTATACAAGAGTGGAGTGCACTCTGGGAGTGCAGAGAGATGGATGGAGACATGGGTCCCTGTGGAGATATGTGTGAGCACAGGCAGTCACTGACAAACATGACAGCTGAGGGCAGGAGCTGGTGAGGAGACACCAAGGAAGGAAGATGCATCAACTTGGTCAAATTATTTTTTGCACTGCACCTCAAAACCCAAAAAACCCCACTCCTCAATAGACAAGGGCCAGGAGAACAGCCGGTGGCCGCTGAAGGTCATGCAGCTGGGAAGAAGTGGAATTGTGGGGTCACATGGCCCAGTAATGGGGTCAAGCTTCCCACTATCTTGCATTTTAAGGAGGCAACCAGACAGATGCCGCTACCCTGGTCAGCCCTGGTTTAGGTTGCATCCCTTGACATATTCCATATGTGGGAGAGATTCACCTAACCATAGACCAGGAAGGGAAGAAAGTGTTCCTAGGACATTATTTTTCTCATCCTAATGCAGATCTCTGAAAGGGATGACCTATCCTTCAGAAGGACCCTTCCCCACCACCCCCACCAATGGCAAATGGTACCCGGATGATTGAGGTGGCAACTGAGGAAAGGAGAAGTCCCCTTCTAGTGGGCTCTCTAGTGCTCTCCGCTTCTCTAGTGCGGAGCAACCCTAGAAACTCCAAGGAAACAAATCAGCAGTTCCTATGATGACCCAGATCTGAATGGACCTGGCTGATCCAAGGACACCTTCTGTGTTTATTCACAATCTTCACTGGTCCAAGCAGCACGCCTGGCTCTCCAGAGCCGAGTGTACATCAGCCATCTCCAACAAGCCACATAGGAACTTCTCTCTGAAGAGTATATGAAGCGTCCAGGTTGAGCACCCTTCCTCCAACCTTCAGCACTTCTCCACCACAACTAACAGCTGCAGCAGTCTGGAAAAGCCCTCCAGCAGCCCCCACTGAAACCCATTCACCCACCAATCACAGCTGCACTCACCTGCAGCTTCCCTCTTTCCTTTCTCACTACTGATAGCAATGAGATCACGTAGGAAGTTACATACTAATAACTTAGAACACCTATGAAAGAAAAAGAAGAGTCAATTTGCTACTTAGGAAGATGAACCTCTATGGGGATGTGGAGGTGGTTGCCAGCAAACATGCATCTTCTAAGTAAAAACGTGAAAAGTAAGAGCATTTGCAAAGAATTTCTATAAGGTGGAAATTCAGAATATAGATGTGCATTTTTTGCCACACATTTGAAAAAAAATGACCACATTTATCACAAGAAATATCAACAGAAGGCTCTAAACCACTGCCTAACCACCTGATTTCTACTAGAAAGCACAGTACTTTTCTTAAGGGTATCAAAGATGGGACCCATGAGCAGTATTGGGGGAACAAGTGGGGTTAAAACACCTAGCTATTCAGGAGATACCAAAAGGAATGAGGAAAGGGGAATATGATGAAAGAGAGATGCCTTACAAGGGGAGCACACGACTTACGTGCATCAGCTGTAGAGAGGGTGTCGTGAAAAGTCATTATCTTCCCATCTGAAGCCCTCAGGGGTGTTATAAATGTAACGGATAGGGACCTATAAAGGAACATGCATTAAAAGAAAAGAGACACCTGCCTGGAGATCATCTCTGCCGGGACTCGAACCCGGAACCTCTGGATTAGAAGTCCAGCGCGCTCGTCCATTGCGCCACAGAGACCTCACCATGAGTGCAGCATCGGCACCAGAACTGAAAAATCCCGCACGTCCTGCAGCACTGGAGGGGTCTCAACACCCCACTCTCATGGCATGGCACTGAGGCAGCGTGAAAACCTATGATTGATCTCCCTTGCAAATCAACATCTCTAGGCATCCCCTTCTTCCACAGGGATGGGCAATAATTCTGGGTATGATGTATATCTCACACAGCAGCAGGGATGCAGCAAAAACCTGGATGCAGGCTCGTATCTGCGTCTCTGGCAACCTTTCCGCAGCATCCCTAGCTCTACTGAGGACAGAGCTAAATCCTGGAGTAGAGTTAATTGCTGCATCTCCCTCAGCATCATCACAGCATCCTCACTGCAGAAGCCAAGAGAGATAAAGATGAAAGAGGATTTAGCTTACAACACTGAACACTGACAGTGATGAAGCAAGCTGTTTGTCATGATGAAAAATGCAGAAACCTGTGGTTTGAGCAGAGAAATAAAAGAAAAAGCAGCTATCATGTTTTTATTTTAAGCAAGCTGTCAGTCAAGGGTTTAATGTTTCTCTATGTGCATATTCCATTGGAAAAAAATTAAAACATCAAAACAGGAAATATCCTTTTACATCCGCTGAGCTATTGAACAATTGATCAAACTCTGTGACATGGTTCCTTGCTGTGAACAAACACATTTTGCACTTCTAAACTGCATGAATTTTAGAGCGTTGTTTACTCCCAAACATGCTCTTAATTAGGGATAAACACGAAAGGCAGGATGCTAACTGCAATACAACTTGCTTAGGAGAATGAACACTACCCGAGACTATGAGCTTTTACCTCAGGGTCGATGTGACCTGAAGACCCAACCTAAGCCAGCTCTTACTGGCTTAGAACACCCCATACCAATGATAAAACAACAGATTTACCCTTCAGTGGAACCAGGTGTATAACCATGGCCAGAACCGCAACCGACCAGAATCCAGGATAACCCCCACCACCACCTGTACAGGATATCGGTTTAGACCAAAGATCACACCACTGACCATACCTGTGTGCCACCTGCACGGGACAAGCACATACTGATCCTGCATGGGACAAGTACATACCGATTGTGTGAGCAACAGTAACCAATTAGCCCACCCCTTAACATGAAAAATTTGACTGGTCTATACAACTGTATTGTCACATATATAACCCCTGCTTTCCTCTGTATCTGTGTCCTCCATGCACTAGGCTGGGGCACCACTATGTGCATAGTTAAAATATAAAAGAATAAATTCCCTTGGTAATTCTATGCTAAGCACCCTTGCCTCCCTCCTCGGCTGGCAAAGAACTGACTTTTACACAAATTGGGCTGTGAAGAAGCACAGCACTAACAACCTCAGCACATCTGAGGCAAAACCAAAGAATTTGGTTTTCCTTTTACTGATTTTGGGGCTTTGAAAAGGTTTATGGTTGTCTTGACAAGTAAAATCCAGCTAGAAGTGGTGGGAAAGAAGGCAGGGGTTTAGCTTCTATCAGACAAAACCCTTCCTGCGGCAAGAGATACCCAGTAAATTGATAATCCTTGAAATAAATTACTCTGTGAACCAAGTGTAGTGCCAGTGTAGCGCTGTAATCCCACCAGTACCTCGAGAAAACTCGAAGTCTAAAAACCACCCATCTACATCGTGAACAAAGGCTGCGCTTAAAAAAAATCATATAATAAATTTTAAACAAAGTTATAAAGCACCAATATAGAACAGAAAGGAAGAAAAAAATCTCACACAGCCTGTGGCTGCAGTATGTGCATTCCTTAGGGGAGAAGATGACACCAACTCTTTTAATATTACTTTGGGAGGCTGCACCTCAAAAGCAGTGCCTATTTTGAAGTCATTAACAGTGTCGTCAGCAAGTAGAAAATCTGGAGATGAAGTATTAAATTGCATAAACCTCCAAAGAATGACTGTGGCTTTATGGGCAGCTGCATCCCAGGAGTCGCAGGGCAGACAGATTTCAAAAGAACCCCCATTCCTCCTGACTGGAGTTGGACTGGGGCTTGTTGCAGCTCTGCAACCTGCCTTTCTCTTCTGACTGCCTATGCTCATACATCATCCGGTAACACATAGCTCAGCAGTGTGCATGGCCAAATTTTTACCAGCCAACCAGCATTCAACACCTGGAGGAAAGCCTGCTCCAATCAGCCCTAATTGCACCAGAAACAGGAAAGGTCCAGGAGTTTGAGCAGGTCCTGGTGGAAATGACATATTTCTGACAGATAAAGTATGGGGAGAACCACCTGCTGCAGGGAAACAGATGTGCCACAGTCTGCACCCCCAAGAGCACCCCCTGATCAGCAGCACTGCTAGGAGTGCCACCAGAGCCCTCTCACCTTCTCCCCGTCCTCGTCCCAGCACACGCCCGTGCTGGCAGAAGGACACGGCCACAGGCCACACAGTACCAAATGCTCCTCGCTGAATGCTAGAAAGCAACACACAACTTTCAAATCCTCAGGCCACCTGCCAGGCATCTTTGTACCTTCAACAATTTGGCCAGTCTTCCCCAAGGTACTGATTGTCCCTCTGTTATCTCCATATGTGACACACATGGAAAGCAGAGACTGGAGTGAGCAGCATAGATGCAGGCAGGTTGTTTTTGGTGCTGGGGGATGCCCATACACCCATTTCTGTGCAAAGAGATGACAATGAAATTCAGTAAGCTGGGCAGCATGTTTTGTGACAAGAGCACTATCCTTCTTTAGATACAGAGTGGGACATGTTTATAATATGAGTGTCCCCAGCACATAGAAGTGTGATGGGAGTGAAAAAGTTGCAGGGGGTCCAAGCAAGGCATGAATTGGCCCGCAGCTCATCCCCAGTCGCCTTCCAGCATCAAATCATTTGCTGCAGATGGGAAGAACATGAGCAAGGATGCAGTGGACCAGGGTGAACCAAGATAATTTACTGCCTTATAAACAGCTGGGAAGGGCCTTTTGCAAGACAAAGACCTAAGCAGTAAGATGGCTGCTGAAGCATGTCTTACTTGAGCAGTAAGATACCACCTCATGTCAAGTTGCTCTAAGGCAGCATCGTCTGTGTTGAGATTAAAAAAAAAAAAATGTCTTAGCACACCTAAATAAACAGCAATAGAAAATCCATATCAGAGCTGGGACTGTTTTGTGGTATCCATGGCTAAAGGTTTTATACTATACACAACTACCTTATTACCTAATAAAACCTTCTCCAAGAGTCACCAAAGAGCCAGTTCCACCAAGCTAAGGATAAAACTTTAGAAGCTGTGCACTTGCAGGCCACAAAGCCCATTAACCCATATATCCACAATAGGGAAGTGTTTTCCCCGAAATCCTTACAATTTGCAAGGTATATTCTTGTCTTTTTCCTAAACTTGTAATCCCTTCTTTATTGCTTTTTTATTCTTTTGCCAGCCATGTCAGAAGCACCCAAAATTCAGCCAGGTACCTTGCACTTGATTTGACCACCACATCACATGCGTCTTCAAACCCTCCAGTGCCTTTCTGAGCCTCACTTTGTCTGCGAGACTGTGACTGGACTCATCTAAAAGACGTTCATCAGTGACTCCTGCATATTGCTCCCCCTGATAATTAACATGCCATCATGAGACACAGAGCCACTTTCGGAAGCTTTTGCCTTTGGTGCCACGGGCTGGCGATGGTGGCTGTACTGAAGCTTGCTGGGCAAGGGCACAACTCAGCAAGTGGCTGATTTTCTACAAGCTTACAGTTAAATTACAGCGGATGCTCTTTTAAAAAGCAGCTCAGCTGTCATCTTAGTATCTGACTAAGATATATGCAACTGTTTGATTTGCAATTTGCTGAGTTAATCCCCACAGGAGTTATTTTCGCATCCCAGGTAAGACAGATGAAGCAAGAGGGCATGACTAGCTCCTGTCGGGAGGCTGAAGCAATAACCACCAGGGTAAAAAAGAGGAGAGGAGCTGACATTTCTAGGGAGCAGGTTGGATCCCATCCACAAAGTGGAAAATTAAAACCGACACTGGCCCATATGAGGGCCCAAGCAAAGATACCTATGGCCTATACTTGTAATTGCTGTTGTGAAATCATTGCAGGACTGAGACACTGATGCCACACCAACAAAGAAGAGCATAAACACAGACTAAAAGATGCCAAGGCAGTGATAGAAAAGGAAGATCCCAGTAGAAGCCCCAGCTCTAACACCCTTTGTCTACAGAGCACCGATTTAAAAGTTGTGGACCAGAGTGTCCCCTTTTAGCCTGTTTTTCGGATGGAGCAGAGTGAGTTGGCTGAGACTAGACACTGGAAATTAGGAGCATTACCTGGGTCTCCCTTGTGATGTCACCACCCACAGCAGCACATCCCCGATGGGGATCTCGAGCAAGCAGTCAGCAGCAAGCAGCCAGGGGATGCTTGGCACAACAGGGGTGTCCAGCATGGGTGGATTTACCCAAGAGGTTGAGAACACGTCCTCAGCTGGGATCCTCAAAATGGCTGCAGGAGGGAGGGACACCCCAAGCCGGGTGTCCAAGACAGACCACGTTCCCCACTCAGGGTAGTGCAGAGGAAACGCCATCCTCTATCTGGCTGAGCTTCAGCCTGGCAGCACCTGGGGTCATCCACACCACCAGCTCTTCAGGGACAACTAATGACAATGAGATCTGGTTGGCACCCCATCCCTACTGGCTTGACATAACCGTGGAACACCTAGTTTTGACTCTCACTTGGGCATTGTACTCAGAAGTGAAGCCACCTGCAAAGCAGCAAACAGCCTGTGCAGAGCTCAACAGCCTTTGGAGACGCTACCCCACATCAGCAGATGGAGATCAAGTCAGGAACTGGACAAAAAAACCCTTTCCTCCCAACCGTGCAGTTCGTGGCACCACAGCCCTACGAACAGAGGAGATGGGACCTTCCAGACCCCAGGCCTGGAAACCTCTACCACAAAAAACCAAGGATAAAATCCTCCCCCTCACTATCCTACAAGGACTTTCCAAAACTTAATATTTTGCTTTTAGTGGCAATATCAATAACATGCTACTCAGGCACATGCTTAAGCGGAGAGGATGCTGTGACCCCAGTGTTCCTCAGCCTGCAAAACAGATCCATCATGAGGGATCCAAACTAGCAGAGACTGTGACAACGCGCCTTTAGAAACACTCACAGAGTCTGCTAGAAAGCAGGTTAGGTGCACTCCCACCGCTACCCATCAAGAAATGCCACCTTCCAGGAACACACGTATGATTGAAGACACATAACTGAATTTCATATGCAAATTTCATCAGCAAGATGGTGTTTCTGAGAAATATCTGCCCCAGAATCTATAGCAACAATGATTTGAAGCATCCGGAAGGCAAAACCAGTCCCTCTTTATTCTTCACAGAAAACTGGTATTAGCAATCTGTACATGCTGCTAGCATCATGAGACCCAAAAAGCTTTTAGGTATGATGGATATCTCTGGCCAGACAGAGCCATTCATGATGTATATATTCAGGGCAGATTTTAGGGTCAAGGGACTGGAATGTCTTTCTTCCAAGGAATGTAGATCCACCTAATTCTAACAAAGCATCATGTTATTTTCACTAAAAAAAAAAAAAAAAAAAAAAATAGTATTTTACCCCTAAAATGACTTATTTAGCTGCAAATTGCCATCCTCCCCCAGTGCTATGCTTCAATTGTGGTGAACACACAGTGCATCAGTTTACCATGGATACCCTGGTCAGGACAGCACGGGCACAACCTGCCCAATTTCTCCACGTGCAACTGGTCACTCCCAGAGCAGGGCATGGCGGTGACAGCCACCAGCATCTCCCAGCACCAGAGCAGGCAGCGCTGTGCCGGCTGCTTGCCCATGCTCTGCCAAGTCCCTTCCACCCCCAGGCTCTCTCTAATCTCAGTGTTTCTGGTTTTGTCTCTTTTCTCAAAAAAAAAAAAAAAAAAAAAAAGAAAAAGCAGCAAAACAAAAACACCAAACACACTCACAGGATTTGTCTGGTGACCCAAATCCTGTCTATCACTTACGCTTGTCACTCAGCCTGACGTATTCACCTCTGCAGGAACTGCAGCCACCTCTCCTGCTCCCAAGGCTTGCTTTCAGCTCTCTTTTCCTTCCAGCAACTTGGTGTTTTCTCGCTGCCTGTGTCCCCTCCACACCCGCCCGGGACACCGCTTCGGCCCGCTCAGAGGGCTCCTGCGGCAGCCCCCGCCGCGCTTCCCCTGCCGTACCCGCCAGGCCCCGCTGGCTCCGGCGGGCACAGGCCTCCCCGCCGGACGGGCGAGGGCTCTCCCGGGCCCTCGTCCCGCGCCTCAGGCCACGCACAGAGCCCCGGGCCCTGCCGCGACGGCCCCCGCGTCTCCGGCCCCCGTCCTGTCCCCTCTCGCCCCGGCTCTCCTCGGCGGGGCTCGCCTGTGCCTCCTCTCCTCGGATTCCTCCCGCCTTTCCGGCGCTTCCCCCCTTCCCCGCGCTCCCTTTGTCCCCTCTCGGACTGCCCTTTCCGCCCGGGCCGCCGGGGTTTCCATGGGAATGGAGGCGGCGGCCGGGGTCCTCCGCGGCGGGGGAGGCCGCGGGGGGAGCGGAGGACGGAGGCGCAGGGCCGGGGCGTGCCCCCTTCCCGCGGCTGCCGGCCGGGGCCTCGGCGGGCAGGCAGCGTCTCGCAGGCTGCTTACTCACTGGGATCTACTTGGGGGGGCTTGGGGTTTTTTTTCCTCCACTGGAAGGGAAAAGTAACAAAGGCAATGAAGCAAAATACGACGTGGAAAGTCCTGGTGCCCGGCGTGGCTGCGCCTGCGGCCGGAGGCGAGGAGCCCCTCGCCGCCGCGATGGAGGCAGCGGAGCGGTTCTGCAGCTTCCAGGAGAACAGCGACTGTCTCTGCCTGGCGCGGTTTGCCATGCAGATGCACAACAGACAGGTGGAATAAATGCTGGGGCATAATAAGTGGCACCCTCCATTACGGCCGTGAGCTGGGGTTTTGCTTTAATTTATGGCTCTTTTTCTTGAGGAATGAAAGAATAAAAATTAAGCAGTATCTAACACAAAGGAAAGGTAAAAGGGGGGGTCTCTAAGGATGTTTAGTCAGGCAGCAGGACCAAACTGCCTCTGCAGATCCCATTCACGGCTGTCACCTGGCATCGCTGAGCTCTACCTAAGCAGAAAGGACCAAGTGGCCACATCTCATCTCCACAGCCCTTACCCTTCTTAGCATTACAGCTCTCAAATCTGTCTGCAAACAGTTCCTCTGCCTCTACAGCTGGGGCTCTGGGAGTCCTGCCCTTCCTCCTCCTCACAGAAAAGTTCCTTTACTTTAGAGGCCTACATAGAAATTAAACGTATATACACATCTCTATCCAGGTAGAACAAGATAGTTACAGAAAAGGCTTCTATTTCCAATAGAAATGAGAAAATTTTTAAATTAACCAGAAAGATGCAGCTATTTCTGCTCTGCGTGATGCACTTACACCAGAGGATGGTGAAGATGAAGAAATGTATTTTTTTTCCACCCAGCGCAAGCAAAGAGAGTGTCAAAGATGCTCCTAAGGCCAAACTGCTTTTTGTCAGCACATCCAGATCAATCACATCCAAGCGATAACAAATAACTGGCCAACAGAACATCAAGAGGATTCAAGTTTCACTAATTCCTGGGACATTGAAAAGCAAAGAAGAAAGCTTATATGAGGCCAATATTTCTGGAGACTTAATAGGATTCTCAGTCACAAGCCTGTCCATATCACACCTCCCGCATGCAGATTAACTATATTATCTGTGACTAACTGGGGATAATTTTTATCAGGGTGTGAGTTTGTTTATAAAGGTGATTAACTACAGATTTTTCCCTCTCTCTCTTTCAGCCTGCTCATGTCAGCTGCATTTCATCCTTGCCTGCAATAGCCTTGTCCTCTGCCCCAGTCCTTTAGCTCTCCACTTGCATGCACACACTCCTTGCAGGGAGGCACTGACATGGGAGGGGAATCTGAATTACACCCTGCAAGGCTGCATGTCTGTAACAAGTAAGGCTTTTAATCTGGAAATGCACAACATTTATATCAAGACACTAGAATGCATCAAAATTGGATAAAAATGAAGCAAAGAGTAATTATAAATAGAAGATTGTCAATTAACGCTTGACTCTATCAACACTTCACAGTGGTTATTTTAATCTTTCAGCATTTAACTTTTCTATCAGTTATTTAAACGTAAAACCTGATTAACCGCTTATAAGGCTTGCAGAGGGCATGAAGGCTGGAGGGTGGGGGGTAGTGGCGAGGATGGACCCCTAGGTGGGCCACTCTATGTACTGGTAAACTCAAAACAGTTTGTTTCAATATGGGCAAATACAAGGATTGGTGCACATGGTCAGAGCAAGGCACACTCAGCCCAGTGTCTCACTGCCACCAACAGCTGTTGAAAAAAGGCTATAAATCCCAGCAAGTATGGCATGCCATTTCTCCAGCTGGTTTTTAGGGACCTTCTGAGTCAGAAGGTGCATTTTAGCATTTTTTTTTTAGGGTTTTTCTTCCTTTAATGTTCCCAGTCACTCACAGGAACTTTTAGCACTCAACATAGCAAGGACTTCTACAGTCCTGCCCAGCTGTCCTAATGCCTTGTCTTCTCTCTTCCATTCCCACTTCCTCCCATCCTAGAGTCTCACCTCACTTCCCTTGGGCTCAATCTTCCAATGGCTCATGTCACCTGCTACAGCCAGGTAGCTCCGTCCTGCTAGGCAAGGGCTCACAGGTGGCTCCTACCAGTACTCTCACAGGAGTATGGGAAGAAAGCATCTGTGGGTGGAAGCAGCTCTTTATCAACTAGTCAACCCACCTGCAGCTGCAGCAGTGTCTCTCCACATCAGACTCGACACCCTCCCAGTCAACAGTAGTTAAAAGCCAGACAAGGAGCACCTGCTTTGGATGGGGTTGGGCTAGGTGATCTCCAGACCAACACAGGCTGCTCAGTGATGCTACGGAAGGTTAGACCTCAGGCTGGGAGACACACCTCAAGGGGAGGGGAGGACCAAAACCCAGGGCAAAGCCATGTGGCTCATCCCATCCTGTTCCTGGGAGAGGTGCCTACCTGATGTTTCCCTGAGGAGCATCCGCAGCTCAGCATCTTCCCAAGCCTGATGGCTCACTTTGAGTGTGGCTGTTGCAGTAACAGGGACAGCATGAAAAATTCATCCTCCCTCCACATAAGCTGAATGCATCTGTTACGTCCGCAATTGCACTGTGGCCAGGTCCCAGGAGACCAATGTCTCCATTTCCAAATACCAGGAAAGCAAACTGTTGGGGAGCAACACGGATGCAAGTATAGCAGCTGCCTTCAGTCATGCCTCTGCCAAAAAGGATTCGGAGGGCGGCCAGCAGATTTCTGAGGATGGAGAAAGCAACAGGGAGACACATCGGTAAGTAGCAGCAACACACTGCAAACTTCACATGGGTTTCACCTGTGAAACTCATTGCTGCAGAACAGCGGTGGGCCCAAAGGTCTTCAGCCCTGGGCATTTATCTGGCTAGCAGGAATAGGCACAACCCTGCTGATGCTGAACAGGAACAGCAAGATTGCTTTCTCCTCTCATCCAGAGCGGATCCCATAACTGGCGAATGAAATGACTCTGGAAGACACCAACTTCAGGAGAAAGGTGATGTATTTAAATACTGAGGCTAAAGAGACTTGAAAGGGGGTACTCACAGGTCTCCAAAAGCTCTTGTGGCTGGTGTGCAGAACCAGAGGGTGCTGCCCACTGATGCCCTGCCAGGACTCATGGATGGACAAGAGGCCACAGGAGTCTGCATGGGTGCTGGGCATCCCCTCTGCCAGGTCCCCATTTTACTGGGGCTCTGTCCTTTCTGCTGCTGGTGGAAAGGATCTCTGTAGACGATGCTGTATCAGAAGAGGCTGAACTGGTCTTTTACATCCCCTCTTTACCTTTCCTGGTACACCCAAGCCATGTTGGAGGAAGAGTCTTTGGAGGTCCACAACCCAACCTCCTGTTCAGGACTGGACTTCCACCAGTACTAGATCATATTGTGGGATGCCCTGACCATAATGAGCTTTATAGCGAGTCTTACTCACATTTATGCTGTGCTTTAGTTGTTCTGTTCCCATATATGCCCACTTGGTGCCACTGTTACTCCATGTTTCTCCTCAATAGCAAAGCAGCAGGTGTGAGAGCCTGTAGTAGAGCAGGAAAAAAAAATGTCCAGGGCAAGCCAAACAGGAGGAAGTTTGAGAAACAAAATAGGGTTGTCACAAAACCCATGGAGACAGTACTGCAAAGTTTTCCTACAGCAAGACTGTTTCTTCACGGAGAATGGAGAGGTAGAGGGGTGCTGGTCCTCTAGCTAACCTCCCTGGCCATGGGAACTCAAGCACTAAGACAACATCAAATCTAACTACTCTACTAGCTGTTTAGGGTATTCTCAGAGTGCTTGAACACCCTAGGGACAGGCAGCTGGTGGCTGAGCAAGAGCACTCTCTGAGGTAGCTCAGGCAGGGACTCCGTGCCCCTAGCTGAGCTGAAATGGGATTCCTGGGCCCATGGGCAGATGGTGTGGGAGGAGGCTGGTCAGGGTCATTAAGGCCTATTAGTGCCTTAAAGGCCACTGCCATTGTGGTGGGATAAAAAGCAAACTCAGCGGGCACCTTCTGGCCCTTTCATCTAAGCTAAGCACGATATCAGTACCAAAGTAGTGTGCTACCAACTTCTGCCTTCACATCTGCAGGCCAAGGACCTCATGGGGCCATTCCTTCAATCAAAATGAAGGGATTGTCCCTGAACCTTGTTGGAGAGGTCCCCTCTGATCTGTTCAAAATGGTGTGCGTTAAAGAAAGGGGTCTGAGCAAGGCTTTGGGCTCAGGAGCTGGTACTTTGGAGGGGATGTCCTGGTAGGTTCAGGACCAAAAGGATGAGGCTCACCTCCTTAGCCAGGGCCAAGCTGGATCAGGCAGCTGAAGGAGTCCAGCGTAGGTCAAGGTGCTTCCTGCCTGCATAGTCCAACACTGCAGTAAGGTAGGGGTCTTGCAGATAGACAGCATCTCTGAAACCCTTTTCGGGGCAGTTTACAGAAGATCTTCAAGGACATAGGGAGTAGGTGCAAACTGGCCCAGAGACAGTCCTGCAGGGGCAAGCAAAGTTTATCCACAAGAAACATTAATTTCCCAAGGCCTTGCAGGACATGCACCCATCTGATCCTTTGCTCTTCACTGTCCCTTGTATTCCTCAAGTCCAGCAGAAGCGTCAGAGGGGAACACAAGTGTGAGTTAGGATTTACTGCATCCTGCAGCCTGAGAGAGGCAGGGCTCCGTATCCCAGGCTGTGCAAGTGGTGAGACTGAGCATGTATTGCCAACAGGCACATACACAACACACACACACAAACAGCCAGCCACAGTAATCAACACAGGCAAAAAACGCAGTACTCCACAAACACAAACAGCACCAATGGCCTCATGCTGTTCCTCTCTCCAGCTGATCAGGATGAAAGCTCATTAGTGGAAAATACATATACATATAAACATATAGATCCCTTCAGTAACTTGAAATACAGCGTAAATAAGGCCTAAAAGAAGCTTGCGCATATAGTATGTCAATGCAGTTCCCTGTATCAGACAAACTAGCACCATCTCACAACAGCAAGTGAAGCTGAACTTGCAATCATATCGTTGTTATAATTATATGCTTAATATTAGCAGATGCTTTTGGGCATCTTGCCTAGTTAATGTTACAATTGAACAAATAGAAACACCATAATGGGATGAATAAACATGAGCAATGTCTGTAGCAGCATGAAGTAACAGGGATGAAACAGTTCACCTCTTTGTTGGTAAGGTCTCAGCGGCAGTCCCAGGCTTGACTCCACAGCGGGAACTGGCATGGGCCAGTGCAGTCAGGCACCTACAAGCACAGACGGGAAGAAGTCCAAATCCTCACAGGGCATTGTCCTGATCAGCAGCTTTTAACAGACTGGACCATTACGTGCCAGCCCCAGTTCAGTGAAAAGGGGAATGATCTCCCCACAGCCCTCCCAAACTGCAGCCTAGAGTTCATGAGACTCCTATTTTACTGTGGATGTAAGATGACATTATCCTGCTTCTTCCTAAATACACAACTTCAACCCATCTAAAATTTTCTAGATCTCTAACAACAGTTTTAGCATCTGCAACCAGTGAGATACGCAATGCCACTGCAAAGATCCCTTTTCTTTTTGAGATAGATAGATATGTGCGTAGAAAACCATTCGCACTGCTAGCTCTGCTTGGCTGTATAGCTTTTCATTGATATTTGAGCTTCCTAAACAGCAACCCATATTTCATAGCTTATTAATAGCTACTGCTGCCAAATTCTCCCTCTCCGATTTTGAAGAATACATGAATTTTGCTTCACTTGCAAGCCTATTGTATGGTTTGTGACTGCAGTTCTCCTGGACCACACCCATAAAATGTTGTGACAATTTGCTTCACCTCTGCACAGCTTATAAATCTGGTTTTAATTGTTATGAGCTGTCTCTATCTCTGTGAGTTATAGAGATCCATGAAAGTTCAGGACAAACAAGGCGTTGACTGCTCAGCAAGGCGTCAGCCACACATGCTGAGCGTGCAGTACATCCAACCCAACTAAGGGCTGCACCAATAAAAGACCTACAAGCTAGGTTAGGACAAAGCTGATGCATTTATTAATGGTGATTTCTAAAGGCACTGCAAGCAATTGCACCTGCTGACCTCGAAGGTCTGGGACAACCTAATATATGCTCCTTGTCTGCAAACTCAAGGAGTTTGGGGAAAGATTGGGGGAAGGCATGCTCTGGATGTGATAATCAAGCCCTGGTGACAGCTCAATTTATCACAGGGCAAGTTTCAGCATTTTGACTGAGGAGAACATTCCCCCTTGTCATTGCTTGCTTTTTACTCCCAATGAAAAATCTCCGATGAGATTCCCAGCGACGGCTCTCTTTGCATTCCTGGCGCACACTCAGCTAGCCAAGCAAGTCTGTAAATAATTGAGCACCCGTCATTCCCTGTGCAGTCCCCGCCAGCACCAGCTTAGTTTGCTCTCAACAGCAAATATTTAGTGAGGTAATCAATCCAAAAAATCTTAATTTGGATAAGAAAATTAAATGCTTTTCCCAGATCTTGTATCTGATTATCTCTGGCATCCGTTCTGCCTTTCTTAGACAGCCTTTCTCAGGGTAGGTGTTGTACCAGGAGATAATCATGGAGGATCATAGAAGCAGTTCAATTAGCTGCAGCTAATGCTTCTTATTAGCATTTTGCTGGAGCCCGTGGAGTTTTTCAGCTGAAACAGATAAACAAGCTCAAACATTCACATACAAAAGCTCAGACAAAAACAGAAACAAAGGAACAGGGAGAATGTCAGGAAAACCACAAAACAGCACATGAGCAGCAGGGGCTGCAAACACGGGCAGTATTATCGCACAGCTCTCAGGGCATGGGTGCAACACCTGGACTTTGGGAGTTTCAGCATCTGGACAGGAGCACATTGGGGTCACGGAGCACAGCTGGAGCCTGCTGTCATAAGGGAGCAAGTCCTAACACCAGATCAGATGTCCAACATGACATGAGATGTACTCAGAGGACCTAGGGGAAACCCAGTGCCTACTGTGGTGCGTTCAGACACTCAAACTGGTCCCTTGCTGCTCTGTGCAAGGTTAGTGCCTCTTTTGGAAACATGAGCTCAGATGAGGATGCTCCATTTTGGATACCCATCTCCCACCACGTCAAGTCCTTGGCCATCACAGACTCCACATCAAATAATTAATTTCATAACTTGTCAGTCTTTGCCTTCACATCAGCCACATCTCCTATGCCCCCCAGAAGCTGCTTCACAGCATCCCACTTCTGATACTAGAAAAGTGAATTCAATTTTCAGTGCAAATGGACCCTGACTGCTTTGTAATATGTCCACATTTGGGAGCATAGTCCTCCAGCTTAAGCACCTTCCTCTAGTGTTTCCCACCCCAACTTTTTTTTTTAGGAAACAGTTGGACACTGTTATACCTTGCTGTTTGTGAGGTCTTTTTTTTTCCAGGACTGGCTGTCGCTCTCCCTGTGCATTAGGCCCTGCAGCTCCTTCTTGTCTGTGCTAATTCCTATGGTCGTTTTATATTTACACTCTCCTGGATCACATACTCAGCTCCCTTCCTTTCTTCATCTTCCTCATCCAAATTCTCTTCCAGCCAGTTCCTCCTCTCCTTTCTTTCCTTCTTCAAGTGCCTTTTCTTACTCCCTTCAAGAAATAGTGTTTAAATAAACCTTATGAAATAAGCCATCTGTTTTGTGACTTCGGAAGTGGAAAGCCAACATGACTTTTATTATTATTAACCACCTACAAACATCTGAGGAGAAATCATGTACTGTACGTGTTCTTAGACAAGCGCATTGGGCCTTCTGTTCCCATCAGAACAGAGTCCCCTATGACAACAGCTCGTCTTTTTTTCTTAATGGAAGCAGTTTTCATATGGGGCACAGGCCAACTTAGCCTCAGCAACACCTCCAACCTCGATGGACCATCATCCTCATTGTTGTTTGGTTCCACTTTCAGAGCCTCACACCTACTCCACAAGGGCACCCGGGAAGGCGGGGTGGTCACAGAGGAGATGCGCCTGCTGCACCGGGCAGGACTTGCTGCCATTCCCCCCTGTCCCTTAAGTCACCGCGTTCTGCAGGGTGGAGAGAGGACAGGCAATGCTCCGTACCGTGCGTCCTGTCTGCCGGACAGGCCCGTCCCGGGGAGGGCAGGGTGCAGCTCCAGGAGTCAACCTCCTTCTCAGACACCCCCCCACCTACTCACCTCCTCCCGGGGCTCTGCCACAAAGCTCCTCTCCCGGGGCGCAGCTCCCACAGGGGTGCCCACTGCTGCCGGCCGGGGCCGGTCTAGGAGCAGGGCGCGGCCTGCGGCCTGGCACCGGGGTAGCAGCACGATCCCTCCGGAGCTGCTGCAAAGCTGCGCCAGCCGCGGACACAGCCTCTGCCGGGCGGAGGCCATGGCTCCTTCATCGAGCCGGAAGTTACAGGAGACGACAGACCGGCCCCGGCCCCGGCCCCGGCCCCGGCCCCGGCCCCGGCCCCGGCCCCGGCCCCGGCCCCGGCCCCGGCCCCGGCCCCGGCCCCGGCCCCGGCCCCGGCCCCGGCCCCGGCCCCGGCCCCGGCCCCGGCCCCGGCCCCGGCCCCGGCCCCGGCCCCGGCCCCGGCCCCGGCCCCAGCCCCACGCCAGAGCTGCTCGCCGCGGCGACCGAGCACTGGCATCCGTTACACCGCGTTTAAATCTCCTGCCGTTGCTCTTGGCCCCGCCCAGATCTCGTCAGCCGCTCTCGCGATAGCTGCGGGCGGTTCCCTCCGCCGCCCGGGGCTTCGCGCGGTGCGGGAGCCCCCGGCACCGCGCTCGCGGGCCGCGCTGCGGTTCGCGGCGGCCGAGCGGGCACACGAAATTGCCAATGCGGCAGCGGGGAGAGCATCCCTGGGAGGGAAGGGCAGGCGGCGGCGGTGCAGACCCCCGGGGCGGATCGCGGGCGGGCGCTGCCCGAGGGACGTGGCGTTCGGCGGGAAAAAGCCGCCCGTCCGTGCGCGGAGGGACCTGCGCCCAGGCACCGCCGTGGGCAAGCGGAGTCGCAGCCCAGAGGACGGACCGAGACCTCCTCACCGCCGGACGGGGGCTGAAACCGGTTCCCGGCCGGGCTGTACCGTGCTCGGCAGCGGCGCCCCCGCCTCTGCCCGGGGGCATCCGCCCGTGGCAAAGACGCAGCTCTGCTGCATCCAGACCCTTCGCTGACTGTGCCCTCGGCTTCCACATGCGCCTTCCAGGCTGCCTTCCCTGCTGTGCCGTCTACGTGCCTCATAGCCTGGGGACAGCATCCAGCAAGGCTCTTGCAAGTTCATTGCTGCACTCTCCTAGTTTTGCCTTTCCAGCAATGGCATTTCAGGGCTGATACTCTTCCACGCTGACAGCACAGAGGAGGCGAGGCAGCCCTTGCAAGCCCATGGCCACTATTGATGAGGGGAGCATAGGATTGCAAGTGAGCTGTTTGTTGTTTAAATAGCAGTGCCCTGACTTCTGAGGGTGAGTTTATTCTGCAAACCAAAGCTTTCCAGCCTTATATGTCCCCAGCCTTTCTGTCTCCAAGATTCAGTATATTATCTACTCTTTGAAATGAGGCAACTTCATAGCTTTTTACTTCAAGTTCCTCTCCAAGTCCTTTTTTTTTTTCTTTTTTTTTCCTATTTATCATTAGCAGAAAGACCTGATAGAGTATTGTACTGGAAATTGTAAATTTTGGAAAATTTTAAAATTTACTGGAGATCAACAGTCTGTTCACAAGGAGCAGCAGTACTGTTTGGGCTAGCCTTGACCAAACTCCAGAGGAAAACAGTCATTCTGCACTGCAGCAGGAAAGCAACCTCTGGGTTGGGACTGCAGCATTTCTATCAACATCTGCTGTTGGTGGGTGATCACAAGGGCACCGCCATTTTGCTCTCCTCAGTCACACCATTTTTGATGCTGATTAGAAGAACGAGATGTTTTTGTGGCATCTTGAGGCCAGATATCAAAGTGCAGGGAGAGGAGCCTGCTGCCCAGTAGAATGGGGTGCGTGCAGCTCACCAAGTGTCTTTGTCATTTCCTTTGGCACATTCTGATATTATTGACCCGATTATTGACCCGATTCAAATGCCACATTTGTCATCATTTCTGGTGCATGTAGAGCTGAGGTTTGCTGTCCTGAAGCAGCAGGGCTTGGCCATTTCAGAGAGGAGGCAATGCTCCACCTTTGTGGTGTGGGTAGAGATCTCGCAAGCCTCACAGTCAGCTCCCAGTCCTCTTCAGTAGAAATATCAGGGCATCTTCCAGGAAGCAGGTTCCCAGTCTCCTCAGTCCTCACGGACAGCCCAACATCACATCTTTCCTTGGTACTGCATGACTGAGCACCTTTGCCAAGCCCTAAGGATGGCATTAAGGCAAAATAGTGTCCTTCTGCCACTTCGAAAGACTTTGCTCAGTAAACGAGGGAGCAGCTGTGAGGGAAAGCACAAAGGCAGAATGAGATAGAGTACCATCTGTGGCCTGCACAGTGAAAGCCTGCCCTGTCTTAGGAGGTGGGGGCAAGAGGAGGCACCACAGGATCAAGGGCTGAGAAGAAACCCAGCTCTTGTCAGTCCCTTCTGGGGCTGCGACTGATGCTGTAGATCAGGGGCTTGTGCTAATGCTGCTGGGATGCTACACCTTCAGGCCAGGCAAGTCCCTGAGCTCAGTGCCATGAAGCATTTGCATTTTTTCCCACTGTGGCAAAGGCTTAAGAGGTTTTTGGCATGCCCATGGTGTCCTGACAGTTTGAGTGTGCCTAAGATTTGGCAGTGGGAGGGTGTCGGGGGGGGGGGGGCAGATGTGCCTGTTTTCACCTTGGCACTAGAAGCCCCTTGAATTCAGCCCCTGGCTGCTCAATCCAGCAGGTTCCTGTGCTTCCCCACTGTGCCTGTAGCTAAAGCAAATCTCAAATACACCAGTGGGGACTCACACGATACGGGAGTGAGCAGCAGAGGAAGGAAGATGGATGCATGTGTCTGTTGCTAGCAGCAGCCAGCCCTGAAACGGGTTCACACCAGGCTGTGCCTTGCAGTGCACAATCCCTGCCCTTGTCCATGCATACGACACTGGTTCCTGCCTTATTAAAAATAATAACCCACATCAATTAACTCTTCTAGTGCCTGTTCCCTGTACACCCACAATCATCAGCTAAGACAACGTATAACAGCTTGATATCAGGCTCTCAACAGATCGCTAAGCTGAGCCAAGACAGAAATAGCCTTTTCTGCCACATCACTTCGACTCTAATCCCCGTGTGCTTAATCCACATTAGTACCATGGAAGGTCTACGCAAGGTGTGAACAGTACCATAGAGACCGATGGGAGCTGGGAGTCTGCGAGATATTATAAATCAGTGCAGAACTGGTGAACTCACCAAAAGGAGCCAGCCAGTCAAACCTGACCCACATGCTAGAGACTCAAGTCTTGAGATGGTTGATTACTGCTCTATCTCCTAGGGAATAAATCTCTTACAAGCCAAAGGGCTGGCTGTCACTGGATGATGCAGAACCATACTGCCTGGCAGGGGACTGCAGAGCTTTATTATGAATGATGGGCATGGGGTTTTCTGATGGGAATTTGCTCTCAAAAGCATGAACAAAAAAATCCAAACAAATCCACTGCTGTGCATATCACTTCAGAGAGGACCAGGAACCTATTTAAAGAAGGAATTTTGCAGTCATGAAGATCCAGGGACAGCATCAGTCAGGTGGAAAACATACCAAGGGAGGTCTCAGGCAAAGGCCGGCCGAAAATCCTTGTTGTGCCTTGCACAGATTCCATCAGCTCTGGCAAACTGCCAGAGAGCCAAGAGTGAGAACAGCCAGAGCTGAGCACAGCATGTCAAATCAGCAACAGGGGAATTGATAAACGCCATAATAATGGACAAATTAGCCAGTACTTTGAACAATTATGATATAACAGGGGAGAACCAAGTGGCTTCAGAGGACAACGTCATAACTCACGGTTATAACAACATTATCCGCAGTAAGGTTATTAATGGGCAGAAAGGGTTGATTGGGGTAGGGAGTTTATATCCTGGGATGGCATGGAGGCTAGACACACATACAGCTGTGCATGGTAGATCTAGAAGGATCTTCCACTGGAGCAAGTACCATTTTCCCAGGAGCAACGGAGGTGTTTCTGACTGAGATGAAACTTGAAGGATGCAAAAGGTATAATGGCAATGCCCAATTACTCCTTTAATTCGTGGCAAGGTCCCTGTGGCTGCTGGCTGCTCCCCCACTCTGGCCTCATGGGTTCCTCCTTGACCGTGTTGGGTGGCAAGCCCTTATCTCACCTCAGACAAGTTTGTAGAATGAGCAGCTCTAGGTCCACCAACTGCTCTGGGATCCTGAAAGCTTGCAAGCAGTTCCTGTCTGCTTTGTCCTCCAGGAATGAGAAGGTGCTCTGAACACACTCATCACTTCCAAGGCATTAACCGTCTCTGGAGACAGACATTTTTGGTCAGAATGGATTAAAAGGATAAAGTCTGACAGTAACATGGGCTGCAGCACCTCCTTCAGAGACTCTTATACCATACTCAGTCATCAAAAATTAAATCAGAGCACTTCT
Source organism: Calonectris borealis (assembly GCF_964195595.1). Taxonomy (NCBI): domain Eukaryota; kingdom Metazoa; phylum Chordata; class Aves; order Procellariiformes; family Procellariidae; genus Calonectris; species Calonectris borealis. The sequence goes on along the minus strand of NC_134340.1, from coordinate 4,818,806 downwards.
CGAAAGACAGTGAACTCTTCTCTCCAGATGATGGAGAACTCATTTAATCCGTAAGGTCATTTTTCAAGTAGCATATTAGCTTCACTGGTAAAGCCATGCTCCTTTTCGCCAATCTTGCTTCAGCTTCCAGCTGTTAAAGTGGGACGGTGTCTCCATTGCAGCCAGCACCCATCAAAAAGTACTTCTGGCCAGACAGAGTCTGATTCTGGCTTCACTGAGAGTATGAGATAGCAGCTTTTTGCATGTGTGATTGGCACCTGAAACAGAGCTCTCCTCAAAGTTTGCCAGAAAAAGTTGTTGCACAGAGGCTGGAGTTTCTGAAATGAGTGTGTTAGGACATGCGATCTCACTTGTCCATCTATATCACTGTCACAGGGAAACTGGAGATTAGTGCAACTTCACCAAAAGTTTCTTGCTAACGGGCTGTGTAACCCTTTTTATGTGTGTACAAGGCATCGATCTGAAAGGGATGGAGCACAAGGAAAGCCTCACAGGAGCAGGAGGCATGGTCGTCTCTGACATCACTCCTCTCTTGGTATAAAAATGTCTCTAATCCAGAGAAAATGAAGTGAAAGAAGCTTGCCTCTCTCAGCCCTTTCCGTGCCCGGGATCAGAGGGGCTCCCCAAGGACCCAAAGAGTAGCTGGTGCTTAATTTAGAAACACCTGGAGGGACAAGGCTCATTTATCCTGGTCAGCATGTGAACTTTAACTGCTAAAAGCTAATAGACGTGAGAACAGATTTCAGAGTGTCAAAGAAAAGCTACCTTATCAAGGAGCATTCACAAATGCAGTCACTTTTCAGAGATCTGAGATAAAACAGAAAAACAAAGATTATTTTTAGGCAAATGGATCTCTTCTTTCTCTACCATCTCTCTCAGAAAAGACTCAAGGGCGGAGTTTGAAGAATTTCTTGTGAAGAATTTTCTTAGGGAAAAGATGTTTCTGTCCTAAACTGCTGCCAATATTGCAAAGCAATGAAATGACAGTAACTTACAGACACTTACTAAGAAGTTAGATCTTGTTTCTTCAAGCTTTTTCCAGTGTACTGGTTTTGGCTGGGATAGAGTTAATTTTCTTCACCGTAGCTGGTAGGTGCTATGTTTTGGATTTGTGACCAGAACAGTGTTGATAACACAGGGATGATTTAGTTACTGCTGAATAGTCTATTTCTGTTGTGGAGTTGGAATGAAATGTTGTCGTGATAGCAGATACCAACAAGCTACATCCCAGCCCATGAGCAATGTGATGGAGTTTCCTGGCAACCTGACATATGAAAGGGCATCTTTTCTTGCGTCTTTGAAAGGTATCAGATGGAAGTCTAATGTCTGAACAATCCTGCAACACTGGTGCATTCCTTCCTCCCAGGCTCAACTTCACTCCCGACTTCTCTACCTCCTCCCCATGAGCAGTGCAGGGGGACAGGGAACGGGGGGTTCATAATGCATTGTCTCTGCCGCTCCTTCCTCCTCACGCTCTTCCCCTGCTCCAGCGTGGGGTCTCACTCACGGGAGACAGTCCTCCACAAAGTTCTCCAATGTGGGTCCTTCCCATGAGCTGCAGTTCTTCACGAACTGCTCCAGCGTGGGTCCCTTCCATGGGGTGCAGTCCTTCAGGAACGAACTGCTCCAGTGCGGGTCCCCTGTGAGGCTACAGGTCCTGCCACAAAAACCTGCTCCAGTGTGGGCTCCTCTCCATGGGGCTGCAGGTCCTGCCAGGAGCCTGCTCCAGCACAGGCTCTCCAAGGGGTCACAACCTCCTCCGGGCATCCCCCTGCTCTGGAGTGGGGTTCTCCATGGACTGCAGGTGGATATCTGCTCCACCATGGACCTCCATGGGCTGCAGGGGGACAGCCTGCCTCACCATGGTCTCCTCCATGCTGCAGGGGAATCTCTGCCTGGCGCACCTCCTCCCCCTCCTTCTTCCCGGACCTTGGTGTTTGCAGGGCTCTTTCTCTCACATATTCTCACTCCTCTCTCCAGCTGCTGTTGCGCAGCAGGTTTTTTTTCCCCCTTAAATATGTTATCACAGAGGCGCTACCAACATCGTGATGGGCTCAGCTTTGGCCAGTGGTGGGTCCATCTTGGAGGTGGCTAGAATTGGCTCTGTCCACCATGGGGGCAGCTTCTGGCATCTTCTCACAGAAGCCACCCGTGCAGCTCCCCCACTACCAAAACCTTGCCACATAAAGCCAATGGGCTTATTAATAAATCTGTAAAATTCTATGGCTTGTTTTATACTTGTGGCCAGACCGCATGATCTTGTGTTTAATACCTGATGTCTCTGCAGGCACCCAGCTCATCTCCAGTGCTGGAGGGCAGTAATTTGGTGTTTACAACAGGGTCATTTTCCTGCATTTGTCCACCTTTCCCTGGAGTCTCTCATTCTGTTGCCAGAGTCCAGATGTCACAGATGCAGCAGTGTCTGTCAGTGCCTAGAAAAATCCACCTGTTTTTCCTAAAGACCTTTTGGAGAGCATCAATCTCCCATTCACCACCTAGCATTTAATACAAATTGAATATCCTCAGGATGCGTCATTGCAACGTCCCTTACTACTGGAATTGCCAAAGCAATCGAAAGTCCCTTGAACAGAGGCGTGATGCGACAGGTTTGAACTGATAAGCAATTGCTTTCTTCTTCTCTTGCGGTTGGAGGAGATTGTCACCTAAGGAACATGATAGCAAGGCAGGGCCGATAACAGTGCAAGCTGGTTAAGGATCCAGGCAGGCAGCCCCTGAAGACCAGAGTGGGATGTCCAGACAGAAACATGCTTCAATTTCTCTTCTCAGACCGAGACATCCCAGATAAAGCCCTTATCTGGCTGTTTCTCAAGTCAATATGATGCTTCAGTCTCATTCTCGGAGCACAGCAGGGGCAGGCACCAAGGGAAGAGCTTTACCACATCATTCGCTACAGCCAGAGGAAGCTGGATTTTTCCACCCAAAGGTGGGTTTTGTAGGTGCAGTCACATCCCGGCTGCATGCTGTCACTGCCAGATTTTAGCTCCGTGGTGTGCCACTGATCCGGCAGGCTGAGGCCGCCAGCCCAGCCGGCCTGGGGACGCCTCACGGGGATGCGGGGAGGCAGCGGCGGAAATCCCTGGGCACCCTCCGGTTGCCGGGGGCCGCTGGGGCCCTCAAACGTTACACTGCGATTTTTCCCTCGCCACCCAGAGACCCGAAAGCGTATTTACAAACGGTCCAACACCTTTTCTGCCTGCCTTTGGACAGGGGAGGGCAGCAAAACGCTCCTTTTGAAGGAAGGGGAAGCAGGTAGGAAGAAGAGCGTGAGGTCTCCATTTGGGGATGTTTTGCTGTTTGCTGTGAAAAATTTAAGCCAGAATCAATTTCTGTTGCTCTTATAAGAAGGCTTACTGCAACCAAAATGTCTCAAGCAGAGCCCCAGACCGTGAATCTGCTCCCACCAGATGCTCCCCAAAATTGGGCCCTTTAGAAGATGTGATGCAGGTGACGCTCGTGTTTCAGGGGCCAGAGGGAGATCACAGCTCCCAGCCTGGCAAATACCAGGCCCCTGCTTGAAGTGCAGCCTTGTGCTTCCATCTCCACTAGTAAATTAAGGAGTGTCAGGTGTTCCTTGGCACAGGGGCTCTGTCATTCTCAGTACTACATCATCTGAACAGTTTCCAGGATGTCTTTGGCCATGCCATGCCACGCCACGCCATGCAAGGCAGCTCTGTCTCAAACAATTTCCAGGCACAGGGGAGGGGTCTGGTTCCCCAGAGGCTCTGGTTGGGCACATCCTATTCTGAAGAGAGTTTAGTGGCGCAGATACAACCCCCACCCATTACCATTTGGCCTCCATACCTGAGGGTGGTCCCAGGCATGTTTAATTTTCTAATACAGATGTGCTAATCCCACTGCATCCCAGCGCCCATCCTCAGGAACATTGTGACTCCCAGTCTGTGTAGAGCCAATTTCAGAGCCTCAATGCCTCCTGCCACCCCTCCTGTAGGGATGCAGAAGCTCTACTGAGCTCTCATCACTAGGGCTGTCAAGCCCACTGGTGAGAGTCATCTATCCAAATTTAGACAACCGCAAAGTAGATGTCTCCAATGAGCTCATCAGTTTTTGGTCCCCTTATAGCCAGTGGCAAGGAATGACTCACAGAGCAGTAGACACCTCTCCCAGCGTGAGCTGACTCGCCTTCAGGAGGTGCCCCTGGCTCTCCACCACCCCGCACTGCTCAGACACTGATCTCCAAGATTTGGATGCTGAAATTAAAGCAGATGTAGCCCATTCCCTGGAGCAACACGTCCCGGGATTGCTGACGGCTCACATGCTTTCTGTGGGGTCTCAGGACAGCCCTACAGACACCCCACTGACCCCATAACCAGGGCTTAATTTGCCCTCCGTGACCCGCTCGGATGAGCTTCCCCAATCGCACACCCCATATTTGTGCATAAACCGCATTTTCTCAAGACAGGCTAAAAACTGAGGAGAAAAGATAACGACCAGAAAGTTCAGCTAAAAGTACTACAAAACCTTTCTTAGTTGGTGCAGCAGAAAATAGAGTTGCTTGCACACACAGGCTACTCGTGCTTTAAAAAAATCTTAACTGCCTTGAATGTATTTGTATTTATAGCTGAGAAAACACTGCTTCCCTTGCTGAAAGCCTGTGTAAATGCAACCGTTTGCTCAGTACGTGTGATGGAGAAGCGCGAACCCACCAGGTGGCTGCAGCCTTGCCAGCACGTAGAGTTCATTCAGCCCTCTGCATTCCTCCTGGGATTTCTGCAAGCGGGCAAGATACAGACCTGAGCAGCAGCAAAGGCGGACGGGTTGTATCCAACCCTAGAGGGGACAGCACTCAGAGAAGAGCCCAGAGGTGGACTTTCAAATCCAGGGAAAAGCCAGCCTGAGGCACAGAGGTGGTTGGAAACTCATTCATGAGGCCAGATTTCCTCTGGTTTTAGGCTGAAGTTAAGCTGATGACTGCAGCTGATCTCTGGACACAGATCCGTATCATCCTGCCAGCACAAAGAGGCCAGATTTTCAGATCTGCAGACAAAAATTATGATTAGAGCTGAGACCATGCTCATCCGAGTGCTCTGGTATTTTGTAGGTAAGTGCTAGCTCTTTCAGGGTTATTGCTGTTAACATTTTATCAGCTTGCTGCAATCTGCTTTTTTTCTATATTTGACTGTTTATAATTAGCCCGCTGGGTTTGCTATTCTCTCAATTTCTTTATCTGTTTCCTGACAGTTTTGGAGCTGGCTCCGTTTTAAATATATACTGTGCTTTAAGAAAAGAAACTCTTCTCCAGCTCTCTTTGAAGCTCAGCACTCTGGGGAGAGTGCCAGTAGACAGGCTTTCGGCTCAAAGAATATGTGTAATAAGGGACAATTAGGTGGCAGCAAACATTTAATTATCAAATGTATTGGTGCTTCTTACACTGCCTGAAGTTAAGCAGGTGCCTTATACACAGGATCCTTCAAATATCAAATGTGAAAAATGTTTCAGAGCAAAACCAAATGAGCTGATGAATACATTTAGGCTGTAAATTAGGCAGAGGTTTTTAGCAAAAGCCTGGAATAGGCTTCATGTTGCATTAGCATCTGCAGGGGGACAGCTTCATGGGTTAACATGGAGACTGCACACCCTGTCCCATGGTAGAGAGGACCAGCTCCTGCCCGTACTGCCTTTGGGACATGCCCCAGTCAGGTGCCACTGACCTCAAGATACCTGCTTGTACCAGTGGGGTTGCCCAAACCCACTTCACTTCAACGGAGCGGACTGACCGGGGCTGAAGCCACCAGAGGCATCTTACCTTGTCCTGGTCATCGGTGCCGCTCGCTGCCTCCCACTGGGCAGTGGAAACACACCAATTCCTGAGACCCCTAAACTTGTCTCAGCTGTAAAGAGCCACAGGCTCTCTCGTCAGCCTTTACCGACAAAGGAACGCACTCCCTTCGGCCTGATGTGTAGGGTGGGATCAAGGCTCTGAGCAAATCCCCTGCAACCCTTTAAAAGCCAGTGGGAAAGCAAGCTTGCTTAGGTGCTGCTCATCTGCTGGACATTCCCCTGCACTGTCTGACCCTCTCCGCTGATGGGAGGAATCCCAGCACCCGGATGGAGAGACGCAGGCCTTCACCATCATGTGCCACAGATCCACCCCATGGTTTTCAGAGACAAGACTGACATTGCTCCCAGGGACAAGCCGAGAACGAAAACTGATGTATTCCAGGAAAAAAAAAGACATGTTCCTGGATACAAAGCAGGAAACAGATTTACAAAACTCCCTGCAGCTCCATTACATGCCAAGTCTTGTACCCCTCCCCACCAGAAAGAGGGGTCAGGCAGACCCCTTGCAGAGGGGCTACAGCACCACCTTGTCCTTGTCCTCACCAGCCTGCGCACGGAACAGCTTCTGACCTGCAATACTGAAGGCAAGCAGGATTCTTCCTGAAAGCTTTACCAAGCGCTAGGTAGGAATCCTCTGCAGAAAAGGGGGCTTCTCTCATTCTCCACCCTCTGTCTCCCACTCGGCTCTCTTACTCCAGACTCTACCAGAAACGACCATCTGCACTTGGGCCAGTCCAGCTTTGTGAAACATTTGAAAGAAAAAAAGAGCTGTTAAGGTTACTTCTTAAAACAATTTCCCATACATTTTGTACTTCATCTGGGAACTTCTGTTCTTGAACCTTGCAAGGAACAGCACATCCCCTGGACAGAGGGACCGGCATTACACTTGCACAGGCAGCCTCATAAATCTACGCTGGCTCCCAGTGCCTCGTACTTTAGGAGCTCTGTGTCCCTTCCTGCACTTTCTTTTTCCAATCTCAGGGTGGAGATGTATTTCTTGTGCTCCAGCTCAAGCCAATGGTCTCCTCACTCCTTGCAAAACAGTCCACATGCCTGGGAACCCCAGCTGTTTTGACCTGTCCCCCTTCTCTGATTCTGCCTCCTTCATCATTTCAGGCACAAAACCTGGCCTGAGTGCCCCATGGGTGGCCTGTGACAGGAGGGAGGGTGTCAGGGACTGCCTGGCCTGTGCCGCCACCCTGGAGCTCTCCTGCTGCTCTGTTTCAGAGATGTCAAAGCTGGAGGCCTCTTTCCAACGTCAGGTCTTCTGCACGTTGCGAGCCAGCAAATCAAATCACGCCCAGATCTTGTGTCATTTGAGGCGGAGCGAGGGTTTTTTTTCATTAAGTGTCAACTTGGGCTTTAAAAATCCCACTGTGGTGGGGAACACTCACTTACCTCTCTTCTGATGGAGCATGGCTGCTGCTTCCGATGCCTGATCTCCCCTTCAACTTTCTGAACCTCCTTCCCAGGCAGCTTCTCTTCACCCACCTCCTAGGAAAAAACCAAACACAAGCCACTGCCTCACAGGTGGTCTCAAACCTTGCTTTTCAGACCCAGGACCAGGATGTCTGAGGCACTAGGGCCAAAACGGGCTCCTGTTCCCATGGTGCTCCCCTTGGTGCTGTGCACGCAGCAAGGTCTCTCCTCCTCCTGCTTTCTGCTGGTTCAGATACATACGGTTCTCAGGGAGCAAACCCCCTTGGAGACGGTGCGCAAGGGACGCTTGCTCGTGGCTGGAGAGCACAGCTAAAGCAAGCGTTAATTCCACTTCCAGGATGAAATTGGCAGGAGAGCAACTGAATTTTCCGTCCAGCTCTAAAGTGCTCTCAAAGTGATCTAATTTATCACTGCGGCAGCAGCAGCAGCCATTCAAATGCTCTCCCAGCTCTCTGGCTTTGCAATCAGGTGATACAATGACTTCATGTTAGCAGATGGGTCCAAGTTCTTTGTCTGTCTCTAGTTCTCGGGTCCTCACCAGATCTTGCAGTTCCACTTGGCCCTTCCAGCCCTCTGCTGTGCTGCTGCACCGCGGGCGGCTCTGATGGGCATAGACTGTGGGCTTCATGGTTCAAACCACCACGCCTGCTTAGAGGAGACTTCTGTCTGCCCAGGGCGTGTGGCTGTGGGCTTGGTCTTCAAGGAGCAAACGGCACTGGTATGTTGTGGTGGGCTGTGCTGCTTTTCCTGTGCCCTGGTGAGAGAAGAGCAGAGAGGAGCAAGGGATCTGCCTCTTTCCTTGAAGCAGTGAAGATTCATATGGAAAGTCCCCATCTCAGTCCCTGAGAGCAGACAAATCTCATACTAGAGAGACAGGTCTGCCCAGGATGTGCCATAGGCTACACTGCGTACGGGAGAGGGCACCTGTGGATGCAACCAGCCAAGGAGGGGGCACGTGAGGTTGGAGAAGGGGATGTAGAAGTGCAGGAGGGCGGCGGGAGACACAAGGACTGGGTGAGGAAGAGGGAGGAGGATTTGAACACTGAAGGTTGGGCTTTTTGGTGAATAGTGCATGGACCAAACATCTCAGACTTTGTTGCTTTGGACTCTGCTCATCGCTCACACGCCCTTCAGTGGGAGCAACTGTTCATTAAGTCTAGCTTGGAGTGGGATTTAGCTTTTATAATTGTAGGTGTGGTTCAGATGGATCAGATGGATGAGTCTGACTACCAAGTGAGATGGCTCAACAAATCCCACTGACTGACACACAGCACCTTTGGATATACCTTCATTTAGACACGCAGCACTAGATTCAGTTGCTGAAACATCAGCAGCTAGCCTCGCCTGAGAGTACCTGAGACATCCCCACCACGGCAGCAGCTAGAGGTCTGAGCTTCACCCTTCTCTCTGCTTCTGCCAGACTCCTGCTATCCAATTTACACGGCGAGCTCAGAAGGAACACACAGCCGATAGACAGAACAGGATAGTCCCTCCCACGCTCACAGGGGACACCAGCAAAATGTACCCACCACGTCCACATAACCTCAGGGCTCTCTGAGCTATGGAGTGGGGATGTGCTGGAAATCCAGTGCATAATTTCCAGCTTTCATCTTGAGTTTGCTCATTTTTAACTATATTTCTGCTTACACTTTTTGTAAAGGCAAATAAATGCCAAAAAAAATTGAGAGGTGGATGAGCATTTGGGAGCAGAAACCACCAATGCGTCAATGTCTGTCTGAGGAAAAAGGCGACTGGGAGAGATAGAGAGAGATGATGAGATGCGTGCAGACCAAGGGACACATGGCTCTGACTGGAGTCACTGCAGTCCAGGGTACCTCATCGACCCTCCCCATCCTCTGAGCAACCTCCAACACACACATACAGTTTCTTACCCAGAAGTAAGCCTGAGTGTGATTGAAAGAAAGCCCAAGTGGCAACTGTCTTTTCCTGAGCATTGAGCTCAGAAAAAGGATGAGACAGAGACTACAGCCCTCTGGAGAAGTCTCGAGAAGAACCAGTCAGTGCTTCTGCCAGAAGTTGCAGCAGAGATGAAGCTCCAGCACAGCCACGCTGCTCACACACAGACCACTGAAAACCAGCGTAAGTTTAACCATTGGATCACACCCTCTATGCAGAGCCCAGGACCGAATGCTGTAAGCCATCACTATCTTCCTAACTAGCAGGTAGGACATGTGGTTACCAGTGCGGGGTTCACACAACCCAATATCGATCATCAGCAGGGCAGATGTGCACATCTGGCCCTGTTGCTGGGGTCCCTTCATTGTATCGCACTTCACCTTGGGAAGGCAGGACTCAACGCCCCTGCATGTCTCTGTTGACTGTCACAGACGTGCAGGGCACAGATGTGGATGCCTCTGCAGTGGACAACTGCGAGTGGCGACATAAACCCACTCTTCCTGCATGTTCCATCACCTTGAGCTGTGTACACAACACCTGCAAGTCATCTATGCAAAGATAAGCCTAACTCAATCATCAGCCAGAGCTTTAGAGTAATTATGAGCTGTTTAAGCCTCAGGTTCAGGCTTCAGTAATAGCTTTTGAGGGAACTAACAGTATATAACAACATGACTAATGATGCACTGTACTTAGCATATGCAAAGGACCTCATTTTGGGTAGCTACCTACAGCACCTTTTGATGATGAGAACCTGTGCGACTGGCTATCTTTTACTAAGAGGACAGTATGTCTCTTATTTGCGTACCAAAAGTTTTAATTCAGCCTACCTCAGAAGAGACCCAAGGGAAGGAGAACATTTTGCTGCCTTAGGAAACAAAGAAGTACCCTTTCACTGCTATGAGACATACGCGGGGTGTGCGGGCAGCTCTGCACTTACCAAAGGCCAGGAATGCTGACAAAACACCTGAGAAAGGCCCCGGCGCTTGGAGAGAAATGTCTTTTGGAGCAGTTTCTGACACACATGTAACTCCCTCAAACAGCATCTTGTGCCCTCTGGACACATGGGCCAAAACTCCCAGTCTAATTTCGCCTCTGACAAGAACTAGATAGAGAGGGAGACACTGCTGTGATAAATCACTGCTTCAGTGAGGTCTCTGTCACTGCCGCACACGATGTCCTCGTAAGCAAACTAAAGGAACAAGAGCCAGCCAAGGGCAACACCATTTTACGAGGTCTTCTGGATGCTTGTAACAAGCTTAACCTGTCAAGGTAAGTTCAGTGGCATCAGCTCTGCTCGTCGATAAGATCCGTGACGCGAACTGCAGCTGCTCCACAAAGATTAACAGAAATGTAGGAAGTATGGTATCTCCTTCAGGAATGCAAGAAATGGCTCTGCTGCAAGACACCAGCAAAATATCCAGAGACAATGACCAGAGGCTTCTAATTATCCTAGTCTATAATAATTAATTGAAATGAGGAAGTATAAATGCAATATGAAAATGAAGGAATGTATTGAGGGGGATTTACCAGGGCATCTTCCCCAGCTGTGGACAGGGACAACAGGGGAAAGTCTCCTCCCAGCTGAACAATGTCTGGGAAAGGAGCAGGGAAGGAGTCCAGCCTCCAGTGGGAAGAGGGGCAGGGCTGGACCAGGCTGGTGTTACTCACTCGTGACTCAGCCAAACTGACAATACAAAAAAACCCAAACCTAAAAACCCCCCACATGGCAAAAGCTGTGAGTCAAAGAAAAAGGGGGAGTTGTGGGGGTTTTGTTTGGAGAACCGAGGAGACAGTCTTCAGGGGATCAAAACCACCATGAAGAAGATGAGAAGCTTGAATCTGTTTAGATATCAGCCCCAGAGCAGGGCTGGAGAAATGGCCATAGAGCTATATATCTATGACGTGAACCACTTAAAACCCAACACAGCAGTTTCCCGTCGCAGAGCCCTGCAGCAGTCAGAGATGGTGCAGGTGTCTTCTGAAGGCCACAAGCACCGTATTGACATTGCACAGCCATGGCATGGGGTGCTTCCACCTGACACAAGGAAACTGGAGGAACACACACATAGCAATGATAAAAGGAGCATGCTACCATCACCAATGCCCCCACATGAGGCCAGATCAAAGTTATGGTGCACGACTCAAATAAGTCACTGTGACACCATAAGAGGATGCTGGAAGGTGGAGGAGACAGCCAGGCAGGACCACTTTCTGTGTTCCCCGTTTCTTGTGCTCTTCTCTGGGGAGTGGGGAGGAGGAGAGGAAGATGAAAGCTTTATTCAACGCGTCTTGAAAATTTGCACAAAGGGAATCCTGTATTTGAACAGCTGTGGTCAAACAAAAGTGTGGGCTGGGCTCAGCAGTAACATGTGGAAATACAGAACTGAGAAATACTGACCTTTGCTGAGTCCAGTGCTCTTCATCTTCTGCTTCCTCAAGCTGTTTTCTGTATTGCAGTAGCTGGGTAAGAGCCATATGGACAGTATCTTCTCTGCACTGGCAGTTTCCAAATCTCTATTTCCTGCTAAATTGCATCATCAGTGCTTTCTTCACCTTACATTTCTTCAATTTTTTCCTCTCATTTTTGCCTCTTGTCGCACCCAATGTTGCTTTTGCCCATCCCCTTCAAGCACCCGTCTAGATTGTGAGCGAAGGCAGCGATTTCCTGCTCAGCCGCAGGAGGTAGGAAGAGCATCCCAAGAGCTGCGGGCTGGGTAGCGGGGAGAGGATGGCAACTACTGTACTCTTAAGCAGACAGAAGGTGGCCAGGCCAGGCCGGCACCAGATGTCTGGGGCATATTGTAGCAGCAATGCATTCCTCGTTCTCATCCCTGCGCTGTTAGTAGCAAGAGCAGGGCATAACAAAACCCCCATGAAAGACCGTAAGAGCAGCTATGCTGGTGCGGAGGAAGACAACATCTGCCAGGGTTCCTGCACCTCTCAGGGAAGAGGAGTAAGCCAGCCCCACACCACCGTCCCAAGACCAGTCTCCACCTCTTACTGCTGCTATGCAGATGGTTTAGTGGGCATGGTGGTGTTGGGTTGATGGTTGGACTCGATGATCGTGGAGGTCTTTTCCAACCTTAATGATTCTATGATTCTAACCCATCTCCCACAGGGTGGGTGCAGCTGCCAGGCCCTCCCCAGCCTGGAGGGGTGACTCCACCCTTGCACTCCTGGACAGGGCTTCAGAAGGGGCTGGGGGAGTCCAGCCTCCACCTCTTACTGCTGCTCTGCTACCCACCAGCCCATCTCTTCCTTTCTGCCCCCACGCTCATTTTACTGGGCACTTCCCCAAGTTTCTCACCTCCCCCCACGCCCCTTTGCGAGGTTCACCCAGTTTCCACCGTCCCCTTCTGCGGTCTCCCGGCTCCTCCCACGCTCTCGTGTGCATTTCTTCCTCTCTCCTATCGCCATCTCTCCTCAGACCCCGTGTCTGTCCGCACTCCCCTTCTGCAGACAGAGAGCTGCCACCCCACATCCCTCCTGAGACCTCCCCTGAGACGCTCACCCCCATGGGACACATACCAGCCTTTCTCTGCGCAGAAGTAGGGGAAAGCTGAGGAAAGGGGGTCCCTTACCTTCTCGCTAGCACCTCTCTCCACCGACCACTCTTCCTTCAGCTCCGTGGCTGAGATGGTCGCTGCCAGAGACCCCTGACAATTGGAAGACGTGAACGTTGGAGCAGAAGCCAGGCTGTGCCTTTCCTCAGGCACAAAGGTGGGACACAGAGACAAGGCACGAGGCTTTTTTTCCAGCAATGATGCATGAGAGAGATGTGGTGAGAGCGGGGCTGGAGCGTGAGAGCTCAGAACTGGAGATTTCACTGAGGTCCTCCACTAGAAATGTATTCATTTCATGGTAATTCCTCGTTTATAATTACGCTGAGACCTGGCAGTGTATTGGGCTTACAGTAGTATTGCTGGTGCTCCAGTTGCTCAGTCATGTGATGCCCAGGCAAGTGCCTTATGGAAATTCATCAAATCACACTAAAGCTTTTATCATTCAAGACTGCAATTTCAATAAGAAAAGAGAATGTGCGGTGGATGTCGAAGGACAACTACGCTATCATCAGAGATGAGCCGTGGAGCGTACAGCCCTTGTGAAGTTTTCCCATGTGGTGCAGATGAGACTGGGTTTATTGGGACCTTTGCTACCCTAAACCTTGTACAATGGCTTCATCCATCCAGACTAAGTAACACAGGTGCAGCCCGCCCCAGCTTTGATGGGGGGAGAGAGAGGTCCCCCTCTTTATTCTGGAAAAATAATGACATAAGACTGCCAAGGTCCTGGAACAAAGACACCATGCCACAATTTACACACTATGAGCTAATGCAGAGGTTGCCTTCCTGACCCCGCTGACCATACGACGACTTCAAACATCCTCCTCACGTGTGTAAGAGGGTGCAACCATGCTTTTCATATACACCATCACACACCATTTTTCAGCAACACCCCAACGTACAAACCCATTCTGTCCCTTTACCAACTTGCAATATTGAGGTCAAATAGGCTCCTAAGCGAGGTGCAGGGTTTGGGGCACCCCCAGGGGAGGCTGGTCAGGCCACCAAAGCCTGCTGGTGCCCTCAGGGCCCTGGCACAGACACATGCTTTTCAAAAAGGATGGTCGCACATAAATGCTGCTCAGAGGAAGGCAACAGCAAACATGCATGTCCCTTCTACATATGGCTAATGTTCTTCTGCATCATTATGTCTTTTTTTGCAATGTATTTTGAAAGCATAGCTCATCAAACACTTTACATGTAGACAATTTTCAAAAGCCCTGTCTGGCATTCACTGTAATGAAAGGCAGGATGTATCTGCTTAAGCCTATTGAAACATTTAATCACAGATTGGCTCGTCTGAGAAACAGTATGCGAACCGGAGAAAATGTTCAGATATCTATGCCTGTGCGTATGACAGGACTGAAACTGAGGCTGGGCATGCACACTTCATTTTGCCCCTAAATTTGTAATTTTAAACCCAGACAATTTTCATCCCTGTTCTGGGGCTGACTACATAATCCAGATCTAGAGAAGCTTCCCAAGTCACTCTTAAATCAGGCATTTATCATGGTTCATCTGAAGCAGTTACTTTAGAGAGACACCCCAGGGAGGGATTCAGTTGGCTGTTTATAGATGCTTAAAATACAGCCACCTGCATTTCATCCAGGCACCCAAAGCTCCCTTTACTGTCAGTGGAGGTAATGGGTGCAGGTCATGTCATCCTAAAGCAGGCATCTAAAATAGCTTAGATGAATCTTAAATGAACTCCATTCCCAAATGTAATTTGAAGACGCAAAAAGATAGCAAATGTATTGCTTGCTTTAGGATATGTTCTCCTGACAGATTCCCCTCCTTGTTAAATGTCTGAATCATATTTTGAGCTTGAAATTGCTTAAAATCTTTCATCCCTGAGTCTTAGTACATCTCTGTCTGTTGTATTAAATATTCCTCCACTCATGTTCTTTGCTGGGTACATAAGTAGTGCACGCAGTCAGGTAACTTCCCAACCTTTCCCTTGCATTGCCCCCTTTCCTTTTCTTGCTAAATCCTACAGAGGCAACAGTGCCTGGAAGCTGTTCTTCTAATATGACGTTTCTTAGCTTTTTATTTGTTTTCTTTGGAAAAGTCAACGTTGGACATGTAAAAGAAGGAGCTCTGGTCTCCAGTACTTGGAAATTTTGCTAGCCATGAGCATTTGAGTTGATTGGCCACCAAAAGAAAAAACACGCCCCAAACCTTACAGCATAGAGGCAGAAGGCCAGAGAACATCTTTCTTCGTGCAAGAAAAGGATTTGATAGTGGATACGAAGCAGGGGAGGCATAAGTGGACTTCTTGCACGAGCACAGGTCTACACCCTAAGCAAGCGTAAAGTCTTCTGTCCCATCTCGCCTCGGCATCTCCCATCGGTCTGTTGACACTTTCAGATTTTATGGTCTCTGCCCTTGGCTTGGTCTGGGTCAGCACGTTAAATTTCAACACCAAGGCATGTGCATTCAGAGACAAATCATGCTGTTTATTTATGACACCTGGAAACAGCTGGACTGTTCCTCTGCAAAGTTCTAAACGGCTTTTTTTTTTTTCCCCTCCAGGAGGATTACCACAGAGCAATGCTTTCTGTAAGTTTTGATCCACACCAAAAAAATCATCTGAATGGAAACCATTGTGCAGCTTTGGAGGAAGCAGAGCTGGAGGTCCCTGCAAGATTAGCGATCTCAAGTTGTCCCACCAGCCTGAGAGAACCTGCCTCCCTCCAAGGTGAGGTACAGCTCCTGCAGCGTTAGCAAATAGCATGGAAATAGCAGCCCAGCCCAGATGCAAACCTAACTTTGTGCCTTTAAAAAGTATGTGCAAAGAGGGATCAGACGTGAGGAATGTGGAAGGGTTTGGAGGAGAGACAGCAAGATGTCAGACCTTCTGAGAAGCAGGTTGCCATGGAGACTGGCTCGTTTAACCCAATAAGGGTCAGGCAACCCTTCATGTTCAAGCTAATTTAATTAAAGAGGTGGGAAGGATGAGCAAAATAAATTGGCACAGACTTCACTTTGGGATGCTGTTCCTCAGGCTGGGCAGGATTCATGATGCCAGACTTTGGTTGGGCATCTCAGGCCGTTGGTAACCAAAGCCAGCCCCTGGGGAGGAAGGACCAGATGCAGAGGCCACCCCAGAGGGGTGGAGGGAGATAGCGTTTGCAGTGCCTCTCACCCCTCTGCCCGGCGGCTGCCAGGGGCACATCTCTCCTAGGATGAGGGAGCTTCCAGCTGCACTAGATGCTCTTCTTGATGGGCGCCTTGCCTGAGCCATTGGTAATGTGGCTTTATCTCCCTTCTGAATTTGAAATGTGGATAAAGCAAAGCTGGCAAGGTAATTATTCCTCACTGTCAAACATTGCTCTTGGTTTGCTGTCTGCAGACAGCTGGAGAGTGATGAATCCCTTTGTGTTTGCAGCAGCCTTGGATTTGCTCCAGGAAAAGGTGCAAACAGGCAGGGAAGTTGTGCACTAACATGCCCCATTGCATAGATTTCACTTTACTGCGTCTAAGCTGGAGAAAGGGGCTCACCCGAAGTGAGAGGCCAGCTAGGGCCCAAGCGTGAAAACAGCTTCAGTCTAGAGAGCTGACGTCAGACTCTCAGAAGCCACCACAGGCACCCAAAAAATGCTGTGCCCTGTGGAAGCCCGGTCCTTAGAGGCATGACTTTGACAGCTTTCTCTGCTGTAGCGGGGTCACTGGGAGCTTTAGGTGTTACCACTGACCACCTCCTTCCCGGCACGCTGCCTGCAGCTCTTCACCTTCCACCTGAAGGCATGCTCCCCACACCAGCTTCGAGCTGCCCTCTGCTCGTTCCCTCCCCTCCTCGCCCTGTACATCTCTGCCCCCCGATACCGGTTTCTGCTCTGGTCCCTACAGTAACACACAAACCCAGAAAGGTTGAGGTTGGCAGGGCGCTTCTGGAGATCACCTAGTCCAACCGCCCTGCTCAAAGCAGGGTCAACTGGAGCAACTAGAGTTGTCTGTGCTCCCAGCATGTCACCAGTGCTGCCACAGGCACAGCCACCCGCGGCGAAAGGTGCTGTGCCGCCGGCTCAGGCGCGGTCAAACTGTTTCCAGTGCCAGAGCGGGAGGATCACCAGAGCATCTCACTGCCCTTTCTGGTCTCCGTCCCCCTGCTGACGGCCAGATGGCAGGAGGGGATGCTGTGCTCTGGGATGAAAATGCGCACACACGCCCTCCAGTCAGCTGAGCCCTCAACACCTTTACACCATCGCTAACTGGAAACAGCTCCATGAGTCGGTGGCTGAGGCCAGCGTGAGCCAGTCGTCCTCCTCCCCCCGTGCAGACGTCAGCTTCAGGCAGAAATGAACCTGCACCCTCGACTCCAAAAGCAGCCCTGGGCCACCCATACAGATAGAGACACGTTTTTAGGCAGAAAAATCCCGTCCAGTACATACCTCTTCCCATTCATCAACCACAGGATCTGGTTTATTGCTTAGTCCAGTCTTTTGGCAGCTCAGGACCGGTTTCTGTGGCAGGAAAGGCTCTTCGTGTTTTTTCTGTTTTTAAAAAAAAAAAAATAATCTCTTTCCCTTTTCTGAATCTTGTCCAAATTCATTCACTGGCCCTCTGCCTCTCTTCTGAATGACTCCATGGGAGTCCTTGAGTCTCAGCATTATTATATTTTATTTATACAGCACAATAAACGTACGTGGCGCTTTTCAACATACATCAAACAGCAAGGTCCATTTTCTGATGAGTGTACAATTTGATTCAGAAAAACACTGTATATAAAATGCAACAAACCCTGGCCCGGCTAAGCTGAGCTGTACCGGTGAGGAGACTGAGGGCTCTTTGCTGTATTTCCTCAACCCCTAAAACTGAAACAAACAGCAGAAATCCCCACCTGCAGATGAGCATTTTATTTTAATGGCCCCTGGTGACAGCACCCCAGGGCGGTTCAGATTTACACCGATGCATCTCTGCTGCTGGTGCCAGGCACATCTTTCAGGTCCCGATGGGTACGTTGGTCCTCGCACGCGGTGGCAGCGACTCAGGGGTCCTGCTCCAAAAGTTTTCACCAGCCTGACCACTCCAGGTACCCTGAGAGCAGCCACCACCAAGAGAAAGCATAAGAGCACAGACAGGGGAAAAAAGGCAACCAGGAGAAAGGAGAGCTGCTTTTCTTGGTGGAAACTTAAAAACCACCACCTCAGAAGGGCTGAGCACTCTGGGACAACTTCAGCAAAGCACAAAGCACCAAGCTGAGAGGGAAATGGTGAAAGAGAGGCCAAAAGCAGTTATCCCAGCACCCGAGTGCTCTCTGCTGTATGCCCAGCAAAGCACAGGACGTTAATTAATTAGTGAATTGGGTAATTTTGGAATCAGTCTAAGAATATCTATTGATGAAGGACAAATAATTAGTTGTTAGCATCTCACAAGTCTTCCAAAGACTGCTTCCTCTGGGCACAGCTACGCTCATCTAAACAAATAACGGTGAGTAAATGCAAGGCTCAGATAAACAAACACGAGCTGCAGTGCCTAGAGGCATTTGTACTTCCCCACAGGTGCACTAGATGAGCTTAATCCAAAGCCTTTCCTCCCTCAAGCTGGTGCAAATCTCTTCCGGGGTTTCAGAAAACTGTAACACTAACCTGACCTCGGCACTGCTCGGGAAGCGCAAGGTGCCAGGGGTCAACTGGAGATTGCTGTGGTTGTTTCCCCTTGGCTACAACAAAAGCAGCAGTGTCGGTGTGGTTTGCACCGCCGGTAAGATGTTAATGCCATGCAGCATCACAGAGGTGACGATGTTACAGCAGCCCTGGGATTGCCTTGCAAGGAATCATGACAATTGTTCATTTCTGTCCTGCGCTGAATATATTCTCAGAGGTTGAAATGATAAGCCTAAATCCATTTAAATTTTCTAAAACACTTTTGGGCTGGGGAATTCCGTACTTTTCAAATCACAGGATTCAAATGATCTCAAATAGCTAGGCAGATGGGGTTTTGTTTGTTTGTTTGTTTTTTACTAAGTGACCCAGTGTAGAAAGTTCAAAGATCCCCCATGACACAGAGGATTCACACTGTTTAGGGAAACGGCCTATTGCCCTGGGCAGCAAAACCACAGGAGCTTTTAATGTTTCAAAAGGACATCATTGATTGATGACTGAGTGTCACCTATAGAGGAGCATATAGAGGCCATCACGTACAGAAAAGTTACTGAGGCTGTGGCACAGACACACAAACATGCTGCAGCGACCTGCAGAGCACAAACGTTCCTAGGACACAATGCAGCCACTGCACCCCGAGGTCACCCGCATGCTTCAGGGCCCCCGGTACCCCGGGCTGGGTCCCATCCTGCACACCTCACCCATGGGCACCAGGGCATTTTACGGGGCTCCTCACGGGGCTGGCTCCCCGCTCGCCCGGAGGCACTCCCTGGAGCCCTTGCCCCACGACACACATCTCCTGTTGGGACACAAGAGCCCAGCTCAGTCACCTGCCTATAAGAGACTCTCCCAGAAACAGACCTCTCCTGGAGAGTTTGAGTGAAGAAATCGGAATATGAGCACGCTTAAGAACCCATCTGGTTGCTAAGGGAGATTCATGCTCAGCTCGGCCAGGAAGACGCAATGCAGGAGGGAAGCCCACAGCCCCTCTTCCCCACAGAAGGGCACTGCTCGCAGGTCAGCCACCCCCAGCCTACCCATGGGGAAAGACGGACCTGACCTCCTGCCCACAGAGGCTGTCCCCACAGGTAGAGGGGGCCGCCGGGACAGTGTCCTCATGGACAGGGGTGCAATTCCACACGCGAAGATCAGAGCAGACCTGGAGCAGGTTTCCAGGGTCAGCCGCAGCCCAGGGATCACCAGACAAGTCCAGCTCCCTCCAAGAAGTCAGAGAAGGAAGATCAGCAAGGTACATGCTCAGACACAGGCACACCTGCAGCAGAGCTCAGGCACAGACCAAGGGCAAGCATCCAAGCCTCACTGCAGCTCCTCAGCAAGGGGCAGGAGCTCCTTCTCGCCGCTTATCTATTTTCCCAGCAAGCTGACCCAAGGTTACACAGCTGTGTCGTGTTAGAGCTTGCCTTGAACCAGGCAGCCAAGCCCCTGGGTGGGGGTGAGGGTGTTGCAGAGGCTTCAGTGCTCTCAGGGCTCCGACGCTGCAGCTAGATCTGCACGTGAAAATAAAATTAGTGCATCACTACCACATGCAATTTCAAACCCACTCTGCAAACCAGCAGCTCCAATCTGACACCAAGGTCCTGCCACTCAGGGATCACAGCCAGGCAGGCAGTTCAGCCTGCCACATGCATCACGCAGCCTGCAGGGCTCCTTCTGGCTTGCTTCCAATCCAAAATGCTTCACACCTGCTGGGCTGTGCAACGTATCAGCACCGCAGTGCCCCTGCCTGCAAGGCATCCCCCGCTTTGGTGACCAGTAGGAAACGGGCACTGATCCTTCAGGGCTGAAATGGTGACTCCAAAGAGGGCTGCAGGGCTGCTCTGCCAGCTCATCCCGAGTGCCAGGATGGCTGCTGCCCACACCGAACAGCTCCACGGGCACCCACGGTCACCCAGCGTTTCCAGGAGGACCCAGCTCTATCACAGTATTTGGGCAGTGGCGTGCTCGGCAGAGGCCACTGAGGAATAGATCCAGTAAAAAGAGCCTGGATGGAGTCACAGGGATCCCTCCCCAGTCTTCACAAGTCTCATGGGGACTTCCCAGTGAACGCATTTCCCTGCCACATCCACAGACAGGAATTAGTGGCTCTCCCTGGTAGTGGTGTGAAATGGGGTGAGAGCTGATGGCAGCAAGTATCTGACCCTCAAGCCCTCTGTGCATCTGGATTCCTGGACCTATGCCATCATCCAGAAGGAAAACTGCTTGGACTGCTGGGGCTGAGACCAGAGCGGAGGTCCCTGTGTCACCACGGTGGCCATGAATCGGTGCCATCTGCTGCTACCTGAACGTGGGACTGTGGTGCTCTCAGCGCTCCAGCAGACTGAGAGTTTGAACACATACTGCCAAATTAGTTACAGAAATGTAATCACATCTATACACCAGAGAGACTGCTAATGGCTGACAAGTACGAGGAAGGCGAGGACAGGAGGTGTGCAGGAATGCAGATGGACTGGGACAGATCTTTAAAGCAGTTCAGCGTTAATTGTTGGGTGAACTCCCCAGCTAATCCTTTTGCTACTGCTGTAGAGGGGGGCGGTTAGAGAAGTTCATCTCCAACGATTGCCACTTCACATCCTGCCTCCTCACTTGAGGAGGAGAAAGTATTTCATTATCTCTGTTATCAAGAAACATCTTCCTGCTGCTTTTAAAATGCAGAACAGGAATACCTGTTACAATGCCTGGCTTTCCTCCGCTGAGACTGCCAAGTTAACTGCTTCCATGTGGGAGTGAGTCTGTGCCAGTGCTCGTATTCCTGTTACTCCTGGTAGAAATAAATAAATAAATCATCTCCCTTAATTCCTCCAGACAGACGACTGCTTCACAGAACTCTCAAGCTGTCACTCTCAGCAGAGGCTTCCAAAAGGGACAATGTCAAGCGGCTACGTGCAGCCCCTCATATATTTTTGAGGCCAAACAGCACTGTTTAGCCAGCCAGCCTGGGCTCCCAGGCCGGAGACAGGGATGCTCCCCATGGAAATCCTTTGGCCTTTCTACAGCTCTGGGCTTAAATAATGAAATATTAGTGACATGTCATGCTAGAAGGAAGTCTGTGCAGGAAGAAGGTTCACAGTGAGAACTGGAGCCTACACGGACCGTGCATTGGCCTCTTTCCCATGCAACCATCGTGTGTATCTCCACCCTCCGTGCCGCTGCACCACGGCAGCAGGAGCTTGTCAAGGGGTACGTGTGTGTGTCGGTGCACTACACAACATGCACTCAAGAAGCACTTGATCTCAGCAAAAGAAAGAGTCATAAATAGCCAAACCGTATGTCTTGGTTCTCCTTGCAGGATCCTCTGTTAGTAGACTTTGCGCCTTGGCATCTGTTTGCAATGCTCTCAGGGAACCTGGTGAAAAGCAGGGAGGGGAGCAGATGAGTAGTGCCTGTTGACCCACGGCTCCAGGCTATTAGGAAACGAGACAGTGTTTAACACATCGGAGAAAAAAGTGTGGGGGACGCTCCATGCAGCAGCATCACTCCCAGGCGCACACACACACACGCACTCAGAAGTTTCACAGGGCAGGGATTCAGCGTTCACTTTACAACTGACCTGGACTGCCAACGCAACGCAGCTGAGGCCCTGGGCACCGCTCAAGGGCACAGGAACCAGCGCGCTCGGGGCGATGCTCGCCCACGTCACTCCCGTGTCCGCTCCAGCATGTGATCTGAATGGGGTTAGACATCAGGTCCGGTGGGTTTTCCGCAGTTGGCCAAGTCCTTTAGAAAGCTGCTTCCGAAAAGAGAAAGGAAACAGGATCCAAAAAGTGACTCATGAGGAGGAATCAGTAACTCATTAGCTCTGGGGCTTAAGGGGAGAGTTTACAGGTCCCGTGGACCAGGGCAACATGCAGCTCATACTAATCCAGCCTCTTTTAAGCGGCAAGGGAAGCCACCAAAAAGAGAGAAAAAACCCTTTCTGGATGGATTGATTCCCGCCCAAGGGTGGGAGCTGCACTGCTGAGAAAGCAGAAGGAGATGGTGTGCCCCGCTTCAGAGGTTTGGTGGCAGTTGTGATTGAGAGGAGGAATCAATCCTCATCTTTTACAGTATCTCAAGCTCAGATGTACCGTGGCAGAACATGCTCCACCAGCCTGGAGCAAGAATTTTGAAATAAACCCTTTTTTTTTCATTTTGGACACAGTTTATGGCTGATGCTGTTGCAGTACCACAAATCCATGTTCTCCAGAATTTCTGATGGACTCTGAAGCACAAGATTCAAGTCAACGAGGCAGGTTGTTGTGGTTATTGCTCTGCTACCGAGGTTTCGGCAGAACATACTGTGTTCGGGGCCAGGCATAAGTATCACCTGAAGCCAGTTGGGCTTTTGTTAGAAGTGCTGGGATAGCACAGGCGATACACTGCACACCTTCTGAGATCACTGCAGGCCAGGCAGGGTACTCCAGAGCATCTCAGCACCAAAAGCTTTAGTGTGAGCAGCTGAGCCCCAAACATCAACGTTACTATGAACAAATCGCACCCCAAGGTCTGTTCACAACATTGCCAAGGGTGGGCATCAGCTGCAGACTCCAGAGCCTTCCACTTAGTGGACTGCACAACAGAGTCAAGGCCCGAGACAGTGCAGAGGAGGGAGCATTGTCTGTAATGTAGCTGCAAAAGAAGACACGTCTGTCTAGTGTCTGGCACTGAGCAATGCTACCTCCTTCCAGCAGCTTGTCCAGACGGTCTCCGGGAAGTCCTGTCCCTACTGACCTTGGGGATGTCTTGGATACCTTTGATAATTTCAAATGGCTCTAAACGCCTTAGCTGATGAAACTCAGTCAGGCCCCGAATCCTCACCAGTGGACAAAAATCAGGTCAGGCCAAAACAGACATTGCGTTTGTTGGGCTGACTCACTCCAGACTCCAGCAGCTTCATTGACTATGTCTCCATTGATGGCAGTAGGGTGTTCGGACACCCAGCACACACATAGACAACCTCAGCTGGGTGAGTGATTACAGGTTTCCTCATCTGCAAACTGAACGTCTCTGCAGAGCTCCCAATTCTGAAGGAAATTGAAGGCATCTCCATTTATGTTGTCTACTCTTAGCAAGACGAATCCCTCCTCCAATGCAAAATGCAAGAACCTTCACCTCTCTGCACCTATCTGCTTATTTTTCAGAAGCAGTCAGAGGAATAAAATGGGAATGAGTCATGAAAAAACTTCTTCCTATAACAATAACACCTGAGCAGGGAGATGCACGTTATTCAGCTTAGTTACTGGCAGGGCAATGTCGAAAAAAAAGCAGCCAACTACACAAGCCAGTGTCAAAGGTATTTATGACCTTCACCCAGCAAAGGTCCATGGATGAACCTCTGCAGCATCCTCTGCTGGCTCAGCAGGAGGATGCTCCATGCTGTGAAGCTCTCCTGACTGCACCCTTCTGCCCCAAAGCTGGTTATCATTTCTTTCTACAGAGATATCCCCTATGGTTGCTGAAAACAGCTCTCAGCTATTCGGGATTTGCTTACTGATATCTTTATCAGGCTTTCAATGCATTCAGGCCTTCCAAGGGTCTAAGGGTCTCACCTGTATTCCCGATCCTCAGTTACATCCATGCAGAAATTGTGTGTATTGTTTGGGGTGTAACAAATAATAGCT
Source organism: Calonectris borealis (assembly GCF_964195595.1). Lineage (NCBI taxonomy): Eukaryota > Metazoa > Chordata > Aves > Procellariiformes > Procellariidae > Calonectris > Calonectris borealis. The sequence continues at coordinate 4,794,845 of NC_134340.1, read as the reverse complement.
GCCTGTAGGTATTCACCTTGCGCTAAATGAGTGTCCAGACATGAAATCGCACCAGATTACATAAAATAGTAAAACCACATAGAAAGAGCGTAAGGAAGATACATCTTCATGTTAAATCCAGTCTAATTCTGTATTTGGTGATCTGCTTTAGTTTTGCAAGTTGCACTGACTCCATGTCTGCTAGCCAGATCTAGGCAGATATCTGAGACAGTTCTGTGTCGTGCCACTGTGGGACTGCTTTTTCCAGTGCCCTCTTTTATCTGCATGTTAGTATATCAAAGATTTTTCATCCTTTTATACAAAGCTGTTTGCTTTGCTGGCTGAATTCAGCAGGAGGAGGGATGGAGGAGTTTGAACTACTGAGCTTTTACTCGACCCCAGCATCACTGAGCCCAGAGAGGGACTTCTCTCAGGCTGGAATAGGCAACGTTTCTCTGGGGTTTCAGTTCACTCAGTCTTGCTGTTGCTGAAGTTGGACCTCAGCCTTCAGTCCCAACTAGGAGAAGGAGTAGGGTTCTACTGCTGAGTAGATTTAGCAGCAGTTTTACTGGGTTTTTTATCTATCCAGTGGTTTCTTTACTGCATACAAAATGGCAAAGCTTTCCCTTGTAATGTTTTTATAGCCAGCCCAAAGCTCCCTGATGTGTTTGTAATGAGCCCCATGTATGTATAATTTAGGATATGTTTAATCTCTCTGCCTCTGTAATAAAAAATTTACTGTTTTGGTTGGTTTGGGGCTTTTTCTAAAATATCATCATTTTTGTTTTTTCCAGGCTGACCCAAGAATTCCATGTGGTTGAGTCAGACTGCTCCAGTAGGGATAGGGAGTAATTGATGTACCAGAGATGATGACCTGTGTTGGGCTGAGACTGCATCTCTCTGTTAATCCTTTTTTTTTTTTTCCTTGAAGTCCTATCTGCGTGTGGTTTGTTTGCATCCAGCCTGAGATGGATGGTGCACGGATTTAATGAGGTCGTGTTTTCCCACCAGTTCCATTTGTAGCCATTTAATGTTCAGCTCTGAGTAGTAGATTGAGTTAAAGGCTATTTAAAAGTCTATGATGCAGACAAGCATTCTGGCCAATTTTTATTCTTTTACATATTTGTTAATAAGCATCTCCAGGGTAAAGGTGAAGCCCATGGTTCACTTATTGGAGAAGAAGCCAATTTGGTACTCCTGGACTATGCTGTCACTGCTGAGATACTCTGAGATCCTGCTCCTGACATGCAGAGCAAGATCATATCCTGCACAAGGGTAAAAATATCATCATGGCAGTGTTAATGCTGTGAAAACTCAGGCAAATCTGCTGTTCTGTTGAAGCAGAAACATTTTACAGAGACATTGAGAATAGGATGAGCATCAGTGAAGAAGGGTGATTCTTCCCTACACTGGTCATTGCACACAGGGAAAGCCTGGGCTCAGGTTCCATCTTGCCAGATCTGAGATGAAAATTTCTGCTTGGTCTCTTGCACAGGATGCAATTCCCTGACTAAATGGAGATGTCAGGAGCTATTACATACCTGTCCTGGTAATTGCACAAAGAGAGATCTTCTAGCCAGGAGGCAGCTCCATTCAGATGAGTTTGGAGATGTCTGCATCTCCAGCATGTCAACCTGCATCAGCTGTTTTGTAACCTTAAGGGCTTTCTGTGGCTACCCTTGGAAAACACCTAGGACAATTAATTCCACATAGGCATGGAGGCATAGACTATACGTGTGCTGTGTTCTTCCCACAAGCACTGGCAGTGATGGACAACACACTCCTGAAAATCTGCATGCTTCCCCAGGAGGTTAGTACCTTTGCTGTTGAAACCGTGGCTGTGGCAGACACCATGAACCCTCTGACGTTTGCACCATGGGCCCTCGTCGCTCTGTCACTCACGTATGCAGGCACAGTCCAGCCTCATCTGCTGTTTCACCATGGCAAAAGCACACCAGAAGTCAACAACCCCCAACCCATGCACAGCTCTCCACCTCAACGCTAACAGCAGGCTTAGGTCTGCAGGCAATGCACACAGCTCCACACCGTAATGCCTAGTTGTATAACACTCGTGCCACACACACTCTTCATTCTCCACATGGCTCATGAAAAATTGCACCCACAAATACCCCACACACACCTGAAGCACACAGTGCGTGTGCAGAAAGTCAAGCGCGGCAGCAAGTGGTACAGAGACACACTGCTCCGCTCTGCAAATCCTGACACCTGCGGTGCAAGGCTGAAGGACAGCAAACCACACTGGCGTCCAAGCCACAGGGCAGAGGCACTCTGTGTGCCCAGGACATGGCACGTACACGCAGTACGCGCCTCCACACATGCACGCTTCCTACAGGGGAGCCAGGACTGTGAAACCAGCTACCGCTGTTCCCAGGAGTCTTTTGTTTAAAGGCACTATAGAGAAAGAGCTCTCTGCCGCATCTCTTTGGACTAACTGCCTTTGAAGCAATTTTATTTTAGGTTCCCCCTCAGCTACTGTCAGGTTATTCGTTTTCTCTGTCAAAACCTTTTATTCACTGGGAATCTCAGCAGGGTTCTTCACTTGTTAATATTGCTGATTAAATTCCATAGTCTCTAACGTAAATATTCAAAGAGACTTTCCCTCTTCCCATCATTTAAATAGCACAGACAGTGCATTTACGTATGTCTTGTACAGGAATGAATTGGATGGGACTGAACCAGAGCCGCTTGCGCAGGGCACACGGAGCTGAGGACAGACACGACGTCCGACATGCGTTCCCAGGCAGGCAGGCAAGACCCCCAGGCAGCCCCGCCTGGCCGTGCTGGGCTTCCCACCCCCACAGGCACTGGCGACCTGCCTGCCTAGCTGCCCCCTGCCACTGCTACCTGTCAGAAAGGACGCAGGGAACCTCGCGTCTGTCTCCAGGACGTCCTGGCTGAAGTCCAGTCCTCACAAACCTGTGCAGGGAGGAAGCAAAGCAGGAAGGTGAGAAAACCCTCTTGTACACGTTGCATTTCATTACAGATAGCAAACCTCTGTGCTTCAAACCTCGGCTGCAGGGCAGGCGAGGGCACCATGAATCAGGGCTTGGCACTTCTCCAGCCATTAGCATCCATTTCCTTTGCTGGCTCCAGACTCAGTCTTAGTAGGAGAGACCTGGGAAAGGATTGCACCCTCTGGCCTAACGAGCTGTTCTATGGCTGAGCTGGTGATTTCAGACTGGAGTCTCCTTCTCACCATCACCATCTGCTTATATTTCTCCATTTACTGTTTCATTCGTCTCCCTCCTGTAGTGCAAGGCTCTGCCCTGAAGACCTCATGCCAGTGGTGGGAGAAGCCAGAGCTCCCTCAGACAGGAGCCAGACTGCAAGGGGGGGAGTCCTGTCCCAGCACTCACATTGCAGGATTCATTTCTTTGCAGGCAACAGCAATAATTCCTCTTCTGCTTATAGGAGAAAGCTCACACTCCTTGAAGGGCTTTACCTCTTGTGTTAATAGGAGTTGCTTAAGGAGAGCACTCCTAAAGAGGGGCATAAATCTTTGATGAGGGTTCATGAACGCACCGAGCAGCGCCCAGCCAGCTGAGAGTTAAATGGGCAGTGAGGCTGCAGGAAGATTATTTCCTCAGCCCCATCCGACTTCATTGTTCAAAGTGCTGGGACAACAGAGCCCAGAAAGCAGGAGGGGCGCTGAAGTGAGCCAGAGCCTGTGCCTCTTCCTGTTCCCTTACAGCATCTCACGATTATCATTAGTTTATTATCACCTGATCCAGCGCCTTTCTCTCCTCTCCTTCACCATCAAGTCTTTCTGCCTGTTTCTGGACAGAAGGAATGGCATTCCTCCTGGCATACGAAAGACTATAAAACCTGGTAAGTATCGATCTCAGCTTCAACATCATCAGCCAAACACTGACATTGCTTAAACAAAGGGGAGCGCAGGCACAGTGTGTCACTCCTGCTGATGAGGACAGCACAGGGAGGTATGGCGAGACGGAGAAAAGCTGTTATTGATTCAGCTCCACGTTGCAAAGCCCTTCCCCTTCCTGCATTAAGGGCTAATTTTAGGCTGGGATGATTTGATAATGTGGTAATGTTCGTCACACAAACCCATTTCATTTCCCGTCCAAGGTGGACGGACGTGGGGAGCAAGTCTCCAGCGGAGCAGAGCAGCACTGGTGTTGGGTCAGCACACCTGGACGCCGGCACAGCTTCATCTTGTGCCCTGCTGCTTCTCCCATCCTGTCGCCAGATGCTCTGGCTTCCCTCCTGCCGGGAAAAAGCAGGAGGTCTGGACGTAGGGGACGACACCTCCAGAAGCAGCGGCCCCCCCCAGCACCATTGCCTGGCCCCAGGGGCTGAGCAGCCTGGCAGAGGCTGCCCAGACTACGGAGTGAGCTGAAGCGCACTGGGATGCTCCGCAGGTTCGTGGCCTTCAGTTTTCTTCACGCAGCAGCTAGGGCACAAGGTCAGTTATGAAACTCAGGCTTGTCCTGAAACCAAGCTGGGACTTGAATCCAGAGCAAGTTCTGTCACCACAGAGCCGATTCCAGTGAATCTGTGTCTAGAACAGCACATGCAGGAGTCCGGAGCCAAGACAAGACTCTGCCTTGACCTGTTCCCTGGACAGCTGTGGAAAAGCAGGGCAGTACCTGAGACGTTGCTCCATCAGCGGATAGAGCAACGGACCAAGCTCGTCCCAGGGAGCATGCCCTTCCTTGCCCTGAAAGAGATTTTGCCAGTAAGAAACACCGCTCAGAGCTGTGCTGAAAGTCCGCGGTGTAGGTGGCACAGACCAGGCTAGCCACGATGTCCCAGCCCATAGTAGGAGCCTTGGATATCCGTTTATCCATACCAGGAGATGTTTGGTCCCTCCTTCCTGCTGCCACACCACAAATGCTGCAGAGCAAACGGCTGCGAGATATGCTGGACCAAGAGGAGCTGCACAGAGCGGGAGATTATCCTCAGCCTTTCCCTGGACGTGCAGAAAAGATGCGATGCTTTATCACTGCAGGACAAATCGCAGTCCTTTTCCGCAGGCTCCTGAGAACAGCAGGGGAGGGCAATGCTCCCATCCCACCCCAGCATCCACCTTGGAGCCAGCGGAGCTGCAGTCGCCCTCGACTGTATGGCTTTGCCTGATGCTGTGGCTCTGATGCCAACTGAGTCACATTCTCATCAGACCCTGACTTCAGTGACGGTGCAGAGCCTTGATGCTGTCTGGCCTGAGCAGGGCGAAGCTGCTGGCACAAGCCCAGCCACTGGCCCTGCACACATCCAGCAGAAATGCTGCAGATATTGCCTGCAGCCAGGCAGGGGAATTAGAGATGATGGAGGAGCAGGGACTGGGCGGGAGCCAGGGGGAAAGGATGCGGTGAGCTCACAGCTACCTGCAGCATCCCTCTTCTCGAAGGGAAGCACCAGAAGCGTGGGGGAAGCGTGTCCCCCTCTCATCCTGCCGTGCTCACCCAAGCCCCACTTCCGTCCCCACCACTGTCCTGGTCACATCCAGCCCACCACCCCTTGAAGGGCGCTCATAAGCCCATGCTTCTCCTTGCCCCATAGGATGTGCCATGGTAGGGGTGGGGGAAACGACTCACAGAATAGACAATTCTCTCGGAAGTCTGCGTGAGCTCATCTGATGCTTCGCGCACCCCAAGGTCCGGAGCAGAGCTGCACAGTCACCTCCTGGGCTGGGCTGTGGCTGTTGAGCCTGCACGACGTGGGCAGCAGAGCGCGGCAGAAGGTGAGCCGGGAGCCAGGGGTGAAGACGAGGCAGGTGAGGGCAGCAGCCACACTAGCAAGGGGCATGCTCCCCTGGCAGCCCAAGCAAGAAGGGCGAACTGAGCAGGTTAGGGCCAGGGCTGGCTGGGTATGGGGCTACGCACAGGCAAACCTGCCGTGCAGCCCAGTCAGGGACCAAGGGCAAGGGCTTACGCTTAAATGTGGGTCCAACGGGCGCAGAGGCGGAAAGCTACCTACTGCAAGTTTCTTGCAGCTTTTTCTCACAACTGAGCTGTTTTCCCCGCAGTCAGACCCAGCACAGTACGGACAGCCCAACCCCAGTTGCATGCCATCCAGACCCCGACCATGGGGGATGCCCAGGCCTGCAGGTAAAAGTGGGGGAAAGGGGCAGCAGTGGCAAACTGAGGATCCACTGCTGTGCATGCAAGGGTTGCCCGGCTCCAGGACTGGTCTCAGGGCTGTGGCAGCCTGCGCCAAAGCGATTCAGTCGCTTGGATTGCTGTCCAGTCCAACGAGGCTGCACAGTCCCTGCACCACCGCGCTTCTCTCTGGCAATTCTCACAGCTTCCGCCTGCTTATTTACTCCAGTGCTAACGATAATGGCTTTGCAAGCATCACCCCATCTTTGCAGAGCTTTTAAAAATTTGGCATGGGAATATGGGACAAGGAAGAAACATGCAGGACAACTGGAGAGAGAGAGGTTACACCGGCAGAGCTCCTTAGCGATCTGGCTGCTATCGTGTCGACTCTGGGTTGGTGTAGAGCCTGTGTTCAGAAACCAGAGCAGTGTGAAGAGCAGCACTTTTTCCCCAGGGCTCTGTCCAGCCCAATCTTCAGCAAACCCAGAGTCACGTTTCAAAAGCTCTGCCGTTTTGGGGCTGACGAGAGATTTGTTCATCATTGTTTGGACAGCCTTGTTCTCAGCACTGGCTGCCCCAAGACCAACAGCTTTTACCTTTCAGCAGTAACCTCCTTGACTCTTGGCGTCTGGAGGCATCGTTCCCAGCCAGGGGAAGGTGGAGAGGCAAGAAGTCTCTGTGCACTCCAGGCAAGCTGGGAAACCGCGATCCGAGCAAACCTGGTTAACCTGCAGCTACTGCAGGCAGCAGTGAGCCGTTTGCATGAGGAAGATTTCCAGGACTCCCTCCCATCGCCTTTGGTGCACAGACCCCTGTTCAGGGACCAGCTGACACCATCCTGCTCTGCTCTCGCTTTCCTCAGCTGCAACGAGCTTTGTCCCCACACAGTTTTCTGCATGGCTCCAGCTCATTGCACATGGGTTTGCAGCCCACAGACAGACCTCAGCCAGGCCTGGCGTTATTTTCAAGCTGAACCAGATTACGCTAACTATTTGTCTTTCAGGAAAGAGTACCAAATGCTTCAAGTACATTCACTATTTAATCTTCTGTCACTAATGAGCCAGAGCCACTAACTTTTACTGTGCTCTGTAATTCCTTCTCCTACAAGGAGTTCCATGGAACAGCTAAGTTTGCAATTCGATATGAGAACACTTAATTATCATTACTGATAGAGCATCATATGCTCCTAATTTGTGGAAATAACTTCAGAAACAAGCATCTTCTTCAGGGATAAAACAAATCTGCTATTCCAGCTCTTTAAGCATGGCAAAGAGGAGCATGCTAGAATATCTTAAAGTACATCGTTTGAGTCACACTTCCTTTAATAACTTTCCCATTTTCAAATGGGGTCAATAATTTTGGTTGCCCACCTCCAGCGAAGTGGGGTATAAGTTTGCAACTGTTGTTCACAAGGGCTCGACTTGCAGCAGGCGGTGGCAACAGAGACAAACTCTCTGGAAACCCACCCCGGTCTGCTGAAATTTGTGCCCCTTGTCAGAGGCCATTTGGAAATGCAGATCTGTATGTCCAGACAAGCCAGGATAACATGCGCTCTTCTCTCAAACACTCAGGCTCATTCCTTTTTTTAATCTAATAGGGGAGAAAGGGGCTCACAGCAACAGTGGAAGAAGCAGGCTAGTAGTGAACTGAGCACGACAGGGGCTCCTGCAGAGGCAAAATTCTGCTTTTGAAGCAGTGGTGGCTCACGGGGATTAGCAACTGACTTGGAGAATTTAAAACCAGCCATCTCTGGTCTGCCTATCACCATTTGCAAGAGCAGACAGCAAGGGAAGACTGTAAGAACAGGGTAAGCATCCCTGGCATGCTTTCTCATCCCCCAGTGACCTGTGGCTCAGGGATTTCCCAAGCCTGAGTTGGTATCTTCAGGTTTAATGGCCCTTGATGCATTTTTCATCCATTAATTTGTCCAGCTGCTTTTTGAATCCATGCAGACTGGTAGCATCCACAGTGTCCTCAACTAACCCCCATGCTAAGTCAAGTATTTCCTTCTGGTTGTTTACAAAACCAGGAAAACTTTGGAAACCAAAGCTCCCATCTCTCCTTAGACACCCTGGAGCAGAGCCACAGTGCGGTTCTGGATTCCAGTTTGACAGCAAAAGGGATGCACAAGTGATGGGAGCCAGCCCCTGGCTAAGCAGAGGCAACGCAAGGAAATGCTGCTGCTTTAACAGCCAGAGAAATGCAAAGTGATTGCAGAAATACCCACCATTGCCCCTACCCTCAGCTTCGGTCCCCTGCTGCTACAGAGCTCCCCCAGAGGCGAGATTGCCCGGGTCTCCAGCAATGCCGCTCACGCTGCATATCCCGCAGCTCTCGCACAGCTCATCCACTCGCCTCCCTTCTCCGACCCACACAGACTTCCCTCTATCCCACTCAGGTCTCATTACTAGACTCACATGCATCCCTGGAGCTCTTGGATTCGCTGCTGGCAGTGGTGCAGACTCCTCTTCTGGCCACGCTGGGGCTGATGTTCCCTCCAGTGATTTCGTCCCATAGCAAGGCACGGCCAAGTCCGGTATGGCTCCGAGTCACTCCTCCTCCCATAACAGGCTTGGCAGAGTCTGCAGGAGAGGGTGTTAACATAGCAGAGGACAGCAGGGGCAAGAAGGATTCATCCCCTTTCCTGGTATTTCCTATTGCACACTGTATCTTCCAGCTTTACAACCTCCCTGGCTCTCTATTTATATCAAAGGAGGGAGCAGCAAACAGACCTATGGGGGAGAACTAGGCTGCTATAAATAGTCCCATCAGTAATTAGCTGCAGAACTATTTGTTAAATAGGAAAGATGTAAACAAGAACTGGAAACACTAGGGCTGAGGTACCCACGCCATAGTCCATGCCCCACAAGGCCATGGGCTCTGAGCAATGTTTGAGCACTGCCAAGGAGCAAGAACAAGCCTTATGTCCCCGATGGATCCCAAGGGGAGCACACAGCAAAAGCCAAGCAAGGAGGAACACCGTGCACAGAGCTCGAGCATGTACCTCTGGCTAGATGTCAGCTTAGGTCCACTTTCACCACCACCTCCATCCATTTCCATGGGCTGGAGAGCCATTTTTCTTGTCAGTTTTTGGCCCAATGCATCATTTCCAGCTAAAAAGCCCGCTGCCCTGCTGTAGCCCAGGAGCCTCTGACTCTGGGCCCATGCCTACAGCAGGCTGGTGGTTGTAATTTGTGCCTGCAGAGGACAAAGTCCTCCCCTGACTGATAAGCAGCAGGCAGTGATCCCTACAAGCGGCTGTGCTGTCTCGAGCAAGGGGGGGATCTGAGCATGCTGTGTCCTATGCCCAGCGTTGCCAGGACACCTCCCTGCGGCAGCGCTGTCGGGATGGGACACGCAGGTAGTACCAGCTGGGACCAACAGTTTGCTCCTTGCCTGGGGCTGCCACCCCATCCTTGTTCCTACAGTCACTTTGCTCCCACACCTTGCTAGGCTGCCCCACAGCCAAACCCTTACCTGCTCCCAGCCACAGCGTGTGGGACTGTCCACACGTGCTTCACCCACTCAGCCCCAGGCTGCTGACATCTCTGTTTAGGTATCTACAAGAAGGTGTCTACAACTGAGCAGGTGTCTCCAGTGAGGACAGTACAGACCCAAAATCACAGGCAGTGACTTGCTTTCCAGCCCCAGTAAGTCCCAGGGGAGCTCAGGTCTCGTGCAGACACGTTTGCTGTCCACACTTACGCGTTGCTGTCCACACAAAAGTGCTGAATCCATCCCCAGCTTTTGCAAGGGCTGGGGACAAGCAGGCTCCAAGGTGCCTTCATCTCATCCTAGGTGGTGCCTGGAAGAGAAGGACCTGTCACACCTTCGCACAGCGTGGGGAGGCAGGAGCAACTGGAGGAGTTTTAAGATTGCCCTGAAGCTGGGGGCAGAAGCAGCACCATGAGCAGTCACCCACCGCCCAGCCTGTGTCTGCGAGCCCCAGCCAGGCAGCACACAGGAGCCTGGCTGTGCCGGGGTGCTGCGCTCCTCTGCGGGGCTGCAGCAGAGGTAGACGTTTGCCTACCAGACTGGAGCAGAGCTGGGCTCCTGTGTGACTCAGGTTCCGCTCTGAAGGGACGTGGCCCCAGTCCCACGTGGGCCATACGGTCCCAACCCAAAAACCTCCTGGTGCCATGAGCAGTGTCCCTTTTGTGCTCCCCAGCCAGCATAGCCCTCCCACTTGTCCTTCCAACACGGGCACCAGCTCTGAGGCCATCAGGGCACAGATGACAGGGGAGAGACACGTTTGTGTCTTGCTCTTTACAGCCATTTCACTAGCGCAGTTATGGTCCTCAGGAAATGCATGCAGCACTGCTCAGGCAAGCAGGCAAGACTTGCTCCCTGGAGATGCATCAGGCAGGCATGAGGCCCCAGCACGGAGGCTCCCCCAGCCCCGAGTCTCTGCCAGCCCACCCACCACCTGGCACCGCGCCCCGGGTTCCGTCCGCCTGTTCCAGCCCCCCTGCCTGTGTGCTCCCAGTCCTGGCCCTGCACTTGCACCGAGCCACAGATTGCTCTGCCCCTTCCCTGCTGCTCCCCAGGAGCGCGGCAAGCGTCAGTCTGGCCTGGCGGGGCCAGCGGAGCGGTTCACGCCGGCGGGCTTGGCCTCTGCAAAGCGGGGCTCTGCAAAGCGGGGCTCTGCAAAGCAGACCCACAGGTCTTCTCCGTGAGAACCAGGAGGAAATCACCCCCATTGCCCCGCAGGAACATCGCTTGAGTCAAGAATCATCAAGGGAGGATGACGCCTGCATTCAGGCAAGACCGGCCACCACAGCTCCTGTTAAGGCTTTAATTTCCCAGAGTTGCTCCATCCAGACACTACTTAGCAGAGCAAGCGAGGGAACATCAGCCCAGCTAAGCAGTTTGTGTGCCGGCTGGCCGAGCACGGGGAGAGCTAACCTGGGCCAAACATCTGCAGGACATCATGCCGGGCTGCTCCCCACCCCACGGGGACCACAGAGACAGAAGCTGCCGCTGGAAGAGCGCAGGCCCCTCACCGGCACTGGTTGATAGCACAGAGACTTTGGTGGAGCAGGACCTCGCAGGGACGTGCAACCAGATGCAGGCTGATTGCCCGGTGGGGTAAAGGAGCAGCACAATTAAGGACACTGAGGGAAAGCCATGCTGTACTGCTCCCCCAGTGAACTGTCAGCAAACTTGTGTAGAGACTAAGAAAATGCCCTGTGCTAAGCAGTCTGAGGACAACTTTGGCAAAGGGCTCGGCCCTAGCATCTGGATGAAGAGCCAAAAATATCCCACATGTGATACCCAGATTTTCAAAAATGTGTCTCCTTTGTCTGCAGGAGTCTGCAGCCCAGAAGGCTTGGAAGAGCCGCTGTGCCTTGCACTGGAGCCCTCAACGTGCTTCCTAATGGCTGGCGCAGCTTGTGCTCCCATTCCTGGATGGATATCGCTTGGTTCAGCGGTGCTGGACGGTGACACTTCCCTGCAGGTGGGATAACACACCAGAGCATCAGTCTGACTGAGAGACCATCAGGTCACCAAGAGCTGCTTGCTTTGCTGCTGGTTGGAGGTGGTCAGGAAACATTTCCGAGGACCACAGGAGACCCACGTGTGAGCACTATGAGGCAGAGATTGACTTGCCTGCATTTGGTAAGCTTGGCCAGCAGCCTCTGCAATCTGATTTTGCCATTTGTTTTCTGCTGTCCTGTTGCTCTCTCTATAAGCATGATATCCAAGAAAAGCCAATCCACATAGGCCCTGGGGTAATTTGGCTTCGCTTTAAGGCGCTTTTCAACTGAGAAGGGTTTGCTGGAAGTACTGACCCACCAACAGTGCCAGAGAAGAAGATGTTTAACTCATAAGTCACTTAGTTTAACGCCACACTGTGGCCAGGAGTTCCCCAGATCTCCAGTTGTGACAGGAATAATTTCATTCTCTTCATTCCAAATTTGCTCGTTTTAATGCCTGTTCTTAAGGCACATTGCTTCCCCATCATGTCAGGAGCTCACATCTTCACTGTGTCTTAACTCCTTTCATATTCTCCCTGTCTCAGGCCAGTCATTCCAGTTTCCCAGACTCTCTTCCCAGCACAGCTCTGGGGACTCCCATGCACGGGAAGAGGCATTTTTGTCACCACCCTTTACAGTGCTCCCATTTTCAATTCTGCCCCCTCACTCTGAATTATCCCCACATGCAGCTCCCTAAAGAGCTCCACTCTGTTTGTCTGAAAGGTTTTCAGGCTCTGAGAGGGGCTCATCCATCAGCCGGGGATTTGGCAGCTTTCCTGGGACTGTCAGTTCCCAAGAACAAACAGCTGCAAAGGCACCATCCTCTTCCCGGAGCCGGGAGGAGCACACATGGCTTCAGCCCATTGCAGAGAAACAGCCAAGCACCAGAACTGCTGCCCTCGAGCCAGCAAAGCTGAGCTCACGGGCCGTCTCTGGACCGAACCGGTCCCCTGCTCGTCTCTGCTTGGCTTGGAGGCAGCAGCGCTCTCCAGGCACCATCTCCATGGCGTGTTCGGACCCGGAGCTGAGCCGAGCACGAGATTGTGTGCTCCCATCAGGCACAGCCAAGGACACTGGATTTGTGTCCTAGGGGACACTAATGCTTGAAGCCACATACACGACAGCCTACCCCTCTGTGCATCCCTGTGCACGAGCCATCGCTGCGGATCTGTCAGCTGCCCACCTCTGTATGGAGGAGCCTGTGTCTAAGGAGCCCATGCTGTCCACACACTGCTCCCGCAAGCCTCCGGCTGCGAGCA